>NC_034604.1:31867342-31891419 GCF_900095145.1 Mus pahari | reverse complement strand
TTTTTTTTTTTAAGATTTATTTATTTATTATATGTAAGTACACTGTAGCTGTCTTCAGACACTCCAGAAGAGGGAGTCAGATCTTGTTACAGATGGTTGTGAGCCACCATGTGGTTGCTGGGATTCGAACTACGGACCTTCAGAAGAGCAGTCCGGTGCTCTTACCCACTGAGCCATCTCACCAGCCCGTTTTGTTTGCTTTTTGTTTTGTTTTGTAAAAGTAATATTTAACTGCCATTTGGATTCTGGGAATTGAGCCCATGTCCTCTGGAAGAGCAACACAATGTACCCCCCACCCACCCATCCTTAGGACCTCTGGTAACACCTAGCAATAGAGATATTTATGAATTAGTTTATTTCTCACCACCCCCTGGTCACTCCTAACAACAGCCAATCTCAGGCCAAAAAAGGAAGTTTTTTGACCTTCTGTGCTAGCTAGTTTTGTGTCAACTTGCCACAAGTTAGAGTCATTTTTGGAAGAGGGAACCTCAATTGAAAAAATACCTGGGCTGGAGAAATGGCTCAGCGTTAAGAGCGCCAACTGCTCTTCTGAAGGTCCTGAGTTAAATCCCAGCATCCACATGGTGGCTCACAACCATCTATAATGAGATCTGATATCCTCTTCTGGTGTATCTGAAGACAGATACAGTATATTTACATATAATAAATAAATCTTTAGAAAAGAAAAAGAAAAAATACCCACACAAGACTGGCCTGTGGACAAGCCTGTGGTGCATTTTCCTGACTGACTAGTGTAGAAGGGCCCAGCTCACTATGGGTGGTGCTGTTCCTGGGCTGGTGGCCTTAGATGCTATAAAACAGCAGGAGGAGCAAACCAGTAAGCAGCAGTCTTTAGTGGCCTCTACTTCAGTTCCTGCCTTGACGCCCTGCTCTGACTTCCCTCGGTGATAGACTGTTGTTACCTGGAAGTGTAAGGCGAAATAAACTCTTTTCTCCCCAATTTGCTTCTGGGTCCTAATGCTTTATCACAGCAATAGAGACCTAAGACATGCCCATTCTCCATCCTTTCCTCCCGTAACTAGCCCTAGTCTGTAAGTGATCCGCAAACTCTCTGCTTTTCCTCGGCTAGAGTCTGCTCTTCCTCAGGTTCTCTCAGGGTAAACCTGTTCCTTTGTGAAGTCATGTGTTCCCTTGTTCTTCCTCTCTCTGAGCCTTTCAAAGCTGTCACTCAGTCACAGTATCATCTGCTGATGGTGTTCTCTCATACTTCCCTCCCAGCTCCAAGAGGATTAGGATTCTGGTGACATCATGGTTTTCCTTGGTGCCTCTATGTTTTAGGAAGTTACCCCTAAGGCAAAGTGCTATACTTTGCCTCACAGGAATGCAGCTCCTTAAAGAGACACCTGTCTCTCTTATTTTGGTTATCAGACTATTGAAATAGTGGACTCCAAGAAACTGGAATTTTTCCCAGAAATCTCATGCTGGGAAAAGAGAAAGGCTAAAGCTAAACACGTGGCTTCTCTCCTCATGCCAGGCAGAGGAGGGACTTGCCATGAAAGTTCCAGGAATTCTGTGCTGGGAAAAAAAAAGAAAAGGGCTAAATAAAGCCTAGTACTGGCCAGAGGAGGCCCTTGTCCTCCAGAAAGAGCGATTTCACACAGTGCTGCAGGCTTCTCTCTCAGACCACTTTCTAGGGGGATTAGGTGTGATAATGATAGGCAAGACCCCTTGACTGGAGAGCTGCTGTATAACCCAGACCCTCTCTATAAGCTTTAACCTCACTTCAGGATCCTGAAGATAGATGGTGAGGGGCTCACTGTATGTCTTTATTCCTCTTCCTGAGGTTGTCACACCAAATAAATACTCTTTCTCATGACCCCAAGTTCAGGAACAATACAAATGAAGAAATAAAATTGTTCTTTAAATTTTTTTTTTTTTAATTTTGGACTGGAGAGACAGGTCAGAGGTTTAGAGCAATGGCTGCTCTTCCAGAAGACCCTGGTTCAGTTCCCAGCACACACATGGCAGCTCACAACTGTCTATAACTCCATTTCCAGTGGCTCAGACACCCTCACACAGACATACATGCAAGCAAAAAATACACATTAAAAAAACAAAAACGGGGGCTTATGGGATGGCTCAGTGGGTAAGAGCACTGACTGTTCTTCCAAAGGTCCTGAGTTCAAATCCCAGCAAGCACATGGAGATCTGACGCCCTCTTCTGGTGCGTCTGAAGACAGCTACAATGTACTTATTTATAATAATAAATAAATCGTAAAACAAAACGGAATCATCAAAAAAAATCTTTTAAAAAGAGATTTATTTTTATTTTATATGTGTGACCATTTTGGCCAAGTATGTATATGTATATGTATATGTATATGTATATGTATATGTATATGTATATGTATATGTATATGTATATGTATATGTATATGTACATGTGTTTCTATTGCCCCCAGAAGCCAGAATAGGTGCTAGATACCCTGGACCTGTGTGTGTTAAAATGGTGGCCCGTCCAGCCCAGGGCTTAGGCCACTAGATGAGGCGGGAAGGGGAAGTTTTGACTGCTTGGCGGGCGTCGGGCCATGAGAAGCCGCAGGACCCCATCCGGGGCTGGGGAAGCACAGTCTGGAGTCCCACGGGACTGCACGGAGCCGGCTTGTGGGTACCCGGGCTGCACAGAGGCCAGGGATAGCAGGTTCTAGCTCTTGGGCACCACAGGCACCGACGGATGCTGCAGAACTGCTGAGAATGGAGTGTGGGCTCGAAGGTGGGCTCTAGCCTAGGGCCAAAGGGAAAAGAGGGGGAGGAGAGAGCTTCGGCTGGTTTCACAGGGAGGAGAGAGTCCTTGGTTTGCTCTGGCGGGCAACTAGGCTTGGTGGAGACCCTGGCTGAGAATGCAGAGAGGCCTCCCGCAGGAGATTAGATGCTCGGATCTTTAGAGGAAGACCTGCTCCATTGTTCCCCACAGCAGGTCTGATGAGAAGAGGCAGTCCATGATTTTAAAGCATTTACTGTCATGGAGGAGAGCTCTGATGAGTGAAACCCCACTTTCTCGGGCGGGCCTGAGATTAAATACCTTTGCAGAGAGGAGTGTCTGGGAAAGGGAGCTCGTTTAAATGGAGATCTATCTTGAGGCTACATGATCTGTGGGTGGTCATGTCCTCTACCTGTGGAGGGGCTTGTGGTGTTGCCCTATGTGACTGATGGCCACAGAATTATGGAGAGCTGAGGCCTCGTGTCAGGAGTCTGGTATCTAGGAACGTGGCAAACGCCTTCCATCCCTTGCAGAGTTATCTGCTGGGTCTCCAGGGTTTAAACCTAGCTCAACCAGAAAACAGGCTCCCATTCGTGGTCCCACAGATCTGGAGTTGCAGGTGGTTTTGAACTGACATCTAGGTGCAGTGAACCTGCCTACCAGGTTAAGAGCAAATGCTTTTCGCTGTAGGCATCGCTCCACAAATGGTTCTTCACATCAACTTCCTTCCTCTGAATTTAGTTCTGTCCTCTTGGAGTCAGCCAATGAAGCCTGCAGTCTCTACCACAAAACAGCCAGTTAAATGTCTACAGATATTTAACACCTTGTACCATGTCTCAAAGCCCAATATCCTTCCAGCCCCGGGACAGTCATTTCCTGATCACCTGTTATGTACCATCATCCTGTGGTGATGGAGCTAGTGTCTGGACCCCTTCCTCTCTAAACAAGCTTGCAGCAGTGGCAGCTTCTCCTCCTCCTCCTCCTCTTCCTCTTCCTCCTCTTCTTCCTCTTCCTCCTCTTCTTCTTCCTACTCTTTCTCCTCCTCCTTTTCCTCTGTTTCCTCCTCTTCTTCTGAATTGAGGGCAGGAAACATGTACATGCCACCACACATCAGTGGATGAAAGTCATGGAGATGGTTCATTGGTTCACTTTTTAC
This sequence comes from Mus pahari, assembly GCF_900095145.1. NCBI lineage: Eukaryota > Metazoa > Chordata > Mammalia > Rodentia > Muridae > Mus > Mus pahari. The sequence continues at coordinate 31,887,541 of NC_034604.1, read as the reverse complement.
ATCTTTGTGGGTTCTAGTGCCTGAACTCAGATGTTAGGCTTTTATGGCAAGCACTTGACCACTTGCTTGCCCCAGAATAGCCACCTCCTCTGTCTCTGTCTCTGTCTGTCTCTCTGTTCTCTCTCTCTCTCCTCCCCCACCTCTCTCTCTCTCTCTCTCTCTCTCTCTCTTCCTGTTGGTTTTTTTAGGCAGGGTTTCTCTGTGTAGCTTTGGCTGTCCTGGAACTTACTCTATAGACCAGGCTGGACTCAAACTCAGAGATCCACCTGCCTTTGGCTCCCACGTGCTGGGATTAAAGATGTGCACCATCACTCCCTGGCCCACAATAGGCTCTTAAACCCACATCTAACTCCTGGTGGAGAAGATGAGATGAGGTCCCTGCCAAAGCTATGTCTTGCCTGAAGTGTCCATTCAGACAGTGACCACTACCCAAACTACCTTCTGTCACTGGAGTTGGTAAGGCAAGTGGAACACCTGTAACTCCAACTCTCTCTCTCTCTCTCTCTCTCTCTCTCTCTCTCTCTCTCTCTCTCTCTCTCTGTGTGTGTGTGTGTGTGTGTGTGAGTGTGAGTGCGTGTGTATGTGGTTTTTTGAGACAGGGTTTCTCTGTGTAGCTCTGGCTGTCCTGGAACTCACTCTATAGACCAGGCTGGCCTCAGACTCAGAAATCCACCTGCCTCTGCCTCCCAAGTGCTGGGATTAAAGGCATGTGCCACCACTGCCCAGCAACCCCAACTCTTGAACAAGGCAGAGTGAAGGGGATCTCAGGGCTAGCCAATATAGCTGAAATGATGAGTTCCAGGCTCAGTGAGAGAGCTTGTTTTAGACAAATAAGAGTTAGAGCAATAAAAGAAGACATTGAACATCAACCTCTGTCCTCCACATGTACACATGTGTGTATAACACACACACACACACACAGAGAGAGAGAGAGAGAGAGAGAGAGAGAGAGAGAGAGAGAGAGAAACCCAGATATCTTGCCCAAGTCTCACAGCCTCAGCTCTTAGTTATGTTTAGAGTCAGCTATGCTTAGTGAAACTTATCACAGAAGTCACAGTGGACCTGGCCTGGGTTTGAGGCATGATTCAGGTAATATAGGGAATGTTTAACAGGATATACAATAGGTGGTATGCTCTGAGGTTTCCTTGTTTGGATTGAGCGCAGACATGCAGCTATTCATCAATTAACACTTACGTGGAAATAAAACATCTTCATCAGACAAGGTGGCACATGCCTATAATCCCAGGATCCAGGAGGCAGAGGCCGTCAGATCTCTCAAAGAGCTTGTCTAAAAAAAAAAAAAAAAAAAAGTGTGGGTGGGGGATGAGGGGATGAGGGGGAGGAATTGGGAGGAGAGAGGGAGGGGAAACTTTGGTCAGGATGTAATAGACGAGAGAATAAATAAAAAAAAATAAAGCAAATGAATAAGGGTAAAAGTGATAGATGGAGAGAGTAGTGTCACCTTGTGATCTGCATAAGAGCATGGAACACACACACACACACACACACACACACACACACACAATTCCAAGTAGGATTCTCTCTCCCCAGAAGTCTAGGCGTGCAAACCTGTGGGGGCTGTTATAACTTTTTGGTTACAGTCTTCCACCTATGGGACACTGGCTTTCCTCTATCAAAGGAGTGATGTGTGATGTACTAGTTAATCCTCATTCAACATAGTCCAGCTCTAGGAGAAAATGAGAAAGCAAAGTGCAGATGCTTCTTTTGGGCCAAATTGGAAGCTGGAATTATCCCTAAAGGCAGATGCAAGGGAGTTCTCATAGCAGGGCACCTCCAACCCTTTAGAGATGGGGTCAGTGGGCTTCCAAAGAAAGAAGCAGCAGATGCTAAGATGATCCATCTAACTCATTTATTAAATTACTTACCTACCAAGAAGGTGGATTGTAAGGGAAAGAGGTTCCTCCTAAATATGTCTGTGTCACAGGAAGTTGGTATGAGGGTTGGAAGCTTACAGTCTGGAGTTTGTTTTCTTCAGTGTCTTAACAACCTAAATACCTTTGTTAATGCCCAGAACCCCTGTTTGGGTTCAGAAAAAAAGTGACATCTAACAAAGACAGAGTGTCAAAGACACTCTGAATTTCTTGATCAAGACCAGAAAAAAGTGAGGATATCTAGCATGTCAGAGTGTCCGTCCCTCCCTGTCAGTCCATCCCTCCCTGTAAAACACTTCATTGCAATATTTACTAGAAGCGAGTAGAGCTGTTAGGAGGAAGAGAAGTGGAGAAGCAATTAGAGTTCACAGAGGAAGGGGCAGGGTGACATCCCAGGATTACATAAACGAATAGGGACTGCCAAATCGATCAAAAACTGCTTTAGAAACGCCTTGCTGTAATTGGGCATAGCGAGACATGCTTTAAATCCCAGAAGGCAGAGGCAGATGAATTTCTGTGAATTCTAGGCTAACTTGGTCTACATAGTGAGTTCCAGAATATCCAGGGCTATATAGTGAAACCATCTAAAGCATAACGATGACAACGACAATGATGACGATGACGAAAATGATGACAATGATGAAGACGATGATGACAAACCTTGCTTCCCAATTTTAGGAACACTGTGCAATGTGATTTGGCCAATGTACCACTATCAAATACCACATTTTGCTTTGTTTTGTTTTTGAAACAAGGTCTCTATTTAGTCCTAGTTGTCCTGGAACTCTTTTTGTAGGTCAGGCTGGCCCTGAACTCAAGCTGGCCTGCCTCTGCCTCTTAAATGCTGGAATTAAAGTCAGTCCCTACTAACCTAACTAGCTTTTTTTGTTTTTGTTTTTGTTTTTGTTTTTGTTTTTTTCGAGACAGGATTTCTCTGTGTAGCCTTGGCTGTCCTGGAACTCACTTTGTACACCAGGCTGGCCTTAACTCAGAAATCAGCCTGCCTCTGCCTCCCAAGTGCTGGGATTAAAGGCATATGCCACCACGCCCGGCCCTAACTAGTTTTTTAAGGAAAAGTATTGAAATAGCTGGGCATGGTGGCTCACACCTATAATCCTAGCATTTGGGAGGCAGAAGCAGGAGGAAAATCATGAGTTTCAGGCTAGGCTACATTGGGTTACTAGACGGAGATATCATGGGGAGAAAGGAGAGGTAGAGAGTGGGAGAAGAATGAATTAATAAAGAATAGAATAAGATGGGGAGAAGGGAGAATTATTTTTCATATTAACTCTCAACCTTGAGCTTTATTCTCCACCTGGAATCCATAGATAAGTTCACAATCTTTCCACAAATGTCCAATTACATTAAAAAAAAATCAAGAGCTTGGATTTGAACGGTGGAAAATTGCTAGCAACTAAGACTAGGGGAAAATCGAGGTGAATCAATGGGACTAAGCAACAGAATAATGATCTAAGGCACTAGGTGTGATTCACCCTTTTCCTGTACGCACCAGACACGTCCGGGGCGCATAGGTCATCCTCCTGGCACAGAATGCCCTAATACCACTCTGAATTCTTCCTGTTTTTCGTCCCTCCCTGCAAAACACTTCGTTGCAATATTTACTAGAAGTGAGTAGGGCTGTTAGGAGGAAGAGAAGTGGAGAAGCAATTAGAGTTCACAGAGGAAGGGACAGGGTGACATCCCAGGATTACATAAACTTACAGGGGCTGCCAAATTGGTCAAACAAGCCCGTGGAACCTGGAAGCCAGAGAACACCGCTGTAAAGGAAAGAAACTGAAGCCTTTCTCAGAGCCTATCTGGGCTGCTCAAACTTTCAGAATCTACCGACCATGGTGAGTCAGACAGTCTTGGGGTGGAACTAGAGCCAACCTGAGGAATCTCAGGGACTGGCAGGAGTCTCCCTGACCCCTACTTTCTCCTCAGGAGACTGTGCTTGGCTTGTTGCTGTTGCTTCTGACACTGGTGCACACCTCTCCTGCCACAGCAGAGCCCTGCAAGCTAGAAGAGCTAGACGAGGAAAGTGTCCGCTGCTTCTGCAACTTCTCAGATCCGCAGCCAAATTGGTCCAGCGCTTTCCAGTGTGCCGGGGCGGAAGATGTGGAACTCTACGGCGGCGGCCGCAGCCTGGAACACTTTCTAAAGCGTGTGGACACGGAAGCAGATCTGGGGCCGTTCGTTGAAGTTATCCAGTCTCTGCTCTTAAAGCGGCTTACGGTGCGAGCCGTGCGGGTTCCTACTCGGATTCTATTCGGAGCCCTGCGTGTGCTCGGGTATTCCCGCCTCCAGGAACTGACTCTTGAAAACCTCGAGGTAACCGGCACCGCGCCGCCACCGCTTCTGGAAGCCTCCGGACCGGATCTCAACATCTTGAACCTCCGCAACGTGTCGTGGGCAACAACGGATGCCTGGCTCGCAGAACTGCAGCAGTGGCTAAAGCCTGGACTCAAGGTACTGAGTATTGCCCAAGCACACTCGCTCAACTTTTCCTGCGAACAGGTCCGCGTCTTCCCTGCCCTCTCCACCTTAGACCTGTCTGACAATCCTGAATTGGGCGAGAGAGGACTGATTTCGGCCCTCTGTCCGCGCAAGTTCCCGACCCTCCAAGTTTTAGCACTGCGCAACTCGGGGATGGAGACGCCCAGCGGCGTGTGCTCTGCGCTGGCCGCCGCAAGGGTGCAGCTGCAGGGACTGGACCTTAGTCACAATTCACTGCGGGATGCTGCAGGCTCTCCGAGTTGTGACTGGCCTAGTCAGCTAAACTCCCTCAATCTGTCTTTCACTGGGCTGGAGCAAGTACCTAAAGGGCTGCCAGCCAAGCTCAGCGTGCTGGATCTCAGTTACAACAGGCTGGATAGGAAACCTAGGCCAGATGAGCTGCCCAAAGTGGGGAACCTGTTACTTGAAGGAAATCCCTTTTCGACCTCTGAATCCCACTCAGGGGAGTATAGCTGTGGCATAGTCACCACCGGAGCTCCTTCATCCCTAGCAGTGGCCTTGTCAGGAACTCTGGCTTTGCTCCTATGAGATCCCCTCTTTGTTTAAGGAACATTTGCATCCTTCTGGTTTCTGAGGGTTGAATTCTCTGCTTTAAATTTATTAAAATCTTAATCCACGATGTAAGGAAAGAAAGACAGTCAAGATGGCTCAGTGGGTAAAAGCCGGCAAGCTTGACCTCTTATTTTAACCCTCAGGATCCACATGGAAGGGAAAAACTCACTCCTGAAAGCTGTCCATTTGTGCTCACAAATAAATATTTTTAAAATAACAATGTGTTTGTTGGTTTTGTTTTTTTGCTGTGGTTTTGTTTGTTTTGTTTTGTTTTGTTTTGTTTTGTTTTGTTTTTGAGACAGTCTGACTATGTATCCTTGGCTGGCCTCAAACTCACAAAGATCAAGATCAGCCTGCCTCTGCCTCCAAATGCTCTGGTTAAAGGGATGTGCCTCCATGCCCAGTTGAAATCATCCTGAACCAGAGTTCAGGCTACTCACTCCACAGCTCTTTACTAAGTATCTGCAATGGGTCAAGCTCAGTGCTAGATAAGGAATTCATTCTTAAACTTTCTCCATCTCCCTAGAACTCCTAACTCTCCTCAAGAACAGAACTGCAGAAAAGTGTTCTCAAGCTCAAGCCGTGGAGGACGATGAATGTGTAATGAGGACTTTCAGAACAGATAACTGGGCATTGGGGTTAAAGGATAGCTGAATGGAAATTGAGATTTGAATGAGAATGGCTCATATTTATAAATACTAAATCTCCAGTTGGTGAAACTGGAAAAAAAAAAAAAAAAGAATTAGGAGGAGTGGCCTGGTTAGAGGAGGCTGAGGGGGCAAGACTTTGAGATTTCAAAAGCTCAGCCATTTCCCAGTTAACTCTCTGCCTTGTGCTTTGTGATCAAGATACGAATGAACCCTCACCACGCCGGCTGCCACATTCCCTACCATGATGGTCATGGGCTCTAGCTGATCCTCTAAAGCAGTGGTTCTCAATCTTCCTAATGCTAAGACCTTTTCATACAGTTCCTCATGTTGTGGTGACCCCCGACCATAAGATGATTTTTTTTTTTGGTTTTTCGAGACAGGGTCTCTCTGTATAGCCCTGGCTGTCCTGGAACTCACTTTGTAGATCAGGCTGGTCTCGAACTCAGAAATCCGCCTGTCTCTGCCTCCCAAGTGCTGGGATTAAAGGCGTGCGCCACCACTGCCTGGCTATAAGATGATTTTGTTGCTACTTCATAACTGTAATTTTGGCTACTGTTATGAATCATGATATATAAATACCTGTGTTTTCTGATGGTCTTACGTGATCCCCGTGAGAGGGTCATTCAACCCCCAACTTTCAAGAGCCAAGGTAAGAAAACCTCCAGCCGTTTTCTGATACTCTTCCTCTCTCTTCCACACCCGAGAGGGGGAGGCACAGAGAAGTCTCCTGTCCTACATGAACTTTGAGTTTTGTAATTCCAGGTCTCCTTGTCCCTTATATAAAACTTCTGTGACTTTCACCTTGTCAACTCCCTCATCCAACAACGGGGGATCTGTGTAGGATTCAAATGTTGATTTCTGTACCTCCTGCCCCCAGTCTGGTTGCAATCCTTATTCTGAAAACCTATCTCAATGTTGTCTAAACATTGCTCCCCGATTGGTCAATAAAGAAGCTGATCAGCCAATGACTGAGCAGAGGAGTGAAAAGGGCTGGACTTCCTGGGAATTAGCCCCTGAGGAGAGGGTCCAGGAAACACCAGAAGAAAAGACCTGGAGCAGAGAGAACCTGATCAATACTGAAGTGCAAGTGTCTTGGGCATTTTGGCTGAGAGGTAGCCAGGTTAATTTGGAGGATTAAAATAGATTAATACTGCTCGGTTGTTGTGCCTTAAAGTTGTTAAATAAACCTAATAGCCCTGACTCAATTATCTGGGAAATAGCTGGGTTAATAAAAATATGCAACACTTATAAATATGCACTAACAGATTTGGGCTTTGGAAACAGGTGAGGCAGTCTGTTGTTCTGGTTATAAATTTGAGGATGGCCTTGCCAAATTGACTTGCATATTTGCAAGCGGGATAGCAGCTCATATGTTAGGAATAGTTAGTATCAAAAAAATTGGTCATCTCAAGACAGTTTCTGACATTTGAACAGTTTGATCACACTTCACTGTCATACAAAGATGAACTAAAACACATTATCCTTTCACATAACCCCCAATCTGGTTAGACTGGCAGACATAAAAGATAATTGTAATTCAAGGAAAGGGGAGACTCAACTCTGTCTTGGAGGGAATTGCAGAAAGTGAAACATCTTTGGTTTTTGTTTTTTTGTTTTTTTTTTTTTTTTCGAGACAGGATTTCTCTGTGTAGCCCTGGCTGGCCTGGAACTCAGAAATCCGCCTGCCTCTGCCTCCCGAGTGCTGGGATTAAAGGCATGCGCCACCACGCCCTGCTTTGCTTTTGAAACAAAATCTCAAACATTAGGTTTGGCAAATGAAGACTCAGAATCCAGATGCTGTGGTGGAAGCCTGCTAGCTCAGAGGGGCAGAGAGAGCTCCCAGCTGACCTCCCAGGAGGAAAAAGCTCTTTCTCCTTCTCCATGATGTCTTAAATACCCTTCAATTCAAAGACCCTCCCTTCTCCGTCCTGGGTTCTCTAATGTTTGATCCCTGTCAACTGTTTGCTTGCTCCACCTCTTGACCTATTACTGACTTTATTTAGCTCTAGTTTTCAGGAAGCTCTTGGGTTAAAAGTGTGTGCTAGGGCTGAGCCACACCTCAACAAGAAACAGATTTTATTTTTCCAGTTCACAATTTCAGGGTTCACAATATGATCAAATATCCTGCAACACATGTCAGGCATAAAATGGTCACCATTTCAGGCCATTTCAGAACCTGAGAGTAGACAAACAAAACTGAGTTTCATGTTGTTAGAAAGAGCTAAAGACCATTGGCACAGAAGCTGGATATAGCTACACATTTAAGTACTCATTCCACGGCACACTGCAGTAAACCCTGGGAAATGAGCAGGGATAAAACGGAAGTTCCTTCTCTTATGGAGTTTAAATTCTTGTTGAATATGGATGCTATAGATTAAGTAGTTGTGTCTTGTTGGGATATGTTTCATAGCTTAGTTGGTAGAGTGCTTGCCTAGCACGCACAGAACCCTGAGTAAAATAACAAGTGCTATTTAAACCCTCTAATCCCAACATTCGAGGACGAAGGCAAGAGGATAAAAAGTTCAAGGTCATCTCTGGTTACATACTGAACCTGAGGCTAGCCTAGAATACATGAGATCATGGGTTTTTTTTGAATAACCCACTGAGATTCATATATTAAAAGCTGAAATTGGGCTGGTGAGATGGCTCAGTGGGTAAGAGCACCCGACTGTTCTTCCGAAGGTCCAGAGTTCAAATCCCAGCAACCACATGGTGGCTCATAACCATCCGTAACAAGCTCTGACTCCCTCTTCTGGAGTGTCAGAAGACAGCTACAGTGTATTTACATATAATAATAAATAAACAAATCTTTGAAAAAAAAAAAAGCTGAACGTGGTGACACATGCCTGTAACTCCAGCATCCAGGAGGCTGAGTTAGGAGAATTGTGAATTCTGAGCTACACAGTAGAACCCTGTCTCAAAAAACAAACACAAATTCATTTGTTGACACCCTGACCCACAGAGTATCAGTATTTGGAAATTAGGTCCCCAAGGAACTAATTAGGTTAGTCTTAAGGGTGGGACCTGAGCCAGTAGAATTATCAGAAAAGATACTAAGTGCCCACACTTTATAGGCCAAGGTGGGAATATAAAAAGTGAGAAAGAAGTGAAACCTCACTAAAACCAACATGGTATCTTATAATTGTCTGGAATTCCAGTTCCAGGTGATCCTGGTCTACATGGAGAGTTCCAGGATGGCCACGACTACATAGAGAGACCCTGTCTCAGAAAAAGAAAGAAATAAATTAATTGAGGAAAAGAGAGGAAACCATCCAAAAGTGAGAGGGGTGTCCAAAGGAGACAAAGCCATTAAATTTCCTTTGTCAAGGGATTTTATAGAGTAATGGCAGAAACTGTACATAGCTGAAATAATCTCTGTTAGGACTGGTTAATTTCAGTGATATCAGAAGTCAAGGTCACACCATGCATGTTCCCCTGTCCCAACTAGAGAGAGGGCTGTGGGTTGCTCATGCCTTCCCAGCTAGGGGTGCTTGAAACCCCCTCTGATCATCTCCAACTCAAGCTTTGACTGATTTGCTATCTATAAATCTAACATTCAGCCCGTGTTACTTCCCTCTGAACTTGAAGTTGACTCAATTGCTGAGAATTTTACTAAGTTTTCCTTGTTCTTACATTTATAGGTTCAGCTTGTAGTTTTATCATGGCAGACAGCTAACCCTATCCCATCTTCCAAGATGTGACTGTAGTCTTTCTTGGTTATTTAGTGCCTCCTGGGTGGAAGCTTCTTATTAGGAGATCTCTACTTACAATTGAGTCTGTTACAATCAGCTGTATTAAAAGCAAGACTATATAAAGGGTCAATTGTGCCTTGCATATGTCCCTCAAGGGTTTTAGAATGGGGTGAGGTGGAGGAGGGGGTCAAGACTGGCCCAGATCCTTGTCCGTCTTATCTGTTTAGCTTGACTATCTTGCACCTAGTGACAAGCCCTCTTACACATCTTTTTTAGTGCTCTGAACTCTGCAGTTATAACCCTAATCTTCCTTTTAATTCTGGCATCTATTCATCTATTTTTTAAAGATTTATGTATATGAGTGATCTATTTGCAAGTATGCCTGCATGGCAGAAGAGAGCATCAGAACCCATTACAGATGGTTGGGAGCCACCATGTGCTCTGGAAGAGCAGTCAGTTCTCTTAACCACTGAGCCATCTCTCCCACTTGCCAGCATCTTTTTTTTTGTTTGTTTGTTTTTTTTTTGTTTTTTTTTTTTTTTGTTGTTGTTTTTCGAGACAGGGTTTCTCTGTATAGCCCTGGCTGTCCTGGAACTCACTCTGTAGACCAGGCTGGCCTCGAACTCAGAAATCCACCTGCCTCTGCCTCCCGAGTGCTGGGATTAAAGGCGTGCGCCACCACGCCCAGCTGCCAGCATCTATTCTTACCATAACACATGTCAGGCAGTTTTCTCCATGAGGTTTCCCCTCTCTATGTCCTGAAAGCTAGCACCAGCATCAGTGGGGAAATAAAGTGGTTAAGCAACTGTGATAAACAACAAAGCTCAATGAGATCAGGAGTCTCCCTTAGTCAGGCCCCAAAGCTGTGCCTATAGGAATCCAGCAAGCACTCCACTCTTTGCTGGGATATTGACTGAGTGAGAAAAATGGGCTTAGGGGTGGCTATTGCTATCATGAAGGCATAGAAGACAATACTAAATAGCACACACACCAAAGAAGAACAAGACTTTTCTAGCTGACTTTAGAGACTAGAAAGACCATGCCAGTGTGATATCTGTTTTTCTGGACCCCACCCAGCAGCCTAGAGACAAAATGTATTCATCTAATGTTGAAATGAGAAGTGCAGAGCATCCCAGAGAAGACCCAAGATTGAGAAATCTGGACTGATAGAGCAAGGCTGAGTAGTCCACCCTCACAGTGACAGAAGGAAGTGAAGAAAGGAAGGAGACAGGATTAAGAGAAGTAGGGGTTCCACAAGGCACTCGGTGGCCGGATATCTGATGTGGAATGGCTTTCTTTTTTCTGCTGAAGGGTGAAATGTGGCCACCGGATTTTCTGAGCCAAGGTCTGTTTCCTTCTAGCTTCTTCTTTTGCTTTCTGTCATCTGGAGCTAACAGACCCTAGATCTTTTTCTCAATTCCCAAAAGAAAAGAGTTTTGCCCTGAAAACAAATTCACTTTTTGTTCTCTCTGATCCATTCTATTCCTCCCAACCTATACACTCCAGCCACTTTTTCTGATGCTCATTCCTCCAGATCTTTTAAAGATATTTTTAAGACATTTAAAATCATATCACGAAGCCGGGCGTGGTGGCACATGCCTTTAATCCCAGCACTTGGGAGGCAGAGGCAGGCGAATTTCTGAGTTTGAGGCCAGCCTGGTCTACAAAGTGAGTTCCAGGACAGCCAAGGCTACACAGAGAAACTCTGTCTCAAAAAACAAAAAACAAAAACAAACAAACAAACAAAAAAAACAAAAAGAAATTAAAATCATATCACATAAAGAACATTTGAGCCCCAATTTGAATCATTGTGGAAAAACTTTATGAGGCTATGTTATGCAATTAGGCTACCCTCAAACAGGAAATCATGCATGCTTCTACATCCTGGGTACTAGGTATGTGTCACCACTCCCAACAAGACATTTCTTAAGTTTTCTTTTTTCTTTTTTTTTCTTCTCTCCTCCTCCTTTCTTGTTTGTTTGTTTGTTTGATGTGTTTGAGACAAGGTCTCTCTGCATAGCCCTGGCTGTCCTCTAACTCACTCTCTGGACGGGCTGGCTCCAAACTCAGAGATCCTGAGTGCTGAGATTAAAGGGGTGAGCCACTACATTCAGATTGGCTTAACAACTTCTTCTTCTTCTACTTCTTCTTCTTCTCCTTTATATTTATTTATGATATATGTAAGTACACTGTAGCTGTCTTCAGACACTCCAGAAGAGGGTGTCAGATCTCATTATGGATGCTTATGAGCCACCATGTGGTTGCTGGAAATTGAACTCAGGACTTCTGGAAGAGCAGTAGGTGCTCTTAACCTCTGAGCCATCTCTCCAGCACCAGCTTAACTTCTTCAAACCAATGTAATACCCTACATCGAAGGAATAGTTTTTTTCTATGATTATTTGAATAGATTCAAAAGAAACTTGGCAAAAAATCCAACCCCTTTCATGAAAAACATTGAACGAAAGAAAAATCTAGAAAGTTTCCTCTTGTGGTCATGAAGTGTACAGAAAAATGTGAGCTGAGACCACATTTGATGATGAAAGACTAGATATCTTTTGCTCTAAGATTAGCAACAACACAAGAATGGATGTTTTCAACGCCTCTAGTCAACAGCTTACTAGAGGTTCTGGTCATGATAATTCGCCATGGAAAGTATGTCCAAAACAGAAAGCAGGCTAGGAGTTTTCAAAGCTGACTTTAATTAGGCTTCTTTAATGCTTCAATCTCCCTTCTAGCTCACTTACCAGAGGTAGGGGAGAAAGATGGTTGGTAGGACAAGGAGGGTGTGGGCCTGCTTAGAAGTAGTTCTTTAGGGTGATTCCAATCTTCGTTGTCAGGTTATCAGCAGTCCGTTTCAAAACATCAAACACGAATCAGTAGTGGCAGTCCAGTCCAATCAGCTAACACCAAACATGAATCAACAGCAGCAGTTGGATCCAGAAGTAACTAAGAGATTCCACCAAATTAACACAAGTCCAAGGAAGCCGTAAGAAGCAGCCAGAATATAATTAGAGGTTCTTTGGTACATTCTCTCTAGGAAGTTATCACAAGATCAGCAAAGACTAGCAAAGCATCATAAGGTGTCATCAGCGAACACCAGTGAAGCGTTCACTGTCTATTAGGTTCTACTTTCCAAACATCACATATCCTCTCAAGTGTCTACCTCAACAAAACATCACCTCACATGTCGGCTTCAGCAAAACATGCTCTCATAAGACTGCTTCCAGAAAAACATCACACAACACAAACTGAGTCTCCAAAGAAACCAGAAATTTCCACTTCATTGCTCAGTTAGTCGAGTGCTTGCTGAACAAGCACGAGGACCTGAGTTCAGATCCCCAGCTTCCACATAAAAACTGGGCTTGGCAGCAGGTGGCTGTAACCTCAGCACTGGTGGTGGGCTGCAGAGAAAGACAGACAGGCTTGACGGTTTACTGGTCACTAATTCCAGCAGAAACAGTAAGCTGCAAGTTTGTTGAGAGAGCGTGTCTTCAGAACTAATGTAAAAAAATGGAGCTGAAAACACAGCTCAGCAGGTAAGCACTTACGGCTCTTGCAGAGGACCGAGGTTCACTTCCCAGAACCCTCATGGCTTCTCACAGTCATCTGTAACTCCAATGTCAAGGAACCCAACACCCTCTCTGGCCTCCTTGGATACGAGGCACACATGTGGTACACATACATATATGCAGGCAAATATCTAATACATGTAAAATAAAACGAAAATAGCCAGGTGGTGCTGGTACATGGCTTTAACCTCAACAGTTAGGAGGCAGAAGCAAGTGAATCTCTATGAGTTCAAAGCCAGTCCGGCTTTCAGATAAATTCCAGGACAGCCGTAACTACACAGAGAAACTCTTTAAAAAAAAAAAAAAAAAAAAAAAAAAAAGATAGCTGGGCGTGGTGGCTCATGCCTAATTTAATCCCAGCACTTGGGAGGCAGAGACAGGTGGATTTCTGAGGTCGAGGCCAGCCTGGTCTACAGAGTGAGTTCCAGGACAGCCAGGGCTATACAATAAATAAATAAATAAATAAAAAAAAAAAAAAAAAAAAAAAAAAAAAAAAGAAAGAAAGAAAGAAAAGAAAAAGATAATAATAATAATAGCGATATAAATAAGTATTTTTAAAAGATGAAAATTGGTAGGGGAATATCCCTAATGTTGACCTGTAGCTTCTGTATGCATAGGATAGCCCACCCATGCCTACACACATACACACACACAAACACACACACACACACACAAACATGCATATATGTTTGTCTTTCCACATTGTTAGAATTTATTTATTTTTTATTAGATATTTTCTTTATTTCTTTATTTACATTTCAAATGCTATCCCGAAAGTTCCCTATACCCTCCCCCCGCAGAATTTATTGAATAACAATAAATTCACAAGTTGCATCCAGCTTCATTGGCTGCACTTTGTCAAGTAGCTCTGATTTTCTTTGATAGTTGGCTGAGGTAGACACAGGTTCTTTGTTTTGTTTTTTTCAAGATAGAAACTCACTTTGTAGTTCTGGCCCTTTCTCCTTCTCCAAGCTGTCTTAAATCCCTCCCAATGCAATGCCCCTCCTTCCTGCTCACTCCCTGCTCCTCCTCTTGACCTAGGGTTGACTCTATTTAGCTTGGGAGCACTTGAGTTAAAGGTTTCCTTCTGGGATGACCATGGAGTAGGAAGGTCAGCTGGGTGCTTTCTCTGCCTCTCTGAGCGACCCAGCTTTTACCACAGTGTCTGGCTCCTGAGTCTCCATTGGTAAAAATCAAATGGCTGCGATTTTGTTTTTGAAAACAAGGCCCAGAAGTAAGCTGAGCTGCAAAAGTGCAGTGCCAGTGGAAGCCATTGAGCCAAAGGTAGGTACCCGGAACACTGACTACGCACATCAAGAGATGAAGAAAGGACAGATGCACAGACACAGGTACAGAAAAGTGGGGTCAAGTGAACTGTGCATGCTCTGATGAAGTGGCACCTAGTGGTTGAACCCCAGACCCTCAGCGTATTTATTATGTACAGCATGGGGGGGGGGGAGGGGAAGCTAGCTAGTCTCCATAGGAGGAAGAAGCTTTGGTTGTTAGTTTTGTAGGCTGTGTAGAATGACAGGTGTACATCAATCATCTGTAAACACTCATACTTGGACCAGAGAAAAGTGTGCTGGCTGCCAGGCATGGTGGCGTATGCCTTTAATCCCAGCACTTGGGAGGCAGAGGCAGGTGGATTTCTGAGGCCAGCCTGGTCTATAGAGTTAGTTCCAGGACAGCCAAGGCTACACAGAGAAACCCTGTCTTGAAAAAAAACACACAACAACAACAAAAAAAACAACCCCCCCCCCAAAAAAAGTGTGCTGGCTAGTTTTCTGCCAACTTGACACACACTACAGTTATCTGAGAGTGCTTCCATAAAATTAGCCTACAGCCAAGTCTATAGGGCATTTTCTTTATTGGGTATTGATGTGGGAGGGCCCAGCCTATTGTGGGTGTTGCCTTTTCTAGACTGATAGTCCTGGGCTCCATAAGAAAGCAGGCTGAAAAAGTCACAAGGACCAAGCCAGTAAGCAGCACTCCTCCATGACTCCTACATCAGTTCCTACCTCCTAGTTCCTACCCTGTTCAAGTTCCTGCATGGTATCTCATCATAGCAATAGTAACCCTAAGAAAAAGGCTTTGCCAACTCTAAGTTTGGCCTGGACAGTGAATGCCTTTGTCAGTTCCTCATGGGTCCAAGGCTTTTGTTATGGCTGTGCCCACATCAACAATACACATTCACCCAGGATTCACTCAGGGGCTTCCTCCAATTCCCATTGGCAGACTCAGGTCTAAATAAACAAATGTGTAGACAAATGATCAGAAATACAAACAACAGACCACACTGACAGTGGGTATACAGTCAAGCAGAAACCCTTAGACAGATATATGTCTCTCGGTTCCTTGTCAACACACATCAGATAGGCAAATGACAGATCATTGGCCACCATCACCATGTCAATGTTTGGGGTCTTGCTCTTATGGGGACCAGGAAGGGGCTTTTTATTTTATTTTATTTATTTATTTATTTATTTATTTATTTATTTATTTATTTATTTTAGAAACATAGTTTCTCCATATTATGTTGGTTATACTGGAACTCAATATGTAGACCAGGCTAGCCTCAAACACAGAGATCTGCCTGCCTCTGCCTCCTGAGTGCTGGGATTAAAGGTATTAGACACCTTGTAGACTGTGAGACCTAAACCAGGTCCTCTGGAAGAGCAGTCAGTGCTCTTAACAGATGAGCATCTGTCTTAGTTAGGGTTTTACTGCTGTGAATAAAAACCATGACCAAGGCAACTCTTATAAGGACAACATTTAATTGGGACTGGTTTACAGGTTCAGAAGTTCAGTCCATTATCATCAAGGGGGGAACATGGCAGCATCCAGGCAGGCATGGTACAGAAGGAGCTGAGAGTTCTACATCTTCATCTGAAGGCTGCTAGCAGAATACTGGCTTTCAGGCAGCTAGGATGAGGGCCTTAAAGCCTACACCCACAGTAACACACCTACTCCAACAAAGTCACACCTAATAGTGCCATTCCCTGCGTGGAGCATATACAAACCATCACAGCATCTCTCTGGCCTTGGTGTAACACTCTTACTTCAGTCTAGTGTTTTGTTGGGGTAACCCACACCTATATATATTATATTGACTGTCTGTGAAGGTATGTCCCTGTATTCTCAAGGTTAATTGCTGTGTCAGGCAGCACCAGGGGAGCTGGAGGAATAAATGTTTGTTGCTTCCCCACCTACACAAAAAGAAAGGCAAACGGCCACAGGGGAGAAATCTCCTGTGCTAATAGCTTTTTTGTATGAAAAGGAGGTGTGGCATTTAAACAAAAAAGTGCTAGCTGCTGAAGCTGGGGCAGAGGAAAAGAGAGGAGAGAGAGGCAGGGGGTTAAATGCAGAATGGGAGTAGAACAGAGAGAGGGGAACTTGGAGAAGCCTGGTGGCTGGCAAGTTGGGTTGAGTTAGGTAGGCTAGCCGAGGGACTTCCCCAGCAAACAGGCCAACAGCTTTATGTCCTACAGATGTCTCTTTGTCCTTATTGTTAAACCACAAACGGGACCCCTGAGAGCCCCACCACAGTGTTGGATAAGTTCTCAGGCTTTGTTTTCCAAATTGTTTTGTTGTTTGCTTTTCAAGACAGTGTTTCTCTGTGTAGCCCTGGCTGTCCTGGAATTCTCTCTGTACATCAGGCTGGCCTCAAACTCACATAGATCTGCCTGCCTCTGCCTCCTGAGTTCTGGAACTAAAAGCATGTGCCACCACCACTCCCCACTTCGGTTTTCCTAATAAGATTTTAACATATCCATGGGCCCAAGTTACTTTGATTCATTTCAGGGTGGCACCCTGTCACTTTTTTTTTTTTTTTTCTTGGTTTTTCGAGACAGGGTTTCTCTGTGTAGCCCTGGCTGTCCTGGAAACAACCTGTCACTTTTATGGGCAAATTACTTACCAGTCTGTGCCTCATGGGTTCCACCAGATGTTGTTGTTTATGTGTCTAAAAGGTGCAGAGTCATCTGTCTCTCCATTTCCCCACAGAATGGAGTCAAATTGCTGTTTGAACAGCCTGAAAATTCACTGGTTTACGCAACAGGGAGTAACTGGGGCAGTCTGATGTCAACGTGAATTGAGTTCAGTGCAAGAACTACGTCAGAAAACTCATACTTCCTAATTTCAGATCCTATTGTTTAAACAACAATAATCAAGATAACCAATGGGATATAGTGTAAGATAGTGATAGATATCAATATAAAAGAAGTGAGAGCTCAGAAATAAATCAGTGTGTGCATATACAATGATTCTGAAGTGGTGTTGATAACATTAAATGAGGAAACACCATAGTCTCAATTAGATTATCTTCTTGTAGATGGGTGAGGTTGGGTGCAGACTATATCTTAAAATTAATTCAGTTGGCACAGAGGACAAGCTCAGAAAGTGGAGGTAGAAGGATTAATCATGAGTCCTAGGCTAGCCTGAGCTACATACATAGTAAGACTATGTCTCAAAAAAGAAAAAAACAGTCAAGGGATATAGTTTAGTTGCTAGAAATCTTGTCTAACATACAGAAGTCCTAGATTTGATTTCCACTACCATATAAACTGAGCACACACATGTCTGTAATCTGTGTACTAGAGGAATAGAGGAAGAAGGATTAGAAATCCAAGGTTATATTCAGCTGTGTAATGAGTTCAAGGCTAGTTGAGGCCACATGAGAATCTATAGTAAGTAAGTAAGTAAAGTTTTTTTTAAGATGTATTTATTTTGTGTGAGTACACTGTAGCTGTTTTCAGACACACCAAAAGAGGGTATCAGATCCCATTATAGATGGTTGTGAGCCATGTGATTACTGGGAATTGAACTCAGGACCCCTGGAAGAGCAATCAGCGCTCTTAACCGCTGAGTTATCTCTCCAGCCCCAATAAAGTGTTTTATAGCAAAAGTTTGTACCAAAATGTTCATATTTGTGGTGCATAGAAGAAAAAAGACTCTAACTCTTGGTGTCATTTCCCCAAGAGTAAGCAGTTTTGATTTCTCCTGCTCTCAGTTAACAGTGGTCTAATCTAAGTTTAATCTGGAAGAGAAAGGTCTAAATGATGTAGAATAGAAAACAGAGGCATCCTGTCTGTATATTGAGCACAGGAAGCAGAAGGAATGAGACACTTTTATCTTAATCAACCTTAAAGGCGTCTCATGGGGGAGAAAATCATTCCCCTGGACCATCTGTCTCAGAACAGCATGAAAAGCCACACCAGATATCACTTTATACCCACAACATGGGTTTCCAACATTTTGGGGTTCTGAGGGACATCACTTTCAATGCCTGGTTGCTTCCAGAGAATGGTCTCAGGCCTGGTTGTCACAATATCTCATACATACATATTGTTCTGAGTCAGAGACATGAATAATTCCCCAAGGAAAAGCACAGAATATGGTACAATGAGAGCTGTGTGTTCGCCTGCGCTTGGAGTTGATGACATTGGAAGTCCAAAACATACCAAGATTGGTTGCATCCTTTTTCCTAGAGGTCATATAATTCCAAACAGGTTAAATGCACAGTATATAATCAGAATAAGTTAATTATATAAGTTATAATAAGTTAGTTATAAGTGATCTCAAAGCACATTACTAATTTGGTTGTAGGTTGGACAAAAGTTTGATTTATAAAATCAAACTTTAAAAAAATAAAAATAAAAAAATAAAAGCAAACTTTTTTTTTGGTTTGTTTTTTTTGTTTGTTTGTTTTTTCAAGACAGGGTTTCTCTGTGTAGCCTTGGCTGTCCTGGAACTCACTCTGTAGACCAAGCTGACCTCGAACTCAGATATCCACCTGCCTCTGCCTTCCAAGTGCTGGGATTACAGGGATGTGCCACCACTGCCCAACCTAAAAGCAAACTTTAAGAAGCACTTTTCAGGAAAAAACATTCCCACACATCTTAGCATTATTCTCAGTGGCAAAACCTTGGAAACCCGGGCTGGAGAGATGGCTCAGCGGTTAAGAGCACCAACTGCTCTTCTGAAGGTCCTGAGTTCAAATCCCAGCCACATTGTGGCTCACAACCATCCGTAAGGTGATCTGATGACCTCTTTGGGAGTGTCTGAAGACAGCTACAGTGTACTTACATATAATAATAAATAAACCTTTAAAAACAAAATTAAAAAAAAAACATGGAAACCATTCAATCATCAGATGAATGTGCTGACCATTCAATCATCAAATGAATGTGCTGTGGATTTGGTCTAATGTTGCTTGTGTTATGTTAATTTGGTCCCCAAAACTGCACGAAAATCTGCATGTCTGCATGTAAGCTGCTGAAGGACCCCAGTTGGTTTTGATTGGTAAATAAAGTTGCCAGTGGCCAATGGCTGGGCAGAGAGACAGAGACAGGACTTTAGGATTCCCAGGCAAGGGACTGAGGAAGGAGCAAGAAGGAACAGCCATCATGATGGGGCAGAGAGGAGACATCACGCCTGAGAGGTGCAGAGGGCAGAGAATAGAGCTGTCATGTAGGTGAAGGGGAATGCAGCCAAGGGGCTGCAGGGCTGGGTCCAGGGCAGCAAAGATAGAATAGAGATTTTAGTAAGTAATAATTCAGGAATATTGGAGGGGTGTGTGTTAGCCATGTGGAAGTTAGGAAGTGGCCCAACCATTGAGCTATTAAAGGCATATTAAAATATAAAGAGTGTGTGTGTGTTTCATTAGGGAACCCAGAATATTGGGGTGGGTAGCAAGGAGTGCTATGTACAGTGTCAAATTGAGTAGCAATAGCTGGGATCAACTACATGAATGCACATGCAAAATGCAGTATATTAATACAATGGAATATTATCCAACAATTATCCAGAGAAATGGAATTTTGATACATGTTACAATAAAGATGAATCTTAAAAATAAATGTTCTAAATGAAATAAGACACACACAAAAGAACAAACATAATGTAGCTTAGTTTATATTAAATATTTAAAAAAATAAAAATTAAATTAGACAGTAAATAATCTAAAAGTTACCAGAGTCTAGAAGCAGGGTAAATGGGAAAGTTATTGTTTGATGAAAACAGTGTTTTGGGTTGGAGTTGGAGAAAACATTCTGGTTTTTTTTTTGTTTTTAAGTCTGACAAGGTTTACATTTTTTTTAAAGTCTGACAAGGAAAGCATTCTTTTTTTTAAGTCCTTTTTAAAATTTTTAAAATTAATTAATTTATTTATTATTATTTTCTTTATTTACATTTCAAATGCTATCCTGAAAGTTCCCTATACCTCCCCCCCCAGCCCCTGCTCCCCTACCCACCCACTCCCACTACTTGGCCCTGGCCTTCCCCTGTGCTGGGTCATATAAAGTTTACAAGACCAAGGGGCCTCTCTTCC
>NC_034604.1:31846765-31866312 GCF_900095145.1 Mus pahari | reverse complement strand
AGCACCCATATGGTAGTTCACAACCACCTATAACTCCAGTTCCAGGGGCTCTATTCCAACCTCCAAAAGCACCAAACCCTCAATAGGTACATATATATATATATATATATATATATATATATATATATATATATATATATATATATACATGTAAGCAAAACACTCATAAAATAAAACAAATAAATATGATTTTAAAATTAGGCACGGGAAGAAATTATCAGTGATAACTTATTATAGAATAGAATAATTCTGACAAACCCAATCACTGTGCCATCATATCATGGCTCTGACTACTGAGAGACTCAGAGGTAGTGGTGTGTGGTGTCAATACCCCGAACAAAGGAATGAGTCACATACTAGTCAGGACTACATTCAACAGCACGAAGTTTCTTCATCCTGCCTAGAACAGGGCACAATTGAGAACTTATGAATGATTGCTGAAATTTTCCATTAGCTGTTCCCTGACCCCAACTGAGCTTAGGTAACTGAAGCCATGACTAAGGGAAGACTTCTGTGTTTGATCTACGAAGAGAAAAAAAAATAAAATAAAAAGAAGGAGAATGAGGAACTGCAATTCCTGGGTCGGTTGCCACAGCTTTAACCCTAGCATGGAGGAGGTGCAATGCTCTGTGTTAATCAGTGACTAGAGATAAAATCATAAGTGGAATTTAGAAATGACTAATGCAACTCACGAGGGGTTGGGTTACTTCATGTGTAGGAAAATTTAAACTTGGAGTTGGAAGATATCTCAGCTAACAGAGTGTTCATCTTGCAACATAAGGTTCTGAGTTTGACTCCTAACACCCACGTCAAAAGCCCGGCGTGATGGCATTCAAGTGCTGTAGAGGCAGAGACAGGCAGATGCCTGGGGGCTCACTAGCAACAAGAAAAAGCAAATTGGTGAGCTCCAAGCCAGTGAACGACCCTGTCTCAAAGGAGATGGACATATTCTTGACCCGAGGAACAGTGTATAAACAAAATAAAAGCTAAGTATACAATCGCATGGTTGTTATTTGCAACGGCTAAAGTGAGAGGAAAAAATGAGTCATACTACCTATCACTTGGTGGTTTGAGGTTTTACTGCAGGAACGGTGAGGCCTCTAATGCAGAGTGACTTAGACGCTGGCTGGCCTGAGTTATGGCCTCAGAGCCCTTTCCAAAAGGAAGCAGCACACCGACGCAACAGCAAAGACCATTCGCCTGAGTCTAAAGAGAACTGCCAGATTGTGGTGGCACGCGCCTTTTGTCCCAGCACTCCAGAGGCAGAGGCAGGCAGATCTCTGAGTTCAAGGCCAGCCTGACTTACAGAGTGAGTTCCAGGGGAACTGGGGCTACACAGAGAAACCCCATCTCAAGATGAAATAAAATGGAATTGTCAGAAGCAGCAGAAAGACGCAGCCCGGCTCTGCTGTCCGTAGCTGGGGTGGGGGTGGGGCACCTCCACTCCGATCAAGTCAGATCTTTGACCATATTGCCTAAGAGAAATTTAGGATGAATCAGAGTAAAACAGTGTTAGCGAATTTATTACATAGAGGAAAGGAAAAATCTGCTTCGGGCTTAAGTGAAGCCTATCAGAGGAAAAAGGGGTGAACTTAGGAAACAAATAATTATATGCCCAGAGCATGAGTGTAGGCTTCCCAAGAGGAACGGTCTTGCTTAGGTATCTTTACAGTGGTTATATAGATGATTTTGTGGCTAAGTTATATTGGCTAAATGATGTAATTTATGACAAGTTTTTTGTTTGTTTGTTTGTTTTGTTTGTTTGTTTTGGACCTCTGCTCGCTCAGGTAAGCCAGGTCCAAAGATTTACTTATTGTTATACGTAGGGACACTGTAGCTGTCTTCAGATGCACCAGAAGAGAGCANCAGATCTCATTACAGGTGGTTATGAGACACCATATAGTTGCTGGGATTTGAATTCATGACCTTCGGAAAAGCAGTTGGTGCTCTTCACCTCTGAGCCATCTCACCAGCCCAGACAAGGTTTAAATATTAAGTAAAGTTTAAGGAAGGAGGAAAAGGAGAAAAATACACAAGGTGGTTTCTCTCTCTGTTTTTCTTTCCCTTCTCAGTTCTCATAGACTTACCGGTTAGATCTCAATGCCCCATAATGGGAGTCTGGGCTCAGCTCAGGCTGGACTCTGACCCAGTAAACTCTCAGCATTCCTCAAAAACCTCGTGAAGTGGGTTTGTGTTTGCCAGGAAAAGCCTTACTTTTCTTATCTGGTCCTACAGCTCCCCAGCCCCACTCCAGAAAGGCCATCTAGTTCTCTATTAACTCAAGCAAGCTTCCAACAGATCCCCTGGCTAGGTCCCAGGCTGTTCCAGCTAACTTATCCCCTCCCCCTTCAACTTAACATTACTCCTATAGATGGGAGGATTCTTCTGCCATTTCTGCTGTCCCCTTTGTGCCCTAGGGATTGTCCTGGCAATTGAGAGCCTGCTCCTTCACCACCTTTCCTCTCTGCTCCTTCCAGCCCTCTGAGAGGTAGCCATTGTCAGGGTCCAGCCTAGACACAGGATCAGAGTTCTCAACTGTAAGTAGGGATAGCTGGAAGGCGCATAATAAATAAACAGACTATTTTTCAGGTACAAACTGACAAGTAATTTTTTTTAAAGATTTATTTATTTTATGTATATGAGTACACTGTAGCTGTCTTCAGACACAACAGAAGAGGGCATCAGACTTCATTACAGATGGTTGTGAGGCACCATGTGGTTGCTGGGATTTGAACTCAGGACCTTTGGAAGAGCAGTCGGTGCTCTTAACCGCTGAGCTATTTCTCCAGCCCCGACAGGTAATTTTTTTTTAAGTTTTTTTTTTTAAGATTTATTATTTATTATATGTAAGTACACTGTAGCTGTCTTCAGACACCCCAGAAGATGGCATCAGATCTCATTACAGATGGTTGTAAGCCACCATGTGGTTGCTGGGATTTGAACTCAGGACCTTCAGAAGAGCAGTTGGTGCTCTTAACCGCTGAGCCATCTCTCCAGCCCCACCCCCAGGTAATTTCTAAGGCTCTCTCTCTCTCTCTCTCTCTCTCTCTCTCTCTCTCTCTCTCTGTGTCTCCCGCTCATTTTCTCTCACTCGCTCGCTCACAGCTTGAGGTTGCACTCATTCTGCATTCTCTTCTACACTCTAATTTTCTCCTGTGTGTTTCTTTTTTCGAATTCCCACACTCCCACACGCCTCTGTGTGTTCCCCTTTCACTCACATACACACTCTTTACACACTCCTCACACACACTGCATGTACTCTCTTTTTACTCACACATATATTTTCTATACACACCTCACATTTTCCCTTCAGTTATTCTCTATATTTTCTCTTCATTCACTCTTACCTGTTCCCACTCAGTCTTCACATGTTCCTCTCATGTTCTCCATATGTTCTCTCACACTCTCTCTAGCCTTTTTCTTGCCCTAGTCTTTTATTGATACTCTAAAAGCAGGTAGAAAAAAGGGCATTGTGTAATCATTGTTAAATCAAATTCAAAAGAATAACCACATCCCACAAAGAATTAAGAATTACAATTGTTTCCCAAAGTTTCAAAATTCCCGTATTATTTCAAGCCTTTGGCCATAATAATAATAATTGTAAATTCATCATTATTTAAACTTTAACTTTTGACTTATCATACTTCAGAGCTCTGAGGCCAGCTGCTTGCATTTTCTTGTGAAGCTCTAATGATAAATGACATTGGGGCTGGAGAGATGGCTCAGAGGTTAAGAGCACTGACTGCTCTTCCAAAACTCCTGAGTTCAATTCCCAGCAACCACATGGTGGCTCACAACCATCTGTAATGGAATCTGATGCCTTCTTCTGATGTGTCTGAAGACAGCTACAGTGTAAATAAAAATAAATAAATCTTGCCTGGCGTGGTGGCACACGCCTTTAATCCCAGCACTCAGGAGGCAGAGGCAGGTGGATTTCTGAGTTCTAGGCCAGCCTGGTCTATAAAGTGAGTTCCAGGACAGCCAGAGCTATACAGAGAAACCCTGTCTCGAAAAACCAAAATAAATAAATAAATCTTTAAATAAATAAATAAATAAATAAATAAATAAATAAATAAATGACATGGGCAAAGCTGCCAGGCAGTGGCCAGAAAGAATCAAGTTAACCCTTAACTCAGTAGTTCTGCTAGCTTTCTGCTTCTGTACCTTACACACAATGACTCTCCTAAGAGAGTACAGTGTTTTGACTTAGTTTTACTAGTATAAGATTTTATATATTTTATACTTGTTTATCCAGGAACCACTCTCAAATCTTGTATAAAACTTATTTTATAACTTCAATAGTTTTTTTTTTCATTCTTTCTTGGGGTTCCAATGTTGGCTCTATTTCATTTTTAAATAATGTCTTCAAACTTTGTTTGCAAGTCAATCATTAATCTGGAACTACCATTGTGCAGTTGCTACATTGTTTTCAAGATGAGAGCACACAGCATGCACTTGGACCATTAGGACTCTGCTGTGTGTGCTGTGCTGTGTGTGCTGTGCTGTGCTGTGTGTGCTGTGCTGTGCTGTGCCCCATGCCTCAAGTTTTAATCATTACATCAAGGAACATCTAGTTTCACAGAATTCACCAGAGCAGTAGGAGAAAGAAATAAGAAAGTCAGATACAATAGAATAATTATGCACACCAAGGCCAACTGAAAAGCAGTCATGCACAAATGAAATCTATTCAGCCGTTGTCCAGGGCTAAGGTTAGGAGATGGGAACAACAGTTTTTTTGTTTGTTTGTTTGTTTGTTTTGTTTTATTTATTTATTTTACAAAGAGCTGCTTTCTTTCTTTCTTTCTTTCTTTCTTTCTTTCTTTCTTTCTTTCTTTCTTTCTTTTTTTCTTTCTTTCTTTTACAAAGAGCTGCTGTGGGCTACTGAGATGTCTCCATCCCAGCCTACTGTTCCAGCTAACTCACCCTTCTCCCACCTCAACTTAACATTACCCCTATAGCTGGCAGGACTCTCCCACCATTTCTGCTGTCCCCTCTTGTGCCATAGAGATAGTCCTGGAGATTGACAGCCTGCTTCTTCTCCACCCTTCCTCTCTGCTCCTCCCAGCCCCCTGAGAGGTAGCCATGACAGACTCCCCAGATACCTCTAGCTAGTCTCTCTCTCTTATCTGTGATAAAACCTTTCCCTGATCATGGGATGGCCATTGTTGTGCTTTCTTTACTACCAGACTCGATTACACTGTGTACTTGGCATTACAAACACTTAGCACTGTCATACCAGGCAAAATCAAGTTCACCAATGCAAAGGTGTTTGTAGTGCTGAATGTCAAATCCAGGACCTTGTGCGTGCTAGGGAAACACTCTAGTGCTGAATGACAGCAGCAGCCCTTATTTGTCTATGTTGACGGTTTTCCTTTCATAAATTAAATTGTAAGATGTTCTATGAGATTCACTGTTGAGACTTAGAAAAACGATAATAGGTAAACCACAAACATACTGGCTCTGAGTAAGTTTGCTAATTTTTTTTTAACGTTCTTGTTTGAGATGTTGTAACCATCCTGGCCCAATCAAAATGTTCTGAAGAGACATTTGTGGTCCCACCCTTTGGCTTTCAGATGAATGAAACAACAGTCTCTAAATAGACGGGAATCTCCAGAGAAGTCTCCTACTGGGAAAGGGCTGAGGCCTGATGCCAGCTGGAGGAGAAAGTTGCCTCTGAGGGAGTTCTCATAGTTCTGACCTTTGCTAGACCCTTTGCAGGAAGTACTGGATCCCAGACAATGGTCAGTGATAGAGCCAACTGCACCTCGAGCAAGACTGGTTAGTTTTATGTATTTAAACCAAACTCCATGTCAGAATACCGAGATGGACTTGGGCAGTGGTCACCAGGACTTTCATTTGTTCCTCTCCACAGTGCGGCTTCATTGAATACATTTTTTACAAAGATCTGCTTTTCCCTTTTATATGTCAGTTTAACTGGCCTGTTGAGAGTGGGTAACCATGCCCAGGACCAGGCTCTGTCCCCAATGACCCAGGTAACAGTGGCTTTAGGGAAACATGCTCAATCTCTGTTAGTAACTTTGGCTTTGTCCATTATGTTACATAATAAATATTTGTCTTGGTTCTCAGCCAGCAGAAAATAAAAGCTAAGATCCCAGGGCCAGCTTCTTTTCCTTCCCACACCTGCTCCTTTTGTGTTCTCCATCTTTCTACCTGTCTCAGAGTGAAGAGAACAAATAGGATATGGCGCCATGCTCCGAGAGTATAGGTGAACCAGTGAGAGCCAGTTATGCTCCTCTCTCAATATGATTTATTCACCTTTGTTTGGAAAAAGTCAAGAAACCTGACCCCGACCACCTGGGGAAAGCCCCACAACCAAATCAACAAGAGACTGATAACAAAGGGCCAGAGTCCAGTTCAAACCTTTCTCTACACCTATTGCCAACACACAGGATGTACATGAGTGAGGAAAGCAGTTAGGGAGTGGAGAAAAGGTAGTTGGGGGATTTCCTGATATAGGAGCCAATATGGACGACAGCATCCCCTGGTGAAGCTCTAATGGATCAAGACCGTGCACAATCAGAACAAGACCGTGCACAAAGGCACGCAGCTGAGGTCAAGGAATGGAAGTGAACTGTTTAAATAGGTTGTATATGAAATCATTGTGGGTTTTTTTCCCTCTATCTGGGGAGTTTATGGGAATAAATATATTTGAGTAGGGAACACTTTCCTTACCTACCATATATAAGACCAAAGCGTGTCATGTCCTAATGGAAGCTAAAGTTGCAAGACTTCATGAAACTTTGAATGAAAACTTGTTATTGCCCAGTGTGGTGACTCATACCTTTGATGTTAGCACTAGGGAGGCAGAGGCAATTAGATCTTTATGAGTTTGAATCCAGCCAGGTCTACATTGTGAGACTCGGGATAACTAGGGCTACAGACAGACAGACAGACAGACAGACAGGGAGACCTGTAGGCTTAGATTTTTCACAACCTACTTTAATAAGGGTTCTCAAATGCTTCGACCCCCCTTCTAGCCCACTGTCCAGAGGTAGGGGAGAAAAGATGGTAAATAGGACAGGGGGATGTGGACCTGTTTAGAAGTAGTTCTTTGGGGTTGATTTCAATCTCCGTTGTCAGGATACCAACAGTCCAATTCAAAGAGTGTCACCGAACAAGAATCATCAGTGGTGGCACAATCCAGCAGAAACAGCCAGGCCTCCACCAAATCAGCACGAGTCAACAGCGACAACCAGAACCAGTCAGAAAACCAGAAGTTCTCTGCAGTGCCTTTCTCAAAGAAGTGAAGATCAGTGAAGTTGTGTGAGACCAACCAAGCACTGCAGAGCACAAGCCACGCCCCCCACCCACCCCAGGCCATCACTGTCTGTTGGGTCCTACTTATCCTCTTTCCAAACATCACGTGTCCTCTCATGAGTCTGCTTCAGCAAAACATCACATGAAACACACACAAAAATTTTCACTTCAGAGACCCTATCTGAAAGTCACAAAACAAACAAACAAACAAACAAATCTCCAAACAAACAAAAAGAGACCTACTATACTTTGCTGGATGTGGTGGCGCACTCTGTTTTTTTAAGATTTATTTTGTGTTTGTTTGCCTGCATGTAATGCACACCATATGCATGCCTACTGCCATGAAGGATTCCCTAAAACTGGAGTTATAACCGACTGTGAGCTGACATGTGGGGGTTGGGAACAGAACTAGGGCCCTGTACAAGAGCAGCAAGTGCTTTTAACCACGGAACCTCTTTCCAGTCTCCATGGCCATGCCTTTAATTTTAACACTCTGGAGGCAGAGGCAGCCTAATCTGGGTGAGTCAGCCTGTGGTCCACATAGTGAAACCTTGACAGAAAACAAACAGAACCTACCAACATCGCTGTGTTTTGGCTTGTATTTGTGATCTCACCACTGAGGAGACTGAATGAGGCAGGAGGATTGCAAGTTCAAGACCAGACCAGCCTGGCTACATGCTGTGTCTTAGTTAGGGTTTCTATTGCTGTGATGGAACACCATGAACAAAAAGCTAGTCAGGGAGGAAAGGTTTACTCACTGTCTTAGTTAGGGTCTTGTGGCTGTGAAGAGAGACAATGTCCAAGGCAAGTCTAGAAAACATTTCATTGGGGCTGGCTGACAGTTTCAGAGGTTTAGTTCATTATCACCATGGCAGGAAGTAAGACAGCATGAACACATAAATATTTTTTTTAATTTATTTATAGGAAGAAAGGGAGAAAGGAAAGAAAGGAGGGAGGGAGGATGAACCAAGGATACAGGTCAGTACAGCTCAGTTAGTAAAGTGCTTTCGCAGAATGTTCAAAACCCTACCTTGTATCAGCATCATCTCATAGCACTTGGGAGGTAGAAGTAGGAAGATAGGAAGTTCAAAGTCAGCTGGGCAGTGGTGGCACACACCTTTGATCCCAGCACTTGGGAGGTGGAGGCAGGCGGATTTCTGAGTTCAAGACCAGTCTGCTGGTCTACAGAGTGAGTTCCAGGACAGTCAGGGCTACACAGAGAAACCCTGTCCACCCCCCCCCCCAAAAGAAGAAGAAGAAGAAGAAGAAGAAGAAGAAGAAGAAGAAGAAGAAGAAGAAGAAGAAGAAGAAGAAGAAGAAGAAGTCAAGCTCAGATCAATATGGAATTGGAGGCCAGAATAAGCTACAGGAGATTGCCAGAGAGAGAGAGAGAGAGAGAGAGAGAGAGAGAGAGAGAGAGAGAGAGAGAGAGAGAGAGAGAGAGAGAGAGAGAGAGAAGAGAGAGAGAAAGGGAGGAAAGGCAGAGAGAAGAAGAACCATTAAAGAAAATAATAGCTGGTTTGAGGCACATGTCAGGGGTTTACAGCAGGAGCTGACACATATCACCCTGTGATGAATGCTGAGATTTTTGAGCCAGAAAATTTTCATTTGCAGAGAAATTCCAAGTTTGCTCTCAGACACTAAGTGACACTTTCTCTAGAACAGAAGACTTAAGACATGTAATGCAGCTGGGCGTGGTGGCGCACGCCTTTAATCCCAGCACTTGGGAGGCAGAGGCAGGCGGATTTCTGAGTTCGAGGCCAGCCTGGTCTACAGAGTGAGTTCCAGGACAGCCAGAGCTATACAGAGAAACCCTGTCTCGAAAAAAAACAAAACAAAACAAAACAAAACAAAAAAAGACATGTAATGCGCATATTTTAGAGGTGTGGAGGAAACTCTCTAAAGGACAATGAAGTACCTAAAACCATTCTTGGACAAAAATGCAAGTGGTTTGTCCACGACCACTTCAGTGGGGAATTGCAAGGAGATGCTATTCTCACCGTGTTCTTTAGAAAATACAAGTTTCTTTTTGCTTTTTGTTCTAAAACTGAACTTGGGACTGAGACATTGCCAAATTCAGTCACCATCTGGCCACTTCCTCTGACCAGCAAAGAGCTGCTGGCTTATAATAGCACTTCCAAGATGGCCACTCAGCATCTTTTCTGAGGAAGCCATGCTCTGATCTAAGACGGAGAAGCCAGATCAGCTCAGACTGTTGAGCGAGTACTGTTTGCTCCTAAGCTTGGTTTCCACTGAGTCCTGCCTGAAAATGGTGCCTACTCATAGGG
Organism: Mus pahari; assembly: GCF_900095145.1. Taxonomy (NCBI): domain Eukaryota; kingdom Metazoa; phylum Chordata; class Mammalia; order Rodentia; family Muridae; genus Mus; species Mus pahari. Next base: position 31,856,746 of record NC_034604.1, on the reverse strand, counting down.
TCAGACAGTGAGGCAAAAAGGCAAATCCCTGCCAGGTCACATGAGGTAGAATGATGTCAAGCTAAGGAACAACCTGGGCTATATAGTAGGTTCCAGGCCAGCCTGGGGTACATAGCAAGATTCCACTTCAAAATAGACAAACAGCAGGTTGTGGTGGCTTACAGCTTTAATTCCAGTACTTATGAGGCAGAGGCAGGCAGATCTCTATGAGTTTGAGGACAGCATGGTCCCTGTCTCAAAAAAACAAACAAAGAAGGAAGGAATGCCTCCATGGAATTCACTGTTTAAATTTGAAAGATTAGCGTAGAGAGGGGCTGGAGAGATGGTTCAGTAGTTAAGAGCTCTGGCTTCTCTCCCAGAGGAAGAGGTTCAATTCCTAGCACCCACCAAGAAGCTCAAAACTGTCTGTAACTCCAGTTTCAGGGGATCCAACACCCTTCCACAGACACCCATGCAGGCAAAGCACCAATGCATATGAAATGAAAATAAATAAAATTTAAAGTAGGATGTAGAAAGCAGAATGAAGCTCAGTAGAGCAAGTTTCTAAAACTGGAAGTAAACTTCCCTGCATGTTCACTTGAGGTGAATAACTAGGAGTATGAAGTGAGTTAATGTACAGAGATTTGCAAGCATGGAAACTGCCCAGTGCCCTGGGGCAACTTCCCTCGGAAAAATGAGTTGGCTTCTTAAAGCTGGTTGGCGTCCAGCGCCTCCCTGCCAGTGTGTAATTTAGGGTCAGGCACTTCCTGGTTGGAGAGAGTAAACAAGGCTGAGAGAACTGGGCACACAACCAACAGACTGTGGTTGTCTGTCCAAGGGAAACCCCTCTCACTTGTATTGTCTCTTGTTTGGACTGCCAGGTCCAAAGGAAACTTCAGTTCCTCAGACTCCAAAAGGTGGTCCAAACATCCAAAAATAAGCTTAGCCTGGCTTACAAGAGGATCTGGGGGGAGTTGCTAAAAGGCAGCATTCTTCAGGAGGTGCATGTTTAACATAACAGGTGGCACCTAGCAGCAGAACCAAGGTCCTTGCTGGCCTCCGGGGGGTCGCTCAGTCCCTACTCACAAGTACTTAATAGACATTTCTTCCTTCCTTCCTTCCTTTCTTTTCTTTTTGTTTTGTTTATTTGTTTTGAGATGTTGTTTCTATGTGTAGTTCTGGCTGTCCTAGAACTCCCTCTATAGACCAGGCTGGTCTCCAATTCAGAGATATGTCCTACCAGGAATTAAAGGTGTGTGTGCCACTACTGCCTGGCTACTTGTTACACATTTCAATGCCCCCCCCCCCCCGCCGAATCTTACTCTCTGCACCCTGCCTTCTCTGTTCTCTACCCTCTACCGTTCTCCCCAACTCTCTCAGAGAGCCCTAGCCAGGTCCAGTCTGCTGACCATGTCCAGTCTGCTCCTTTCTCCCTCTGCTCTGGACTCACCCAGATGTCTCTGGCAGTTCTCTCTCTGTCTCTGTCTCTCTCTCTTGTATCTACAATAAAAATCCTTCCCTAACCACATCACAGAGCAGTCAGTCATATGGTCAATTTATACAGTATGAGTGCATGTATATATCTTTAACATTTATGGGATATATGTCAGTGTATGCACAAATTTTCCAAAATTATATAACATCCCATCTGTCAGTCAGTATAAGCAAGCATCCTAAGGCAGATCTTTGTGAGTTCAAGGCCAGCCTGGTTAATGTAGTGAGCTCTGGGTCAGCCAAGGCTAAATGCAATTCAGCGGATGGACGAATAGATAGATAGATAGATAGATAAGATATGATGGATTAGATAGATAGATAGATATGCTCAATAGATTATAGATAAGTATGATGAATAAATGAAAGTGTGATGGTTTGTATATGCTTGGCCCAGGGAATGGCACTATTAGAAGGTGTGGTCTTGTTGGAGTAGGTGTGTTACTATGGGTATGGGCTTTAAGACCCTCATCCTAGCTGCCTGGAAGCCAGTATTCTGTTAGCAGCCTTCAGATGAAGATGTAGAACTCTCAGCTCCTCTTACACTATGCCTGACTGGATGCTGCCATGCTCTCATCTTGATGATAATGCCTGAACCTCTGAAGCTATAAGCCAGCCCCAATTATATACTGTCCTTATAAGAGTTGCCTTGGTCATGGTGTCTGTTCACAGCAGTAAAACCTTAACTAAGATAGATAAGATAGATAGATAGATAGATAGATAGATAGATAGATAGATAGATAGATAGATAGATAGATAGATAGGATAGATAGATAGGTAGGTAGGTAGGTAGATAGATAGATAGATGTGTAAATAACTCACTGTGGTAGCTTTTAAAAATGTCCTGTAGAGGCTCATGTCCCTGAAACACTTGCTCCATGGTCAATGATGCTGTTTAAGGAGGCTGTGAAACCTTTAAGAGGTTGAGCCTTGCTCAAGGAAGTATGTCACTGGGGATAGATAAGATTTGAATGTTTATAGTCTTTCCCTACTTCCAGTTCCTTATCTCTGCTTCCTGTATGTGGAAGAAATGTGATCAGCCAGCTTCCCAGGCTTGTAGCCCTGCTATCCCCACCCACCCACACCTCCACCCACACCAACAACCACACCTCACCCACCCATCCACACCTCCACCCACACCAACAACCACATCCCACCCACCCACCTACACCTCCATCCACCTGATGCTGTAAAAAATTAAACCACTCAAAACTCCCCAGCCACCGGGCGGTGGTGGCACACGCCTTTAATCCCAGCACTCAGGAGGCAGAGGCAGGCAGATTTCTGAGTTCGAGGCCAGCCTGGTCTACAAAGTGAGTTCCAGGACAGCCAAGGCTATACAAAGAAACCCTGTCTCGAAAAAAAACAAAACAAAACAAAAAAACCTCTCCAGCCGTGCATGCACGCTGCACTAGTCGCCACCCATCCCAATGCTCTGGATTCCCGAGTGAAAAACGCACATTCACAGCCTATTTATAATATGCCCTAAGCAGGTCAATGGCTGGGCTACTTCCTAATGTCATGTGGCTACCACACACCCCCCTCCTATATTCTTGAGCTTTTACCACATTATATCTTTGCTGCCCTGGACCTTGCAGGGCAGCCCTCCTGGGGTGGCTTCCCCCCTGCACCTACAAGTCAGATGTCTCTCCCTCCTGCACCTTTCCAGTGTGGTCCATCTCCTATGCCCGCCTTATGGGAGAATCCTCTCCTCCTCCTTTCTCTGTACCTTCCCTGGTATCCTAAAAGTCCCTCCTCTGTCTCTCTGCCCAGCCATTGACCGCTTGTAACTTTATTGACCAGTCAAAAACCAATTAGGATCAGAGTTCATTTAGTCCTTCACAGTGGGACACTATAAGCAGGTTTCTGTTTACTATGATTAGCATTAGAACACAAGTCACTACATCCACCCTCACCTCCACCACCCCCAACATTATGGACTCTAGCCCTCTGCAACCATAAACCAAGTTAAACTTTCTTCTTTAATTTGCATCTAGTCATGGTATTTTATCACAGAAACAGAGAAGTAACTAATTCACGAATACGGAAGTATATAAAAAAAAGATGGGCAAACAACCGAGGACAGCTTCTGGCCTGCATACACCACTCCCATACTCATAAGCAGAGGATAAAGTATGTCATACGAATATCATATCAAAAAGCTAACATTAAAGCAAATACTGGTTCTCTTTTAGAAATATGTACAGTAGCCTGGAATAGTGGCATATGCCTATAACGTAGCACTTGGGAGGTAGAAGTAGAAGGATCAGGAATTCATGGCCAGCCTCAGCTATATAGTAAGTCTGAGGCCAGCCTAGACTATATAAGACACTATCAAAAAAAAAAAAAAAAAACAGAAAAGAAAAAAGAAAGAGAGAGAGAGAGAGAAGCAAGCAACAAGAAATATATACTGAGGGGGCTGGTGAGATGGCTCAGTGGGTAAGAGCACCCGACTGCTCTTCCAAAGGTCCGGAGTTCAAATCCCAGCAACCACATGGTGGCTCACAACCATCTGTAATGGGATCCAATGCACTCTTCTGGTGTGTGTCTGAAGACAACTACAGTGTACTAATATAAATAAAAATAAATAAATCTAAAAAAACAAAACAAAACAATGTTAAAGAATCATCTCAAAGCTGCACAGTTGTGGTTCACACCTTTAATCCCAGCACTTGGGATGAATTTCTGAGTTCGAGGCTAGCCTGGTCTACAGAGTGAGTTCCAGGACAGCCAGGGCTATACAGAGAAACCCTGTCTCGAAAAAACAAACAAACAAACAAAAAAACAAACAACAACAAGAAGAGCCTGCTTAATGGCCAGAAGTTGGTCATTGATGAAGCTAGTCACCTGAGGGCTCATTACACTGTTTTCTCCATTATGTTTTTTATAAAGGGCGAGGGATAACCACACCAAAGAGAAGGGACTGTCACTTCCTCTGAGAGGTAACCTGTCCATAGTCACTGTGAGAGTCATGAATGATTAAGGGGAATTGGAGCAGCTCAGAAGCCATGGAGACTGGAGAGGTGGCAAGCACAGGGGCTGCTGTGGGCCAGGCAGCTCAGTGCCCTCAAGGGGCTCACTCTGAATCTTCCATCCCACCTGGCAAACTGACTGTGGTGGCAGAAGTGGTGTCAGGTCAGGAATCAGGTAAGAGTGTTGAGGGGGACGATTGATGTTTGCCTAGCATGCATGAATCCCTGGGTTTGATTCATAGCTCTATATAAACCTGTCTAAATAAAGATAGATTTGGAAATGTAGTTGAGAGGTAGAATAATACTTGCCTAGTGCATGAGGGGCCCCAAGTTTAATTCCCCAAATTACATTCAAAAGAAAAAACAGAAGGCCTAAAGAGGGTGCTGGGGAGCCTTCTGAAAGAAATGGGGCTCAGCCGGCTCAGGGTGGAGGTTGAGAGCTAAGGCAAGGGCGGTGAGCCCGCGAGCTCATCTTCTATTATGAACGCTAACATGACGCCAACCTCTCTCAGGCCCCAAGGAGACCCATGGCCCCACATTTCTTTTGGAGGGACCCAAGAGTCTTCGCCTACTTCAGCCAGGCACTCTGGAGCCTCAGGTAGATGGTGTGGGATGAGGGGGAGCAGGGGAAGATGAATACGCCACTACTGACCCCCTCCCCACAGGAACAAGGCTTCACCTTTGACAGAGTGCTGGGCCCTGGTGCTGCTCAGGTAGGGGTTCTAAGAAAGGGATGGCGGAGCGGAGGAGAACGGGAGCTCTCAGGCCTCTGTATCGTGGGATTCTGAGTGGTCTAGTCTTTTTCGCTCAGGGCAACACACAGAGGGATGTGCCTGTGTGTTCCTACAGGAAGCAGAGCAGGAGCTATTGACACAAGTCCAACCCATGCTGGCCTCTGTGGGACAAGGGTACAATACAACCCTCCTGCTTCAGGGCCAGGAAACAGAGGCACTCAGGTTTGTGCCACAGGTAAGGACCTACCAGCACACGGGGATCCCGATGTTCAAGTATTATTTGGGAAATCTTTGCCTGCTCACTCCAGCCAGACTAGGAACAGCTTAGATGCTACTGTGGTTCTTGAAGGACATTTTACCAAGGCTGCTTCATGCAGCCGAGAATACAAGATGGAAAGCCTGGCTCATGGATGAGCGAATCTGGGAGAAGCGGCACCACAGATCAGATCCCCAGGAGCTACATCTACTTTTTTTTTTGTTTGTTTTGTTTTGTTTTGTTTTGTTTTTCGAGACAGGGTTTCTCTGTATAGCTCTGGCTGTCCTGGAACTCACTTTGTAGACCAGGCTGACCTCGAACTCAGAAATCTGCCTGTCTCTGCCTCCTAAGTGCTAGGATTAAAGGTGTGCACCACCACCGCCCTGCCCGGCTACATTTCTTGTAACACCACAGATACCACACTTGAAAGCTTTACTACCAAGGTTTCATTAAAAATATCCCCAGGGGCTGGAGAGATGGCTCAGCGGTTAAGAGCACTGACTGCTCCTCCAGAGGTCCTGAGTTCAATTCCCAGCAAGCACATGGGGGCTCACAACCATCTGTAGTGAGATCTGACGCCCTCTTCTGGTGTGTCTGAAGACAGCTACAGTGTACTTAAATATAATAATAAAATCTTAGAAAAAAATTAAATAAATAAGGGCTGGTGAGATGGCTCAGCTGGTAAGAGCACCCGACTGCTCTTCCGAAGGTCCGGAGTTCAAATCCCAGCAATCACATGGTGGCTCACAACCACCCATAACAAGATCTGACGCCCTCTTCTGGAATGTCTGAAGACAGCTACTGTGTACTTACATATCATAAATAAATACATCTTTAAAAAAATTAAGTAAATAAAAATAAAATAAAATAAAAATTTTCCCAAATCAAAATGGCTACCTCAGGACCTTACCACATCCACTACCAGCAACTGAAAGGCCTGCTGAACATGCTTGCTTGCTTGTCTGCCTTCAGGGCATGAGGTCTAGAGTTGGGAACTTGAACCCTTTTCTGTTCTGTCTACCATGGAACGGGCACCGGCACAGGGGACGTTATATAGACTTCATTCTCAGGAAGTGCCGAGGGGCAGAAGGAGGTTTCTTCGTCCCCACTGAGCGTCTCTCCCTACATCAGGTCCTGCAGAAGCTGTTTGAGGAAGCTCTGCCTCTCTGCAGCTCTGGCCCTGTGCTTTGCACTCTCGGTCTGGTGCAGGTAAGGTGGCGGGGGAGGTAGCGGGGGAGGGGGGGAAGGGCCAAAGGAAAAGTGGGAAGGCGGAGCTAAATGACACCACAGGAACGCGCACGCGCGCACCCGCGCCCGAGATACTTGTGGAGAGCGAGAAGAGGGATGAGTCCAGACCCACACTGCTGCTCCAGCTAGGGCACACTCTTTCTTTCTTTCTTTCTTTCTTTCTTTCTTTCTTTCTTTCTTTCTTTCTTTCTTTCTTTCTTTCTTTCTTTCTTTCTTTCTTTCTTTCTTTCTTTCTTTCTTTCTTTCTTTCTCTCTTCCTCCCTCCTTCTTTCTTTCTTTCTTTCCTTGTTTTCTTTATTTTTATTCATTCACTTTACATCCCAGTCACTGCCCCCCCTCCTGGTTACCCCCTCCCACAATCCTTACTCCCATCCTCCCTCCCCTTCTCCTCTGAGAGGGGTGGAGGCCCCCCTGAGTATCTCCCTATCCTGGCACATCAAGTTTCTTCGTGGCTAGGTGCTTTCTTTCCCACTGAGGCCAGACAAGGGAGCCCAGCTAGAAGAACATATCCCACAGACAGGCAACAGCTTTTGGGATGGCTCCCACTCCAGTTGTTCGGGACCCACATGAAGACCGACCTGTACACCCTGCTACATCTGTGCGGGGGTGGGAGGGCTAGGTCCAGTCCCTGTGTGCTCTTTGGTTGCTGGTTCAGTCTCTGAGAGCCCCAAGGGTCCAGGTTAGTTGGCTCTGTAGGTCTTCAGGTGGAGTTCCTATTCCCTTCAGGGCCCTCAGTCCCTTCCCACAACTCTTCCATAAGCTCCACCCCAAGCTCCACCCACTGTTTGGCTGTGGGTGTCTACATCAATCTGAGTCAGCTGCTGGGTGGGGCCTCTTAGAGGACAGCCATGCTAGACTCCTGTCTGCAAGGATAACAGAGTATCATTAATAGTGTCAGAGATGGGATCTCTAGTTGGGCTGGATATTGCTTGGCCATTCCCTGAGACTCTGCTCCATCCCCCATTCCTGCATTTCTTGTAGACAGAATAAATTTCAGATCAAGAGTTTTGTGGGTGGGTTGGGGTCCCTAACGCTCCACTGGGCTTCCTGCCTGGCTACAGGAGGTGGCATCTTCAGGTTCCATATTCCTGATGTTGAGATGCACAGCTAAAGTCACTCTCATTGCTTCTTGGGTGTCTCTCCTATCCCAGGTCTCTGGCACGTCTTTGAGATGTCCCCCTACCTTCCCACCCCTGCAGCTGCAGATTTCCATTCATTCTAATGGCCAAAAATTCTTGATCGTGAGACCTACAGGAGGGAAAAGGCTTAGCTTGTGACAGTTGTTTTTGTGTGATCCTAGATTAGCTGTAGTGGACAGGCTCGGGACCTGCTTTCCCCATGTGTGGAGGACCTGCCAGTACTGGATGTGGCCCCTCTGGGCTTGTAAGTGTTGAGATCCAATGGGACAGGGATGCATGCCTTAAAGCCACAGTGACATCTTCAAGATAAGCTATTAGAGGTTTCTACTCTGCCATCCCAGGAAAAGGAAGCCCTGAGCTTGTAGACACGTTTACTTGGATCTAGATGGGCTCCCAGAATTCTCTTTCCACCCTCTTTCCTTCAGCTCATACCTATATAACTTATTGCCCTCATATCAAATATATTTTAACTCTCATGCCCACCTTCATGGCTGGCATTAGTCCAGTATCACACGGAGTGGTTCTGAATACCTCAGCGAACAGTTTTTCCCATCTTTGAAATGGTCCTGACTAACCTGTTGCTCTTCCCAGGAAGACCACAGGAGGAAAAAAAGAAAAACAAGGTTAGGAAGATGAGAGACATTTAAGGAGGCATACTGAGCTCGGAGCCTTTGGAGTGATTCTTGTGTGCTATAGACAGTTATAGGTTGCTGCATAGCACAGGCTATGAAAGGCTGTGTTCCGCTTCCCCTTACTTCAGGGTGGTGAAAGATGCCAGTGAAGTGGCAGTGTCTGATGCCCGAGCTGCCTCTGAGCTGTACCTAAAGGCTGCTGGGAGTGAAGACAGGTGAGGACCAGACATTTGTCATCCCCTGACCCTCAGTCCCCACACAGGTCTAGGATTCCTTCCTGAGCTGGCCATGTCCTCTGCAGGGCCTGCTCTCTGCTCACTCTGACCATGTCCTACCCTGAGCCGGAGACCCAGCAACTGTGGCGAGGTACCTTGAGGATCATGCAGCTTCCAGGAGACCCGTAAGCCTCAGGGGGTCTTGTGACGTTGGGAAGTGAGGTGGAGGCCAAAGTACGGGTATGAATCTAAATGTCCGAAGCGGAAACTGGAACATCCCCAAGTAGCCAGCCCGTCTTTACACCCTGTTCCCTCAATGTTCAAAAATAATGAAGACTTCGAGTAGTCACAGCAAATAATCATTTCAGGCCAATTTGCAAGATGTGTAAGCATCATGGGAATATTGCCAAATTCAGAAGTGTCTAAAAACAAAGTCGAAACAAATAAAGGGGCAAAAGTAACCTGAATGCCAGGGTATTCTAAGATATTCTTTCTTTTATTATGTAAGAGTCTTTATTTTTATTCATATGTACGTGACTGTTTTTCTATATGTGTATCACATATGTCCAGTGCCTACAGAGGCCAGAAGAGGATGCTGAATTCCTAGAATTGGAGTTATAGGCAGCTTTGAACCTCCTGACATGGATGCTGGGACTTGAACCCAGGTCCTTTGCAGGAGCAGCAATTCCCATTAACCTCTGGTGGTACAAAGAAAGTTGTAACAATCTATCCCGTTGGGTACTTCTGGCCAGAGTTACTCCACCCATCTACCATGGGACATTCCTTGCCTTTCTTCCCTCCCCCTGGCAGAGACTGCCCCCTGCTGCGAGTACTGGCTGGTGCCACTGCTGGTGAGGAGGTGGAGGGCTCTCTGCCTTGGATCATCTCCTGGCTCCTGGAAGCAAATAGCTACAGAGGTGTACTTCTTCGTCTGGACCTCCGAGGTAGCTGAGAGTGGGGGGTGGGGTCCTTCGGAAAGTTTCAGCTTGCTTCGGGCTATTAATCAGCCAGTCCCAGTCCACTTGTAGCCCATTGAGAGTGCCTGATTCTCTGGATGGGCCAGCATTCAGGAGGGTCTGTCATGGCCAGCAAGGGCAAAGCTAATAGGTAAGCCAACCTCGAACCCTTAACCTCGGAGATTTTTCAACAACTTACCAAACGTTTTTACCAAACAGTCTCCCTATGTAGCTCAGGTTGTTCTTGGAGTATATATGTAGCCCAGGTTAGATGGAATTTACCGTCTTGCTGTCAGCTTCCCGAGTATGGGGGTTATAGTTGTTTGCCACTACATTCGGGATTTTTTTTTTTTTTTTTT
>NC_034604.1:31840560-31846610 GCF_900095145.1 Mus pahari | reverse complement strand
GACCTCGAACTCAAAAATCCGCCTGCCTCTGCCTCCCGAGTGCTGGGATTAAAGCCGTGCGCCACCACGCCCAGCCTTTACATTCAGGATTTTTATCAAGCATTTTGACACCTGTTCTCTTCAACGGGGTCTCATTGTAGCCCACACTGACCTTGAACTCCTGGAAATCTGCCTGCCCCAGCATCCTGAGTGCTGGTATTGCAGGAGTAGCCGGCCACATCCCACGTCCTGGAACATAGATCTGATCCACCAATGAGAGAGAGGCAAGCCTAATTTGCACATGAAGAAAGGACCAAAGAGAAGGACCAAAGACACACCCATGGCAGACGAGGGCTCTGAAGTTGGAATGCCAGAGATTTGGGAAGAGGGTCCAGTGGTGGTCGTAGATTAGATATCCATGACAACAAAGAAGAGTATAGTGACAAACGCCTGTAATCCCAACCCTCGGAAGACCGGGGTAGGAGTTCTGCAAACTCAGGCCAGTACGAGTTCCACAGCCAGATGGTCTCAGGTGCAAAAGGCTGGAAAACAACATCATCATAAACAGTTGGAGGACAGCTTCACGTTAAAGCACTTTGCCTAGATACTTATGGCCTTAGAGTCGATTCCCAACATCTGATGGGGGAGGGGGCAGCAGTTAAAGCTGGAGGTAGGTAGATGAATGTCCTATATTGGTCTATGTTTCAAATTTTTCATTAAGTTAAAAAAAAAAAAAAAGCAAAAACAAAAACAAAAACAAAACCAGTCTGGCCAACTGTCTCCACAACCAAGAAACATTCATTTGGCCAGCAGCTCCCAGACTCCCCCTGTCCCTAGTTTGATGGAAGAAGGTAAATTGGAGCATATCATACCCTCAAGATATTAATCAGAATATAAAACTAACCTATCGGGGCTGGTGAGATGGCTCAGTGGGTAAGAGCACCCGACTGCTCTTCCAAAGGTCCTGAGTTCAAATCCCATGAACCACATGGTGGCTCACAACCATCTGTAACGAGATCTGACTCCCTCTTCTGGAGTGTCTGAAGACAGCTACAGTATACACATATAATAAATCTTAAAAAAAAAAATTAAATCTTACCTATGTCTGCAGGGAGGGCAGACATGTAGGCAAGGGCAGACCTGTTTATCTACAGGTTAGTTTTATGTTCTGATTGACGGCACAGGCTTCAAGAGGCAGATGGTTTAGAGTCGTTATGGATAAAAAGATAAATCCAAAAGCAGTCTGAGCACAGGTCCATCAAACACAGTGAAAGTCAAATAGGAATTATTAGATGCTCAGAAGATGATGATGGCGATGCTGGTGGTGATGACTATGAAGAAGAGATGATAATTTTAGAATGGGGATTGAACCTAGGACCCCAACACATAGTAGGCAAGTAAGTCTACTACTGAGCTACATCCTAGCCTCTTTGATTTTTTTGTTTTGAGATGGGTTCACTAAGTTTCAAAACTAAGCCTTGAACTTGCTATCATGCCTCAGCCACCAGAGTAGCTAGGGTGGCAGGGTTACTAGACCTGGCAAGGGTTAGGTTGATTTTGATAAACATTCCATGACAGAAATTTAGATTATTACAGCCAGCGTGCTTGTGGGGCAGGAAACAGTAGTCTGGTGTGTTGTCTCTTTCTAGGTAGCTCCCCGAGTTTGCTCCAGAATGCTCTGTTGGGGGCTTCAAGACAGAGGATACAGGTGAATGACGTGAAGCCCACCCTGTGGGATGCAGCGGAGGAGATGAGGGCCCGCAGGGCCACCCTGAAGATACTGCGCTTAGGCCTTCTTGGAGACACCTTGACAGACGGTGGGTTGAACCAACTAGGAAGGGCACTCTGGGAACTACAGGTAAGCAAGGTGAGACATGGGGACACCTTCATCAGAGGGGCAGTACCCACTTGAGTCCTTTCCTCCTAGGTGGTAAAAGCCTGGGGCCCAAGAAGCCATGTCCCCAAACGGGTTAGGGATGAGACTGTGAGGCTCCTTGAACCCCAGGTACATTTTCTCATCTTAATTCTTGGGGGCTCCATACATGTCAGCATTCCTCTTCTTTGTTTACAGAATGTTCCACTTATTGATTGATTGATTGAATTTTAAAAGATTTATTTTTTATTTATATGCGTTCACTGCAGCTGTGTTCAGACACACCAGAAGAGTGCCATTACAGATCCCATTACAGATGGTTGTGAGCCACCATGTCGTTGCTGGGAATTGAACTCAGGACCCCTGGCAGAGCAGTCAGTACTTTTAACCGCTGAGCCCTCCAGCCCTCCATTATTTATTGATTCCCAAATATTTATTGACCATGCACCACATGCTGGGTACAGAGCCACTTTAGCCCCAGGAGTTCCCTGCCCTGGTAGAATTTAGTCTGAGAAGAGACAATTACATTCCTGTGGCCAGTGCTCTGAAAAGCTTGGCAGCCTGACTCTATGAAACATTAATACGCCTTGAAAAACAAGGAAAGCAAGATCTCCTAGGAAGTGAGTTCTGGTGGAGTTTATAAAGACAGTGAAGGACATTCTAGGCAGAAACTGAAACCAGCAGATACTTGATATCTCTGGGGAACTGCAAGCAACTTAATTTGCTGGAGAACGGAGACAGAGAAGAGTCAGGACTAGACTAGAGCTGGAGGCAGCCAGGGCACACAGGCTTTGTAAAGCTAAGGAGACATTCTGTCTGTCTCTTGAAGGTTAAAGGTGAGCCACTGAACTACTACTATAAGCAGGGAAGACACTCCATTCATTTGTCAGGTAAGCAAACAGGAAATGTGAGCAGCCCAAAGGCATCTCACTGCAGGACCTGGGATGGGATGCTCTGATTCCTGTGGGTCCTGTGCTCCTCGATCTTCCCATGCTGCGATCTTTAATATAATCCCTTGTGTGGTGATGTCCCCCCAACCATAAAATTATTTTCATTGCTATGGCCCTAACTGTAATATTGTTGCTGTTATGAATCATGGTGGAAACATCTGTGTTTTCCCGAGGATAGGCAACCCCCTACAAGCAACTTTTCTTTGACTCACCAGGGGTCCCGACCCATAGGTTGAGAATCAGTGCTTTAGACAAAACCTTTCTTGTCCAAAAGGGGGTGCTGTCTTCCAGGACTTGCTTCAAGGTGGTTGAACCCAGCCCCTTTCTTTCGTTTGTTTGATCCCCTTCCCCTTCCCCTTCCCCTTCTTCCCCTTCCCCTTCTTCCCCTTCCCCTTCTTCTCTTCTCTTCTCTTCTCTTCTCTTCTCTTCTCTTCTCTTCTCTTCTCTTCTCTTCTCTTCTCTTTTTCTTTTCTTTTTTCTTTTCTTTTCTTTTCTTTTCTTTTCTTTTCTTTTCTTTTCTTTTCTTTTCTTTTCTTTTTGAGACAGAGTCTCACTATGTAGCCCTGGCTGGTTTTGAACTCCTTGAGATCCTACTACTTGTGGCTCCTGAGTTCTGGGGTTATGGACATGTGCCACCATGCCTGTCCTCTTCTCCCTTTTTTGCAGTTGCATATTCACAGTCTATTTTTACTGGCCTGGGATAGGGAATTGGGCTTGTTGCTCCTCACTCCGCCTGCTGCCCCACCTTGGCAAGTGTTTTACTGCCCTGGGCTTTATTTGCATTGTTATTCATCCCCTCTACAGTGTGTGTGTGTGTGCGCGCGCGCGCGCGCGCGCGCTCGTGTACTTTTATGTGACTAATCACATTTTCCTCTAGAGGCAGGAAGAAGAGGATTTCTAGGGTCTGGGCTCTGCCTAAAGCATCCCCTCGGGCACTGTGAGAAACAGGTAATAACACTTCAATACCCCCCAAATCAACAGAAAAGCTGGGGGAATTAGGGATCCTCAAGCCCTGTGCTGTCATCAGGGAGGAATGGAGCGTCTTAGGACAAGGACCTAAAGGTTCCCTGGATCTCGTAGGGAGGATCATAGGGAGGAGCTGCTGACCTACTGGGATGGATCATAGTGGTGGGGTCTTACACTACGACAGTACCCATCAGCAGAGAGGCAATCTCCTCTCTCCACTGGCAGCCTCCCAAGTCTCTTCTCAGTCTATGGACTCTCCCAAGCCAGTTAGATCCTGGGTTCAGCTGTAGCACTGAAGTTCTGTTGGAAAGGTTGGTGTTTGTTCCAGATGTATGCATGCCCTGCATTCTAAGCCTCAAACGGTACCATTTAGGCCCATCAGGCCCCAGATGTGGCCCTGCAGTTCTTTCTGGCCCAGGCCCGGAGGCAGAGACTTCGAGAGGAACACCAGATTAGGATCCAGGAAGAGCTGAAACATTTGGAACACCGGAAGGAAGTGGCCTGTGAACAGGTCAAAGGTACAGTGGCAGAAAAGGTGAGGAGGGAGAAGTATGGGACCTGAGGCTCCTTGTCCTAGGTCAGACACTGTAGCAAGAACTAGACGGGATCATAACTGGCTGCTCCATGTGCATGCTACACCCATCTCAGCCTTGTGGGACACAGAAGAGGTCATACTCCGTGCTGTTTGCTATGATGGACGGCCACAGGCAGGTGGGAACAATGAGGTCCACTTTACCCAGGCTGACTGGGCCTAAGGAGAGACCCAGAGGTAAACTAGAACCAGCCCAGGAATTCACTGTAGTTAGGTCCTCGAGGGTGCTCAGTAAAACAATTGTTTAAGAGATAAAAGATGTGACCACATACCACTACCACTGTACAGGCCTCTCAGCACCCAGGAGGAGGCAGAAGAGTTCAAGGTCAGTTTGGCATATAAAGAAGGCCCTGTCTCATTCCCATCCTCTCCCTGCAAACACACACACACACACACACACACACACACACACACACACACACACATTTCAACAACAAACAAACAAACTAGTGTATGTGGTGGGTGGGGACATGTTCTCAGGTAAGGCAAAATCTTAAGCAAAGCAGAGGGAAACAGCAGCAAAACTGAGACCACGGATGGTTCTGTCTGTCCAGAGCCCAGCAAGTGTCATCAGAAAGAATGTTACAGAGACAGTGTGTCACATCTCTGGGTCTGGATTTAACACTATTGAGGACAGGGGAACTCTTGAAAGCATGTGTCATTTCAGTTCTGTCCAGCGGTAGCCATGGGAATTTGGTCAACTAGATTACATCCTTGATGCACTGTTTGCAAATCTGCAAAAGGGAAACTTTGTCATAAGGCTGTTAAGGATTAAATGAGATCATATGCATGAAATATTTAGCACAAAGCCTTGCACAGAGGTGGCACCCACCAAAAAGTACAACTTATTTTTGCAGGCTTGCATGGGGAGAGAGAGTCAAATGAAGGAACAGGCAGTGCTAAAACTTCAGGTGGAAGCCCTGCAGGCAGAACGGGATGTGGCAGAGCAAGATCTGGTGGCCCTATATGACTTGTATGTACGGGCCACCCGTGCTCGGACATGCCACTTGCTGCAGGTCAGTGGAGACAAAGGGCAGGCCTTAAGTTGGTGCCAAGGCTCATGGCCCATGAAGCTCCTCTGAATCTGCACACAGGTATTCCAAGCATGGCAGAGGATGTGGGAGGAAAAAGCCATGGCCACAGAACATCACCACCGCAGTCTGCTGGCTGGCATCCTCCAAGACTCCATTGATCTGGCCTTGAAGAACCAACAACTCCAGGCCCAGCAGCGTGAGCCTAGTGCTGACAGGGCCAGCCGTGCTGGAGCCCTGCCTGGAGAGAAATCGGATCCAGAACACTCCGGGGCTACTTTCCTTTGTCCTCATTCATGAAGGCCCAGAAGGGAGAGGAAGGTGGGGCATACCAACCAAGATGGCTCTCATTACAGAAATCTACCAACACCACCACTAACCGTGTCTCCTTTTACCAGTCTCTGCTAAGTGCCCAATACCTAGAAGGTTTTTTTTCAGCTCCCTCATGTTTGTGCCATTTGACCCTCATTCAGAGAAAACCTGTCCTAGTAACTGCCCACGGACAGTCGGCTAAGTAAGTAGCCAAGGGACCATTCTCTTCCTCCAGTGCTGGGGATAGAACCCAAGGCCTCCGCACAACAAGCATCTTCTCTGCCTTTGAACTACAGCTCTAACTCTGCCACCTTCTCTCTCTCTCTCTCTCTCTCTCTCTCTCTCTC
>NC_034604.1:31833055-31840380 GCF_900095145.1 Mus pahari | reverse complement strand
CTCTGTAGACCAGGCTGGCCTCGAACTCAGAAATCCGCCTGCCTCTGCCTCCCGAGTGCTGGGATTAAAGGCGTGTGCCACCACGCCCGGCTACCTTTTCTCTTTTGAGACCTGGTCTCATATAGCCCAGGCTGACCTGGAACTTGCTATAAAACTAACAGTGAATCACCTTTACTTACTGGCTTTCCTGCCCCCAACTTCAGAGTACTGGGATTGTATGCTGGGATCAGGACAACCAGCTCTTGTTTTGAAAAGCCCACCCAGTGTTCTACCACAAGAGCAGAAGCAGACCTTTCCCTGGCCAGGATTCCAAAGGACAGATGATTACCGTTATCAGAACCAGAGTACGAGTCAAAACAGTGGCTGGGTATACTGTCTCATACCCATAAACTCTGCATTCCAGAGGCTGAGGCAGGAGGATTGCTCTAATTTGTAGATAGCCTGGGCTATAGAATTCATCCCAGGCTAGCCTGGACTATGATGCGGAACCCTGCCCCAAGACACACTTGTGGACTTAAGTGTTTTCTAGCCTAATTCGTTCTGTTGGGCTGAGTATTTTCTAGTCTCAAGAATCTCTAAATTCCTCAGAGTTTAAGGTGATTAAAAGAATTTTTTTCAGTACTGGCACTCAAACACAGGGCCTTGCACATGTAAGCAAGAACTTGGCTCCTGAACGAGAATCTCAGCCCTTCGATTTTTCTTCGAGGATAACTCAAAATGTAGCCTAGGCTGGCCTTTCATTTTAAAAGAAACTATCTTTATGTGTTGGTGGGTGGGTATGTGACTGCCATGGAGGCCTGAGGTGCCAGACCCCCTGGAGATGGAGTTATGGGTGCCTGGGAATTGAACTTGGGTTCTTTACAAGAGCAGCATAAAATCTTAACCACTAAACCAGCTCCATTTGTACTCTTGGTCCTTCTGCCTCCATCTCCCAAGCAGAGTCACAAGTTTGCGTCATCACACCCTCTCAATGGTTCTATTGAGACAGGGTCTCATCAGGCAGCTCAGCCTGACCTTAAGCTTGAGGTCTTCCTGCTCTACCTCACAGAGCTGGGATCACAGGCATGTCCCACCATAACTGGACAAAACCCACTCAGATCCACAGAGCTCCCAAAATGAACAATGACACTGGTGACAGCTGGGAGAATCCTTTTCTCCCACTCTAGATGTTCCTCCAAAACCACTTAGGAAACTCAGTAAAATCATGTCTGAGGG
This sequence comes from Mus pahari, assembly GCF_900095145.1. Classification (NCBI taxonomy): domain Eukaryota; kingdom Metazoa; phylum Chordata; class Mammalia; order Rodentia; family Muridae; genus Mus; species Mus pahari. The sequence goes on along the minus strand of NC_034604.1, from coordinate 31,839,165 downwards.
GAGCCACGAAACACAGAAGACAGGACAACTGTAAATGGTTGTAGGAAGTACCCTACACCCTAGAACACTTTATTAAGACCTTATTGCTGAAGTAGTTAGACACTGATTGGCTATAAACATTTTCTGGACCTGGTCCCTGGTTCCTCTGCAGAGCCCTNCCAAGCTGTTGNAAGTGAGGACAGCANGGAGAGTGGTTAGAACAGTACCTCCTAAGTGNTTCAGAGGTAAAGGCTCCAACGGAGCTCTCGAGTTAGCACAGGGGTCAGGAGTGCAGGCTTAAGCCAGGGCCCAGGGGCAATGTTCCCTGAGATGAGTCAAGCCCCAGCCCCCTCCNACCTTTCCAGAATAANGGGTGGGTGAGGGGAACAGCTCTGTGGAGGGGGCAAAGTAAGCATCTTTATGTGGAAGTCATGCTGGGCTGGAGCAGCCAGCACCAGACCTCGGGACAGAGTCTTCAGGAGTGACCACAGTAGGTAAGAAGACTGAAACTTCACTTGAANCAGCCATGTACATGCAGGACAAGGCAGGGATCTTCAAGGACAGGCCTGGGTTTGGGGCTCCCACTTCTTGAGTATGAAGGAATACAGGAGTGCAGTTAGGCATTTCCTTAACCAAGCCCACTCTTTATGCCTTCTAGGGGTAACTCTCCCACCTGAACATTCAGAGGCTAACCTGGTCACCTTAGCTTCTCTTACAAGGCACTTGTTACAGGGCTGCTGGGGATTGCAGGGGGGATGGGAGGTGACTGGTGGTTGCATTTAATCTACACAGTCACAGGTGAGTGGAGGTGGTCAAGGACTTAGGGGCTACCATAGTACAAGCACACAGCCAGACCAATGAGCAATGCGGCCAGGAAGAAGATGGCTGTGAGCTGTAGCTGTAGCAGCACCGCCGACAGCACAGCGTTGACCACGAGTGAGCAGGACACAATGAAGAGGCGNGTGATGCTGCTGCCATGCTTCATGACAGCCGACATGAGCAGCCCATTGACTGCCTGGTTCAGCACCACAAGCACTGCCCATCCAGAGAAACCCTCCAGGAAGCCTGGGCCTGGGCCACTGCCAGCATACAGTGCAAGGTTCAGGATCACCCCAAAAGTGTAGAGGAAGAGGTTCTGAAGAGCCAAGGGCAACCGCTGTCGCTTCATGATCAGCTCTGTGTACACNGAGGACAAGCCAGAGATGAAGCAGTATAGGATGAGGAGCAGAAGTCCCAGTGGAGTGATATGCAAGGGCATGGGACGACCTCCGGCTGCTGGTGCGGGCCCAGGANGGGTGTTCATAGGTTCCTGAAAGCCACCTGATGCATAGCAGGCTCCTGCAGCCATCAGCAGCAGCAGCGCCAACCCCTGACGAGCAGAGAGACGATGCCCAAGGCAGAGGCAGTACAATAGAGCTGTGCTTCCAATCTTGAGATTGCTCAGCACCTGATAGGTGCTGGGGTCCATGTAGCGCTGCAGATAAATCACCAGGTTGTTGTTGGCGCCATAGAGCAGGGCTGATAGTGCAAAAGGCGCAGCCTGGCGCCAGGGAGGCGTGCCCTGGGGCCATGTTTGCCAGCCTACCAGGAGGGAGAAGGCGCACAATAGGAGCTTGGTCAGTTCAGTGAGTAACACAGCTGAGGAGGGCCGGAAGGGCACTCGGCCATCCACATGGCACAGTGCTAAGAATGGTGCATGGGCACCATACATGGCAGTGGACAGGAAGAGCAACAGGGTCCAGCGAGCCTGTCTTGGGCGGGCTAGGCCTGGCACACCCCCATCTTCTACACTCATGGCCCANACCAGACCCTGGGTGGCCTGGGTAGCTAGCAAGGGACAGAGGGGCTGGGACACATTTGTAGGAAATTGAGTATAGAACTGTGGTACATCACCAGAGAGAACACTGAGGGTCAGAGACAGCCACACATTCCAGTTAGGTCTTCAAGAGGGGATTCATGACCCATAGTTTTGGGGTCAGTCCCACGGAACTAGGGAGGGAAGGAGTCTAGGGTGCAGGCTGACAAAGCACTGTCCACTCTCTGCAGGAAGAAAGGCNGGGATGAAAGAGGCAGAATGGGTGGAGTTAGCACATGAACAATAGCAGGGGAAGCCAGATAGAGTGTCTGTGATAGAAAGGGCTCTACCTGCAGGCCCAACATGCTCGTCCTGCTTTCCCCAAAGGGTCTAGTCAGGCCCCTTCCGTAGTGACCTAAAGTAGTTCTTCAGGGTCTTCTCCACGTTGGGTATGGCATATGACTGAGCTGCATAGATGCCAGTGCAAGTGCCCACCGCAAAGCCCAATACTGCTGATGCCCTCAGTTTGGCCACCACGTATCCTGCCAGGAAGCCCTTGAAGAATGGGGAGGACAAGAGGGAGCCATCCTGTGGGGGAGGAAACACAGAAGGAAATCAGGAGTGCTCTCCTTTTCTCTGCCTCGGAGCTAAGCTGGGCTTAGGGCATTCGGCCACCTGCTCCTCACTGCTGACAGCTGTGTTCTCTTCTCCAAAGATTATCTCAAAATTCTGGAGCTTGAAAAAGAACGTAGGAGTCCCAATCACATAATAGCTTCAGAGGACTCTAACCAGAACCCCATTCAGCCAGACTGCCAAAGAGGCTTCCAAGGAACCTGAGCCCCTCGGTTTCTCCAGCTTCATTTCCTAGTATGGTCCCTGATGACTACAAACTAACCACCTTACTCCTGCTTCATGTTTGCAATGCTGCTTATCACCAAGGCTCTATCTACGCAGTACCTGGGATGTTTGCGCATGCGCGCGCGCGCATGCACACAGACACACACATACCTTCATCTATTTACAACCCAGCTCAAGTAGTATTCCCCTTCCCCCACTTTCTGGTTTGTCGACGAGGTCTCTCTCTCTCTCTCTCTTTTTTTTTTTTTTAAAGATTTGTTTTATTTTAATGTAAGTACACTGCAGTTATCTTCAGACACTCCAGAAGAGGGCATCAGATCTCCTTACGGGTGGTTGTGAGCCACCGTGTGGTTGTGGCATTTGAACTCNGGACCTTTGGAAGAGCAGTCGGGTGCTCTTACCCTCTGAGCCATCTCACCAGCCCGACAAGGTCTCTTGTGTGTAGCACTGGCCTACAGCTTCCTAGGTAGACCAGGTTGGCTTTCAACCTGTGTGCACCACAATAACCAGTGCTATTTTCTCAGGGAGACTTGTCTTGGGCCCTCAATGTCCACTGCAAAAAATAAAAGGAAAAAACATTTCCTTTTCAACATTCCTAATAGCAACTGGCACCTTACCTGGCCTACACCGCTGTTGACTTCACCTTCCACACGCTGCTGTAGGCGCTCCAGCTGGTTCTTGAGAAATGTCAGGTCCTTAAGCTTGGGCAGAGAATCCTAGGACAAGGGAGAGGCTGGCTCCAGCAGACTTGACCCAGTCCCATGCCCTGTTCAATTTTATCAGTGGCTAGGAACTAGGTGAGCTGTGGGAGGGATGACGGGAAGAACCAAATAAATCTCTTCCTACAAAACCTTCCTGAGACGGCAGTGATAAAGGAAGACAGACACTGAAAAGCATGCACACGGGGACCAGGTAGGTGACAGGTGGAATGAGCACCAGGAACTTGTAAGGCCTATTACAGAATCACATAGCCAGCAGAAGAACTTCCATTTTAGCTTTATGTAGGAAGTACTACGACTAAAGCACGAGCTAGCTGAAAATGGTCATTATCTTCTTCACTTGCTGTGTTCCAATACCTGAGAAACTGGCAGGCTAATAGGAAATCTGTGGGCAATAACTGGGTTTCCAGACCAACTACGGATAACGGGTTGGTGCAGGTCCAAGTACAATTCAAGGCTAACCTGATAAATGCTTAGGCCATTCCAAACTGAATATGATACGTGGATATGCGAGAGAATAACTGTCAGCAAGAGTATGACTAAAAGACTCAAGTCTGGTAGCATGTGAGTATGAAATTCATCGAGCAAGGCGTGTTTGAATGAGGGTAGTGGTAAGGGTGCGCTGGAAACGCTGTCTGGAAGGCAGACTTCAGACTTCTGGCTAGAGAGCGGACCCAAGTGAGGATGGTTACAGTGTGTCTATATTTCAATGTGTGCTCAGAGAAAGGTACCCGGTCCGTCCCCAGAAGGGTAACCCTTCGCCTAATGCCCCTAATGACGGGAACTTAGAAAAAAAAACAAGAGTTATCCCTGACGTCTCTGTTCAAAACTAAAATGGTTAAGGAACGGGAATGCCACGGAGACTGAAGCAACCCTCGCTTTCAACTCACCTTGTCATCCGCCATCTTTCCCCGCCGAACTTGTTGCGCACGCGCAGTCCCCGCCTCCTCATGGCAAAGGCTACTTCCAAGTTTAGAGGCACTTCCGGGGCATTTCGAGGGTTGGGAGTGGGGTGGGGAGGAAGGCGGGGCGTTTCTGGTGACGGCTGTGGCACTCAAGGCCGCAGCCCTGCTCCTCCTCTCTGGTCTTTTGCCGTGTGCGCGCACGGGTAAAGGTCGGAGCGTGATGATCTCATGCTCCATGCGATGATCTCATTCGCCCCCTGGTGCACAGTGTGTTTGATCTCCTCGCTCGGCTTCCGCTGTCCGAGGAACTCATAGTTACCGACCTGCGCGGAGTTCGAAGTGTCAGTACGCTTCGTAGGACAACACGTACCGAAACACGCGAGGACTCGGGAAACCAGACGCGCAAGCAGCTCTGCCCTCCCCCAAGGCCGTCCCTATCCCGCCCAGTGTTTGTTTGCGCGGTGCTAGTTGGCCAGGCCGGCGGTCTCCGGCGCAGAGAGGCTGGGCTTGTGGCCCCTGCAGCTCCGGAGGTCGCGTTGGGCTGAGAGCACAGGCCGGCAGAGGCTATGCTGGGCAAGGATTATATGCTGGCCATCATTCTGGTCAACTGCGATGGTGTGCACCGAGGGTCCGGTTGGGAGGATCAAAAGCCGAGGGGAGATGAGGGATGAAGGAAGGCTACCCGAGGTTCAAACACCGGGTGGTGGTGGTGGTTGGCGTCTCGGGAATGAGAACCGGGATAATTGAAGCTTGATCTTTGCATGTGCTATATTTAAGATGAGAGTTGATACCTAGGTTTAGGGCTGTCTCCTATGGAGCGAGGGTCATAACGATAGTGTTGGGAGTTCACGAATAACATGTGCCCCTGCTTTAATCCCTTGTTCCTGTAGATGACTTGTGGGGGGACCAAAATCTGGAGGGGGAAACAGGCCTACCCCCTGGCTGGAGAAAGATCCGTGATGCTGCAGGAACTTATTATTGGCATGTACCCAGCGGGAGCACTCAGTGGCAGCGCCCAACCTGGGAGCTACCAGATGCAGAGGACCCAGGAAGGGTAGGTAGGACAAGAGGAGGGAGCCTGAGCTTATGAGTAGTAGCCTGCTGCTACACTGACCCGAATCTCTACTCCATTTAGGGAACAGAGGGGATTTGGGAACTGCGACCCCCTAAGGGAAGATCTTTCTCCAGCCTGGACAGTTCATTGAACCGGAGGTAACGGGTAGCCCTAGCTAAATGAAAGCCTTGAGGTTATTGAAGCACTCAAAGGAATGCAGCTGGATCCACAAATTGCTTTTTCTTTTTCTTTTTCTTTCTTTCTTTCTTTTTTTTTTTGAGGCAGGGTCTCAGGTCACACTGTGTAGGAATGTCCTAACTGGCCTGGAACTTGCTGTGTATACCGGGCTGCCCTGGAACTTGCTGTGTATACCGGGCTGCCCTGGAACTTGCTGTGTATACCGGGCTGCCCTGGAACTTGCTGTGTACACTGGGCTGCCCTGGAACTTGTAGAGATGATACCATGCCTGCCTTCACAATTTGCTTTTAAACTGTGCTTCTGGGGACTCCTGTGTGTTTGCGGCTCTGTTTGTACTTGGTTTCGACTCATGTTCTTGACTTTGAGCATTTTTAATTTTGTCGGTTGCAAGTTCTTATCATTAGATCTGTGTTCTATATTCTCTGTCCTAATAGATTCCATCCATTGGCTTCATTTCTTTTTTTTTTTTTTTTTTTTTTTAAAGATGTATTTATTTATGATATGTAAGTACACTGTAGCTGTCTCCAGACACTCCAGAAGAGGGAGTCAGATCTTGTTAAGGATGGTTGTGAGCCACCATGTGGTTGCTGGGATTTGAACTC
>NC_034604.1:31818787-31832194 GCF_900095145.1 Mus pahari | reverse complement strand
AAAAAAAAAAAAAAAAAAAAAAAAAAAAAAAAAAAAAGGAGAGGGGTTGGTTAAGTGTAAGGAGTAGGAGTGCCCGAGTTTGTATGTGTGGGTCCTGTGTCACCCACCGCTCCACTCATCTCGTCACTTCTTTTCCCTATCTTGTCAGTGCTTTGCAGTCCGCTCTCTGGGCTGGGTAGAGGTCCCTGAGGAGGACCTGGCACCAGGGAAGAGCAGTATTGCTGTCAATAACTGCATCCAGCAGCTGGCCCAGACCCGAAACCGGAACCAGCCTCCTGATGGTACATGGGGTGAGGTGAGCTGTCTGATTTCCCCAGGGGGTCAACCTATGCCTCAGCAGAGGTAGGTTTTTCCTGACTTGCTTGTTTGCCATGTTAGCCACCTTTATCTGTCAACTCTCTGTCCTTGGCAGGGCCAGAACATGCTGATGATCCTGAAAAAAGATGCCATGAGCCTGCTGAATCCCCTGGACCACAGTCTGATCCATTGTCAGCCTCTGGTTCACATCCGTGTATGGGGTGTGGGCAGCTCCAAGGGCCGGTGAGGACTTCTGCATTTCCCCAAGCGAGAGTTGCCTCCCCCTTCCCCCTTGCAGGCTGTGATCCCCACTGATGCTGAACCCTTGGACACAGATCCTCTGATGTGGACCCAGCACGGCCTTCCCTGCCTGGTTCATCCCTGGTTGGGGTGGGTGGGCCCAGCTCAGCAGGGACAGATAGGGGAGAGTCTGAAAGACTGGGCTGATTTTCTCCTGTGCTCCCACATGCTTCTGGAACAGTGACAGGTATGTGATAACCAGGTACTCTAAGCCCTATCCCTGACTTCCCCATTCTAACAGTGCCATATCTTAACCTTACTTTTAGAAGCCTCTTACAGGCAATTGGAAGCCCCTGCCCCTAACTAGCTTTATCTCTGCTCCTGCCAGGGACTTTGCTTTTGTTGCGGGTGACAAAGACAGCTGTATGCTCAAATGTCATGTGTTTCGCTGTGATGTACCCGCAAAAGCCATAGCAAGTGCTCTACAAGGGCTCTGTGCACAGGTGAAGGCCAGTGGTGGGCAGAGAATATGGGGTTGGGGAAGGGTGAACTTGGCCCCTTACCCTGATGTCTCTTCTGTGTACCTCATGCTGCCTGCTTTGTGTTGTAGATCTTGTCAGAGAGGGTAGGAGTCAGTGGAGAAGCCGCTTGCTGTTCCCCAGATCCTATTTCCCCTGAAGACTTACCAAGACAAGGTATGGGGAAGAGCTTGCTGTGTTGCAACATCAGGATGCTTTTGTGAAAGATGGAGGTGGTAAGGCAGCTGGGGTTCGTGGTTATTTAGCTTCTCCCAGGAGAGTCCAGATCCAAGGACCCAAAGAAGTGAATTGGAGATGCATCTGTAAGTTTTCCTTTCCTAGCAACAGTTCTCACTTGAGTCCTAGCATATTCATTAGGGTGGGGAAGCTGGAAACAGTAAGGCTTACCTGTAATCCCAGCACTTAGAAGGCAGAGATATAAAGAATGTCACATATTAAAGGTGAATCTGTTTTTCATAGAAAGTTCCAGGCCAGTTCCAGGTTACATAGTGAAACCCTGTCTTCAGACTACACACAGGAAAGGTTGGGAAAGGGGTAATTGAGTTTCTATGCTAGCTTAGTGTGTGATGTGTATATTTCAGTGGAGTTGCTGGATGCAGTGAGCCAGGCTGCTCAGAAGTATGAGGCGCTGTACATGGGGATCCTACCAGTCACCAAAGCCATGGGTGAGGACTGAGGGGGCCGAATGGGGGTGGGTGTGTTAGGAAAGGGGAAATGGGTGAAGTAAGGTCTATGCTTAAGAGTTCTTGCATAGCCTTATATAGCCTGAAATATATCCCTTCTTCCAACTCAGAATTCCAAGCCCAGCTCCATCTATTCTCTTCCCATCTCTTTGAATCCTAAGTTAATGAAAGAGTCCTAGAACCTCCCAGGAGACTCTTTCTATCCAAGCCAGACAACACAGTGGGCATGTCTCCTCAGGTATGGATGTGCTGAATGAGGCCATTGGTACCCTCACTGCCCGGGGGGACCGGAAAACCTGGGTCCCTGCTGTGCTCAGTGTGTCTGACTCTCTGATGACTGCACATCCTATTCAGGTACCACTGAAGGGGGAAGTTCAGGGCCTTGGAGGGTGAACAGGCATGATGAGGTGGGGGGGTGTGTCTTTACTTGGTTCTGGAAGTATTGGGTCTGGCCATTGCTTAATTTATAATGATTCGGCTTTATGTGGGCAGGCAGAGGCTGGTGCGGAGGAAGAGCCACTGTGGCAGTGCCCTGTTCGCCTTGTAACCTTTATTGGTGTTGGCCGTGATCCGCATACCTTTGGCCTCATCGCTGATCTTGGTTGTCAGAGCTTCCAGTGTGCAGCTTTCTGGTGTCAGCCTCATGCTGGGGGACTCTCTGAAGCTGTGCAAGCCGCCTGCATGGTGAGTGAGTCAGGGATGGGAATGGGAGAGGGGTTTTCTCTGTGGCCACTCTGAACTGTGGAGTGGGCTCAAGATGGGCAGCTCTCCTTAAATCATAACCCAGTAATCCCAGGACCAAACCTGGTTCATAAACATATCTGACTTTTTAACACTGTTTTTGCTAAGTTTTGTGTTAGTTACTAACATTTAAAGTTTAGGGCATTCCACATAATAATTACTATTTCTGCTTATCTTAAAAGTATGGGTAATGCTAGTTCAAGATACACACATACACCCACACACACACCTGCACACACTCATGGACACACATAACACATTTCAGCATTTGGATGAATCTGTGCTATATAAAGTGGGCCCCATTTTACTGATTCAACATACTTCTTGATGTATGTGGCTATTAATATTTAGAATGTAGGCTGAAGAGATGGCTCAGCGGTTAAGAGCACTGTCTGCTCTTCCAGAGGTCCTGAGTTCAATTCTGAGCAATGACATGGTGGCTCACAACCATAAATAATGGGATCTGATGCCTTCTTCTGGCATATAGATATGCATGCAGATAGAGTACTCATACATTAAATAAATCTTTTTTAAAAAATGTAGGATGCTTAAACTACACTATTCAGTTCACTTAATTCAATTTACGTATTAATTCAACAAATGAGAGTCTGCAGGATCCAACTACTATAATTAATCCTGAGAATTCATCTCTATAGAAGGCCCACACAGCCTTTGCCATTACAGAATACTCTACTAGAACATAAACACATCAGAAATAAGATACATACCACAAGATGATGGAGATGGTTCCTCAAGAAGCAGAAAGGCTACCAGTAGGGGAGAAAAGGGCACCCAAAGAAATCTGCCAGGGGAAGAGACATAAGGCAAGTATATCAGAGAACCCCGGGAGTGTATGTGAGAGGGCTGTTAGTGAATTACAGTGCATGTTTTTGCCAGGCAGTGGTGGTGAATGAATTCCAGCATTTACGAGGCAGGTGGATCTGAGGCAGCTTTGTCTATAGATCAAGTTCCAGGATAGCCAGGCTACACAGAGAAACCCTGTCTCAAAAAAGCAAACAACAATAAAAAGAATGCAAGTTTTGCAGCTGGACAGATTTTCATGTCAATGTCAGTTCTAATATTTTCTATTTTTTTTTTTTTTTTTTTTTTTTTTTGGTTTTTCAAGACAGGGTTTCTCTGTGTAGCCCTGACTGTCCTGGAACTCACTCTGTAGACCAGGCTGGCTTTGAACTCAGAAATTCACCTGCCTCTGCCTCCCAAGTGCTGGGATTAAAGGCGTGGCCACCATGCCCGGCTGTTTTGTTTTTTTTTTTTTAATAATTTGTTTATTTATTATATGTAACTACACTGTAGCTATCTTCAGACACTCTAGAAGAGGATATCAGATCTTGTTACAGATGATCGTGAGCCACCATGTGGTTGCTGGGATTTGAACTCAGGACCTTCAGAAGAGCAGTCAGTGTTCTTAACCGCTGAGCCATCTCTCCAGCCCCAACATTTTCTATTTGTGAGACCTTAGACTGGTGTTTCTCAACCTAATGCTGTGACCCTTTAATATACTTCCTCATGTTGTGGTGACCCACAGACATAAAATTATTTTGTTCCTACTTTATAACTTTGATTTTGCTACTGTTATGAACTGTAATGTAAAAATATCTGATATGTGACCCCTGTGGGGGGTTGTGATCCACAAGTTGAGAACCACTGCCTTAAACCAATCATTTATTATCTGGGGACCTTGGTTATCTTCATTTGCAAAATGAGTTTAGCAACACTTCATAAATAACTAGGTTAAATTAAATTATCATACAATGCGCTTAACACGGTGTCTAGCTCTCCTTAAGTACTCACTAAATATCAAGCTTTATGTTTTTGTTGCTGAGAGGTACCTGGGAATGCTATAGGTACTTGAGACATGACTATGGGCATTGTATCAAACAGAATTCTTGGCCAGTTATCTGCCCTATGGAAGGTTTTAGGTGTGCAGGGGCAGAAAGCTGGATGCTCATATTCCCGTTCTTCCTAGGTTCAGTACCAGAAGTGTCTAGTGGCCTCAGCAGCTCGGGGTAAGGCCTGGGGTGCTCAGGCCCGTGCTCGCCTGCGGCTCAAGCGGACCAGCTCCATGGACTCCCCAGGCGGCCCCCTTCCTCCCCCTCTACTGAAAGGAGGGGTTGGGGGTGCTGGAGCAGCTCCTCGAAAGAGGAGTGTCTTCTCATTTCTTGATGCCTTCAGGCTAAAACCTTCTCTTCTCCATATGTCCTAAATTGATCTTAGACGGCTGGGTAAAGAGGCTCTATACTCTTCTGGTCCCTAGGGTTCTGTAGCCTCTTACCTTCCTGCCCATCCCTGATCCTTGCGTACTCTGTATTTATTACCAAGTTCGTTGTTTATATGGATGACTGAGAGGCCCTGCACTGTAACTTAGGCCTGTGGCACCCCTTTCCTTGGGTCCTCTTGTTCCTTGCCCCTGTCCAACCCTGGACAATTGGCTCTACCTCAGCAACTTTATAGCAGAATCAGTGCAAATAAAAATCCCTCAGTGACCTCACTAGTTATGAGTATATTGACCTGGGCTAAGATTGGGGGCCATTAGCTGTGTGAAGTGGGTATGTATGCTTGGTGTTGGTGACTGCCTGTCGTCATAATTAGGCCATGGTTCATAATGGAAGTCTGATTCCATTCATTCAGCAAACAGTTTCTTTCTTTTCTTATTTCTTTTTTATTTATATGAGTACACTGTAGCTGTCTTCAGACACACACCAGAAGAGTGCATCGGACCCCATTACAGATGGTTGTGAGCCACCATGTGGTTGCTGGGAATTGAACTCAGGACCTCTGGAATAGCAGTTAGTGCTCTTATCCGCTGAGCCATCTCTCCAGTCCCCAGCAAACAGTTTCTAAGAGCTTTTCTATATCAGATATTAAAGTAGGCCTATTTGTAAGCGTTCCTTCTGAGACTTTCAGAGGAGAAACAACCAAATAGAGAAGACAGAAGATACCATGTAGTCTAACCAGGAATTATCAGAGGGTTATGTGAGCTCAGATGATACTTGTCCTAGGCATTTCAGAAGACTTCTGAAGAGTTGGTATATCTGACTACTGAAGATGAGTTCTTGTTAGCAAGCCTAGAGAAAAATGAATGTAAAGATTGTGCAGGGCAGTCTACTGGTGTGACCTTCCAGAGTTGGACAGACGTGGTTAGCTAGGGCAAACTTACGGTGTTTGAATTTGTTTCTGAGAGCAAACTAGGAGACATTAGAAAATATGTTTGGTATCCCGTGATAAAGTCCCAGATTAGTCAGTTGTCTTTTAACGAACCGGTGCTGGGCTCTCCAGGCAGCTCCGCCTCAACCAGGCGACTTGAGTGAACTACCGCCCCGGAAGTGACGCGCTGCCCCGCTGGCGGTGCGGAAGTGGAGATGGCGGAGCTGTACGTGAAGCCGGGTGAGCACGGCCGGCGGGCTGGTGGTTCTCGCCCTCTCTTGTCCCCTCAACCCCAGTGTATCCTCCGTTAGTCTGTTGGGTTCCTGGTCTCGTTTCACACACTTCCTCGCCTTCGCAGGCAACAAGGAACGCGGCTGGAACGACCCGCCACAATTCTCCTACGGGCTGCAGACTCAGACTGGTGGACCAAAACGCACTCCCCTTACTAAGAGGGTCGCGGCCCCACAGGATGGATCCCCTAGAGGTGGGTGAGGGCTGTGGGCAGAATCCTGTACCAAAAGGAAAAGATGGTGACTGGGATAAACCTGTCCCATCGGCCTATTTTCCTCAAGGACTCCATAAGAAGGGTTGGCGCAGCGCAGGCGCTTTTTGTGCTCGATCTTTTTGCAGCTGTTAAGTAAACGGTATGTTGGATAAAAAGACTCCAATGTTTTCAAATATTTCTTGCCTAGATCTTTTCCCAGGATCATATAGTCTTTGTGTTATTTACTCGTTTGTTTAATCAGTATTTACTGAGCACCTGTCAGGAGACTGTCAGGAACTGCTCGAATGCAAACTTAAAAACAGTGAACAAACTAACAGGAATTTGATTCCACACTTGCTCGAGATAAAATGACACGTGAAATATTGGCCTAGTTCAGAGACTTAAGTAGAGTGTTCCAATTTTAATGGAGGGTTGGAAGGCGATGGGATGTTATATTTGATTTGAACATCATCCCCGAAGGAAGAGGGTGTGGGTAGAGGCCTAAAGATGAACTATGACAGAAACTTAGGGGTCTCTAGCACCTAATGAATGTAGAGAAGACTGGTTAGAATGAAATCTTAAATCAATAGTAAAGATAGTTTGAATAAGTTAGAGATAAGAGACTGATTTAATATTTCTGTAATTAATCTTCAAAAGCAGTTGGATCTCTTGAGTTTGAGTTGAGCCTGGTCTAAAAAACATTAAACTCAGATTCCAGGACAGCCAAGGCTATGTAGAGCCGATCTTTAAAAAAATAAGGAAGAGAAATTAGAATGTGAAGGGGTTTTTGATAGCAAATACTGTGCAGCCTATTTGTACATTTGTGGTGTGATAACTTGTATTTGATTCAATGTTGTGAACAAAGTTGTGAACAAAGTTAAGTGAAATGAGAAGATAGGAATTAAATGAGCACTGCAGGGGACTAAGCCTTGTTGTTTGATGCAAACATTTCAGCTCCAGAAACTTCTGGACCACCTCCAGTGGATCATCCACCTCCTTCAAGTAAGGCTTCTAGGCCTCCGCCTATGGGGAGCTGTGCTGCTACTGGTGTGGAGCCCCCAAGTTCCCCAGTCATTGAGTCTGAAACTCTGATAGAAGATGTGCTGAGACCTCTGGAACAGGCATTGGAGGACTGCCGTGGTCACACAAAGGTAGGCCCTGGCACTTCAGGGGGTGGAAAGGATTTCTACCCAATCAAGTATGGTTCTTAAAGACAGAGTTTCTGACGGCCTCTTAAGCAATCTCTCAAAGTCTTTCCAGGAAAATGGACACTGATGTCAGAGGGATCCTCAGGACTTTTGAAGGACCAGACAGTAATAGAGGCTTTGTGAATAAATGATATGTGTGTGTGTGTGTGTGTGTGTGTGTGTGTGTGTGTGTGTGTGTATATATATATATATATATATATAAATTTTGTTCTTCGAGACAGGGTTTCTCTGTGTAGCCCTTGCTATTCTGGTACTCACTTTGTAGACCAGGCTGGCCTCAAACTCAGAAATCTGCCTGCCTCTGCCTCCCAAGTGCTGGGTTAAAGGCGTGTGCCACCACTGCCTGGCTAGATGAGTTATATTTAACTATTAGTGAGTTATAAGCTTAATAAAGTCGTTCAGAATATACTATTGATTTTGTACTCAATTTTGAAGAGACAAGCTTTGTATGAAGGTTTCTTTAGCTCTGTAGAGGCAAAGGATTGAAGGAGGAGGAAGCAGCATGGTAGTCTGCTTCAAATGTTCAAATGTTCTTTGAACAGTAACATTAAGATGAGCCTCTGAGGGGCTGAGGAGGCATTGAAAATTTAGTATTCTTGTCGTGTATATCATTTGTCTTGGGAGGACATTGGCTTTATCATATTTGTAGTGGAGGGCCTCTAAGCATTGGGTAAAGGAATATGAACTCTAATGACTAAGAATCAAACTCCTGAGACAGAGTGAGCACATGCTAGTAGCACTGAGCTGGATGGGCTTCTGTTTCAGAAGCAGGTATGTGATGATATCAGCCGACGCTTGGCGCTGCTCCGAGAACAGTGGGCTGGAGGGAAGTTGTCAATACCTGTAAAGAAGAGGATGGCACTGCTAGTGCAAGGTATGGGTGGGGGTTCTTTATCCTCCCATTGATGGCTGAATTGGTGGTAACGTTTTAACTGACTGGGAGGGGAGGAATGGAGGACACGACTTTTACTATTTGCTTGCTCAAGCCCTGTCTCTCTTCAGAACTTTTACATCACCAGTGGGATGCAGCAGATGACATTCACCGATCACTCATGGTTGACCACGTGACTGAGGTCAGTCAGTGGATGGTGGGAGTAAAAAGATTAATTGCAGAAAAGAGAAGTCTATCTTCAGAGGAGACCAAAGAAGAGAAATCTACAGTGGAACCTGAGAACCAGACAATACCAGGCTTCCAACAGTCATCATAATGCCCGTGGCTCCCCAGACTCACTTCACCTGACTTCCTATGCCTTAGTGTGGAAGGCTTCTTCCTTTTTACCACCAGGGAGACTATTGGTCTTTTTGGTCTTGACCAAAGATCCTATCTAGGCCACTGCAAGATCACTTGTTATTCATGTACATTTCAATAAACATTTCAGTGGTGGGAAGTGGGTAGGAAAGGTGAGCCATTCTGATGCCAGACTGGTTCTTTGTGGTGTCAGCTTCCCTGCTCTATGGATACTACTGCTTGTCTCATTCATCAAGAAGGGCCTTGATAGGGATAACCAGATTGCTACTTGCTCTTCTCAAAATTAGACTGAAAAGTGTATTTATATTGTGGCATGGTGTCTTTGGACAATATCATTTCATCCTGAGAACAGATTCAAACAACTGGAAACTTCCTGTCGAAGAAATCATCCCTTTGCTGTATCTCTGGTGTATTGCTATAGAGAATAGAACCAGTGATTGGGTTTTCTGCTATTTAAATGTAAGGAGAAAAAGACAAGATATCTGCATTTCTGTTGAGTGTAGTAGCATACACCTGTGGTCCTAACAGTTGAGACATGGATGCAGGAAGAGGAGTTCAAGGTTACGCTGTACTATAACTACACAGTGACAGCCTAAACTACGTTGCTATCCTATTTCAACAACTAGATTACTGATAAATGAGGTCAAATCATCTGATTTTCTGAATAAGGTGATGCCTGATTTTGGGTTTCAGTGTACGCCCTAAAGACTTATGTTCATGAGTGTTCTGTCTGCATGTATGCCTACACACCTGAAGGGGGCATCAAATCCCTCTTGCACATGGTTGTAAGATACAGTTTTGCTGCTGGGACTTGAACTCAGGACCTCTGCTGATGCCAGTGCTGTTAACTACTGAACCATCTCTCCAGCACCATCCCCAAAGTCAACACTTTAAAAAAAGAAAGAAAGAAAAAGAAAGAAAGAAAAGAAAAGAAACAAAAAGTTGGGACCAGAAATATACTGGTGGTTATGTTGAGAAGAGGATATAAAGTTTCCAGCATTGAACTGGGGATTGGTACTTAGAAGCAGTAAGCAGAAAAGGCAGGGCAAGAAATTAGGGATAACTATTAGGTGAAACAGCATCTCTTCCAGGAGTCCAGTTTACAAATGGCTAGGGAGGGGGCTGCTAGAACAGTCCAGTTCCAGGAAGGCTGCTGCCTGGAAGAACTGCTAGACCTTGGCAAGGTTCAGGCTGTCGCTGCTTGTGCCTGGCAATTCCAGTAGCCTTCCCTCAAGCCCTGATTGCTGCTGGAAGTGGGCCAGTGGGAGCTGGAAACACTTGCAGCCTCTTAACCAAGGCTGCGGTTCCTCAGATGTGCAGCTGTGAATTGAGCACTGAGGACGACAGTGGAGCCAAGACAGTTTTTTTGAAAGTTTACTAAGCAGCCAGAAGGTGACATACTCTGTTCCCCAGTGCCAGCCCTGAGGGGAGAGGCTTGGGAGGAGTATGTATAGACCAGAGAAAGCCAAAGGCTTGGCAGGTTGCCCACTGCTACCCCTGGTCTAGCTGCCTCAACTAAAGGAAGCCCAGAACCAACAAGTCACTCTTTTCCAGATTAGATGAGGCCAGCTGGCCCTTGGATACCCAGGAGGAGGTGATGGCAATAGCAGGATGAGAGCCCCTTCCATTACTCCATACAGGTTTTTGCACTAGATTACATGTCCATTTCAAACTGTTCGTCATCTGGGGAGAGAAAGCAAGAGAACACAGTTAACCCATCTAAGGGTTTGTAAACCCAGCTAGCACAGGAATCCCTCTTAGAACTGAATCCCAACTCTTACACTTCACAAAGGCAGTTAATAGCTGTTCCTATTTTCTTACCGGTTATCTCTTCCTCTGTCTGCTTCTGTTCCTTCAGCAACTCCAGCTTGGAGGGTGGTACTGTTGGGAGAGTTGTGACCCCGGGAATCTGAGGGAGGCAGCAGGGAGGTGTCCGGGCAATGGGTGAGTTCTTGCACTCCAGCAGGAACTTTCTGTCGTAGATGATCCTGGTGCCTGTGAAGGGGTAAGGATTGAGGTTAAGAGTCAGGAACTTGGACAGATTACTGTCCAGCTAGGATTCAGCTGGCAAACCAAACTACAAAGGACTTGTACACCCAACCAAGTTCAGTCTAAGCATCATTAAGGAAAGTTGAACATTCTAGCTAGTCTATTGTAGAGTGCTTTAGGCTAGGATGGTGGTGGTGGTAGTTAAAGCCTTGAGAAGGAACACCATACTTTAAACTTAGGTACTTAAAGCTGGTAGTCTACAGTTCAGTTCTCATTGCTTTGATGTATAAAGTAGGGTATAACTCATCTCTTGCAAAGGAAGCCGAATTCCTTGGTAAACATGATGGCCCACCCACCCATCCAAAGTCCTTCAAGGCTAGCCTCACCCACAGGAATATATGGCCAGCAAAGTGTCCTCAAAGAGCCCTGCCCTGTTCTTGCTGTTCCCTTCTGCTTCCACATAGTAGACACCTGTTTGCCAGCCCAGCAGCTTGTGATCCAAGTGCTATAGCTACTACATAATAGTTGCTGCTTTCTGTTGAGGCTACCTTCTATTGCAGCAGTTTTTAATCTGTGGGTTGCTATACAGGGGGACTGGGATGGGGTGAGTGTCAAACAACCCTTTCACAGGGATTGCCTAAGACCACTAGAAAAAAGACATGTTTCCATTATGATTCATAACAGCAACAAAAATAATTTCATGGTTGGGGTTCACTATAACATGTATTAAAGGGTTACAGCATTAGAAAGTTCTATTGGGATCTAGCAATAGAGTTTGGTGTAGTATAGGCATGGAACATAACAGAATTATTCCCCAGAATCACCAGAAAGTTAAGGCAATGTTCCACTGCTTTTCGGGAAAAAAAAAGTGAGTTTTCGGGAAAACAAGTTTCAAATAGTCTTCCCTTAACGCTATAATTTGAAGAGAAGTCTGAGAAAGCAATGCCAAGGTCGACCCCACCTCACCCTCATACTGGCCCACAGAGCACAGACCCCTGCCCTGCCTGCTGACCTCCCGGGGTAGTGGCGTATAGTGTGCCGCCAGGCGTGGTGCTGTAGCCGTCTGGCAGCCGGTCCCCGCACCCTGGAATTGGGCAACTCGTGGACGTGGACATAGCAGCAGGAAGGCAAGAGTTCGTGCCTTGAAAGCGTGGAAAACAGCTCTGAGGTGTAGGCAGTCGTGCAGCAGGCAATACTAGGCTATGTCACACCCAGAGCAGGCCACAGGCCAGTCAACTCGAGGGCTCCGCCCACCTGTTCCGCCCACCCGCCCAAGGAACTCTCAGGATAGGCACTGCCTGACCCAAGAGATGTTGAGAGGTTTACTTATTTACTCGTTAGACCTGGATGTTGGGAGGAGTAATGTAGTATTATTAACCCCGTTTTATGACGAAACTGTGCCCACAGATCTTATAAGAGGGGATCCTTCAGCCCAGCTTTGTGATGCCTCTGGTACCAATTTGTTGTACTTAGTCAAGGTGTCCTGATGGCCTGCCCTTGAGCATAGCAGGAAGGTCAGAGGGTTTTTGAATATAACACCTTTAAAGGTCAGTAAACTAGAGAATGGAGTAGAGGAACACAGTAGCCAAGATATTTAGAGAACAGAGGCCAGCACTTTGATCAGATGTAACTAACTGAGGGCTTAGCAAGGAAGGCTTAGCTGTTAAGCTCTCTAGAAAGGAACATCAAAGATAGCTGGCCTCAGAGACTGGATTTTATTTATTTAGATTATTAATTTTTAGACAGGATCTCATTGTGTAGTCCTAACTGCTCTGAAACTTGGTATATAGACCAGGTTGGCTTTGAACTAAAGAGATCTATCTGCCTCTACCTGAGTGCTAGTCCTAAAGGCATGCACCACAAAGCCTGTCTGAGGTTGGATTTTAAAAAAATATTTAAGCATAGTGATTTGACAGGCAATTCTTATTAATGCAGAAGCTGCAGGTTCTCAGAATCACACTGCAGGTGGCAAGTGTATATACATTTTGTTATTCCCCGAATGGTACTGGAGTCTCTCATAAAGTAACACATGTCTGAGCAGACTGGATTATTATCTGAAAATTTCACTTTTAAGCAAACTGAGAAAGTAGCCTGTTGGTTCTGAGTAGGGAAATAGAGTAGAGAGGATGGTGATTCTGCAGATGAGTCCACTGGGTAGTGACAATGGAGACAAGAGAAACAAATGAAACTTAGATACACAAAAGAAGGACGAAGTGGGGGCCAGTAATGTGGCTCAGCAGATTAAGGCACTTGCTGTCAAGCCTGAAGATCTAAATTCAATTCCTGGGACTTCATAAGTGGAAAGAGAGAACCATTTCCTGTAAACAGTCCTCTAATCTCTACACAGGCACAGTGACATACACATGTCCCTCCCCCAATAAGTGTAATAAAAACTTAAAGGTGGAAGATAAAGTGAACTGATCAAGGGCAGGCTGAGGAAAATGGAGATAAGCTAGGGTAACACCCAATCTCCTGGCTTGGGAGTCTTGTAGCTGGAACTATAAAAGGGAAAACAAAAAGAGGTATGGCTTATATTAAGGAGTGAATACTGTGTGCAGAGTAACAAGACAGAGTACTGTAAGGAGCTGAAATAGTCTCAGTCCAACGGGAAAACTGTGTCTAATTATTCATATAAAAATGGAATGAGGGGCTGGTGAGATGGCTCAGCGGGTAAGAGCACCCGACTGCTCTACCGAAGGTCTGGAGTTCAAATCCCAGTAACCACATGGTGGCTCACAACCATCCGTAACAAGATCTGACGCCCTCTTCTGGAGTGTCTGAAGACAGCTACAGTGTACTTACATATAATAAA
>NC_034604.1:31790565-31818037 GCF_900095145.1 Mus pahari | reverse complement strand
CCATGTGGTTGCTGGGATTTGAACTCTGGACCTTTAGAAGAGCAGTCGGGTGCTCTTACCTGCTGAGCCATCTCACCAGCCCCTACTCTTTCCTCAGGTTAGTTTTTCTATAATATACTGTGGGCTGCCAGGGCTAGGAAACTAGAGAGAAAGCCAAATTCCACACCAACACAAAGCATCAGAAGCTTAAGTCACATGGTTAACACTAATCACTAGTTCATAGAGAAGAAAAATCAACCAACCAAAAATCAAAACAGAAATGCCTAGGAGATACAATTAACCCTATAAGGCTAATACCAGGCAACTACCATTTAAGCAAATAGCTTTGAATTCCCAGTAGTACCACCAAAATAAAAAGAAGCTGGGTGTGGCAGCACATGCCTTTACTCCCACAAATGGGTAGGCAGAGGAAGATGGACCTTGTCTTTTAAGTGAAAAGTACCCACAGACAGTTTGAAGTCAGCTAATGTCTTCATGATCTTGTCCTCTAATTTAGATCTCGAGGCCCAGGCTCATGTTCTCTTTGATTATTTTAATATGGAGGACTTCCTATCTTGTTCAGATTGGTATTGAGTTCCTAGGCTCAAGTGGTTTTCCTGACTCAGGACATGTCACTATGCCTGGCTTCATGACCTTTATTGAATGTGGTATTAACACACTTAAGATTTTGATACTGAAAACCACCTTTCCAATTCATTTCTGAAAGCAGAGTGAAGGTAAAAGACCTAGCCTGTGTTCAACTGCCAAATCAGAGAGTAAATAGAATATGCAACATCATCACAGCCCTTACCCCAGGACAGGGCCCTTCGGGAAGATACTGTTTGGTAGAAGTACTTCTTGCTAGTCGTAGAACAAGATGTTCAGAAGCTGTTTTCCTACAGGCTTGTTTGCCGCTTCTGGGTTTACAACATGGTCCAAAGGTCTTCAACACTAGGACAGAACCATGCGTAACAAGCCCTCCCTTTTGGCCTTTTGCTGGGGAGGTGTTGTTGAGATAAGTGTCTCACGGAGCAGAGGGTGATGTTAAAATCCTACCTCTACTTTGTAATTGCTGGGCACACGGGGGTGCACTATTATGTGAAACTCATATGCCGAGCTTTCCCCTTCTGAATCCTAATGTAACCTGAGCACAGACCTTTTGTGTAGTTGTATTTCAGTTTGGAGGGGGTTAAACAAAAACCATAGGCTTAATATTTCTTACCTCTGGTTAGAAGAGGCCACCATTGGCTGTCCTACTCTCTTCTTTGGTCTGGTTAGCTGAGGTGATGGAATTTCTCCCTTGAGAGCAGGGACTGAAGAAAGCACACTGGCCTATAAAAGGGCAAGTCAGCACACTGTAGCCACACGGTTTTAAAGAGTTCTAAAACAACAATCATTTTATTATTGAACTCAACACTATTTGAAAGAAGTGGATCTAGAAACCTTGAAGATACAATTTTATTCCTTGAAAGATCTTTTATTCTAATGGGGTTTGACATGTGCCTTACTTAGCAGGATGTTTCTTAAAAACTTAAGGTCTCTCTATGAATGTGTAACATTTTCTTCTGCGTCCACTGGTCTCTGGAATAGGTTTTTGATTCCACTTATCAGAACCAAACCTCAAAACTCTAAACATTTCCAGTATTCCCAATGCCATCTATCCATTTTTATTGACAAGAAAAGAAAGAAATTCTGTGTTAGAACTACAAGACTCCTCTGGGTTAATTTAAGTTTGATTTCATGTTTAGATGGGAAGTGCGAAGCCCAGAAAAATGAGATGACTTGCCTATGAGTCACGAAGTTGTAAGTGACAGAAATGAAAATAGGGTTTAGTCCTTTAACTCTCACTCCGCTGCACCCAAACTGCCTCCCTCCATCCCGTGTATGTTTGGAAAAGAATCAAGTTCTTACCTGAGCTAGGTTTTATCCAATGTTCAAGTTGGTAAAATAGCAGTAAAGTAATGGCAGGAAGAGGCAGGAAGAGGAAGAAGAGATTATAGCAGGTAAAATAGGGCTGGGATTAGGCTACCAAGATTCAAATAGAGAGGAGGGCGATGTTAGTGAAAGGGAAGGGAGGAGGGTAGCCCCAGGAGATCCTTCTACTGCACAATTCCTTTCTTCCTAATTCTTGTTTCTCTTTCCTTTTTCTTTATGGGTTCTAGTTCCTGACCTGAGACAGAATTTCTTCTGTTGTGTTGAAGGCTTAGAAATAGATTTAAGGGTTCCTCCAGATTATTAGAATACTTTATAAAAAAAAATTAATGTAGATTAAAACTCACCTTTTTGTTCTATTGAATAATTTACTTAAGACTATACTTTTCTACTTTTTTCTAGAGTATTCTCATTTATTTCACTAATTCTAGGTGATTATTTCTGTTATCAATAGGAGGATGCTGCAAGATATGTAGGTGATCAAAGGGATCATTCTGGCCTAGAGTGAGATGACCTCGAGAAGACAATAAACTTGCCACAAGTGATACTTTCAAAATTCATTAAAATAGAAGATAAGAAATGAGCTTAAGGAAACTTTCTCATGTGTAAAATGGTATAGAAGACCAAAGGAACCAGTTACACATTACACAGAACATGGTATTTTTGACCTAATGATGGCTTAGGACACAGGCAAAGATTATTAAGAATTCTTCATTGCTGTTAGAGTAGACAAGTGCAGCTTGCATGATTCTCTGCTTGGTTGTTAAGCACACGCACACACACATATACTTTCTCTTTTGCTTTCTCTCAGTCCACAATATATTGTTTTCTTTTAAATATAGTTTATAAAGTTGGGATACATTAAAACAGAATTGATGACCATGTTTCAGTAGGAAAATCCTTTCTCTGTTGTGTCAGATTCTTGGCACACAATATGGTTTAGCCAATCTATTCCTGTGTTTTTGTGATTGACTTGTTAAGCATACCTTGCTCTTCTTTTTTGAGGCTACTGAACTAAACCCAGCACTTGTCATCTATTTATAAATATTACTCAGACTCACAATAAGTTGTTAACAGAAGTCATCCCTTCCCCAACTTTTTAATGTCCCAACTCAAAAGCCAAGAAACACAAAAGGAACACAAAGTGAATGATTTGGATATTCCTAAATCTGTTCAATGTAAAGCCTAAGGTTCTTTTTTTTTTTTTTTTTTTTTTTTTTTTTTTTNTTTTTTTTTTTTTTTTTTTTTTGGTTTTTCGAGACAGGGTTTCTCTGTATAGCCCTGGCTGTCCTGGAACTCACTTTGTAGACCAGGCTAGCCTCGAAAAGCATAAGGTTCTTACTGACACAGTCATGATCCATAAAGAGGAGCAAAACCTATTAAGTGGCCTATTTGCTAATGTCAGCTAAGATAAACTATGGCCTGAATGTTTTCATATTTAATAAGGTAAAGGTAGGAGAATAAGAAATAGCTAACAAAGCCGGGCGTGGTGGCGCACGCCTTTAATCCCAGCACTCTGGAGGCAGAAGCAGGCGGTTTTCTGAGTTCGAGGCCAGGCTGGTCTACAATGTGAGTTCCAGGACAGCCAGGGCTGTACAGAGAAACCCTGTCTCAAAAACAAAAAAACAAACAAACAAACAAACAAAAAACCAAAAACAAAAAAAAAGAAATAGCTAACAAGTGTTAGCAGTGCTTTTATGGCTGTCCAAGACGCTACAGTGTTAAATGGGAAAAACATGTTACAAATAAATACAGCATTAGCAATCTAATTCAATATGACAGTGGATTAGCTAGTATCTTCATGACCACTGAAAGGATCACACCCCACTCCTAAACACTGTTCATTTTTTTATTGAATATTCTGGTAAATATTTCACATTAATACAGGCTACATTAAGTAGAGCCGCTATATGACAAGAAATTTACTCATATTTCTTCCTTTTAAGTATGTAAACAATTATACATGTATTTACCACCCTAAAAAGTTGAAACATATAATTATCTAGTTCTCTTCTGCACACAAGTAGCATTCATGTTTAGCCAAAAGCACTAGGTTCATCTGATCTCAAGTCAGAAGTGGCTTAACTAACCAGAGAACATATTCAGGTGGATAGGAAATCATTTTTTGTTCTTACACAATGGGCAATCAATTTTCCATTGCTAAAGCCTCAGAGAGTATTTTAGATAGGCACATTAAAAAAACAAAACAAAATGAAAAAACCCAGAGTTCTTCCATAGTCATAGGTTTCCCAAAGAAGGCTAAAAGAGGAAAGACCTTCTAACTTAGTTGACATATTTGAGATGCATGTTTCCAATATGAGGTGCCCACGTGCCAGGCCAAATCTGAAAAGGGGGAGGAAAAATTGGAATTTCTAATTAGGAATCTTTACACATTTGTGAAATGAATATATAAATTCAATGGCAATGCACTGTTTCTGCCTAGAAAGAATACACATACAAGAAATAGAATGTTTAGTAGCATCATCTTGATAATGAAAAACTTAATTCAGATTAATAGTCATTGTTTAAATCTTATATTTTTCATCAAATTCAAAGAGTCACATGACAAATCTGAAAATTGGAAGAGCTTTAAGCCTGTTTTACCTGCTGGGCTTCGGTGCATTCAGCTGAATTCTGGATAACTTTTATCATAGGATTCCAAGCAGGATCTGGGTTATGAAGTCCATTGAACAGTGGGCCCCCTGGAACATCAGCAAGCTGAGGATGAGAGGGTATAATGGTGCCTCCATACATGGAAATCGGCAGGCCCTAAAACAGCAGAAAAAGAAGTCTTACTCATGAAATGATGACGAATAATGATCCATTAATACTGCAACCTCTCTAACCCTTTTTTCAAATAACTTCAGAGGATTCTATTAGTATATAACAGTACAGGATGGAGAAATCAAGCGCTTCATCTACATTTGCAATATTTTTTAATAAGAGAGGAGAAACACACACACACACACACACACACACACACACACACACACACACAAACCCCAAAAGTAATCTAATACAAAATTACCAGTAACTTTCCCCACACTGGATGAAAATATAATACACTATATTTTCTCCTAGTTCAGCTTTACTAATAAGTTTATACTAATAAGAAAAGAAGCCAGGAGATGGTGGTGCACACTTCAATTTCAGTACTCAGGAGAAAGAGGCAGGTGGATCTCAGATTTCAAGGCTAGCCTGGTCTACAGAGTGAGTTCCTGGATAACCAATGCTACACAGAGAAACCCTGTCTCAAGCCCTCACCTGAACCGACCGCCAAAAAAATAAGTAATTTTTTATAGTGTTTACAACTATAATCTGGCTATTAGGCAGCCAGGAAGCTGAAAGAGCACAAAAGAAAACCAAATTCAATAGCCAGTTCTTTAGAGGCTAGAGGCCTTCAAATGTGTGGCACAGAAAGCAAAGCAGAACTCAAATTTCTTTAGAAGGAGGGAAACATCTTCAGGACAACAGAGGGCAAAGTACTGTAATACATACAGCAGTACCCACTCGTCTGTTTTTTTTTTTTTTTTTTTTTTTTTTGGTTTTTCGAGACAGGGTTTCTCTGTGTAGCCCTGGCTGTCCTCGAACTCAGAAATCTGCCTGCCTCTGCCTCCCGAGTGCTGGGATTAGAGGCGTGCGCCACCACGCCCGGCTCAGTACCCACTCTTAAAACTTAACAAAAGACCTGACAGTACTAGAAAAAAAGGGTGATTTCTACACAAAGTATTCCTTAACAAGTGACTATAGTGGCTGGCAATGTATCAAAGTTACAATGACATATGTCAACTCACTGTAGAAAAATCCACAAAGCCACTTACCATTGGCTGGTGAAAAATGTTAGTGGGAGCTACCATTCCTGAATCATCTCTCTCCATTGGTTGATGCTGGGAGAATGTGCTTGGGTCTGATAACTGTTGATGCATTGGATGGTTTCCTATAACAGATTGTGACCAACCTGATAAGCCTTCTAGAAAAGAGAATTGAAAACGGTATTGGGTATTTATTTAGGTAAAACAATAAAATATTACTTTCTTTATATCAAATTTTATCAAAATAATCCTCAAGAGTTCCAAGAACATTTATCAGTCTGGCAAGCCACAACCAATCAATCAAATAAAAACAAATTCCTAGAAAAACAGGTGAATACCCTTGCATATTCCCAATTCATTATCTGAAAGAACTCAAATAATCATCCTATTCTGCACGGGAATCCTTAAGAGAGTAATTATGCTCTGAGTCATATTCCACTTGAGAAAAGAACTCACTCTGGTAGTCCAGGCTAGCCTGGAACTCATGTCAATACTCTTATCTCAGCTTCCTGAGCTACCATGTCCAGCTGAATCTTTTACTCCTGATAAATTTGATATACTGCCTCAAAAAACATTCTAGACATGAATCCTTCAGAAATATAAATACCTTTCTCTCACTGAACGTTAAGTGTAGAAAAAGGATTTTTCTTCTCCTTTTACATGTTGGTATGTTGTGTCTGCATGCCATAAAGAACCAAAGTTTTTTTCCTTCTATGTGCTGCTATTTGAGAACATGACTTTACATAGTCAAGACAACTGTTCTACTTTTGGGCTGTATCTTTAGTCACTGTGTAACAGCACAAACTGGGACATAAACTTCCTGTGTAACTCATGCTGGTTTTGAATTGGCGATCCTACTGCCTAAGGTTCCTGTGTGCTGGTATTATATGTTTGTACCAATATACATACACTAAGATGCCATGGAATTACAGGCAATTGTGAACTGTCATTTACTCTGAAAGAGCAACAAATGCTCTTAACCATGAGTCATCTCTTCAGCCCTTCTCCTACCCCTGTGAATTAAGTTTCAATGGCAAACTCTAATAACTTGATAGAGAGGGTAAGGTAATTGTACCTGACATAGCATTGACACCAAATGACCAGATCCCACTGTGTCCAACAGGAGCAACAAAACTGGTCCCTACAGGTGCTTGTGCAACAGATCCTCCTTGACGAATTCTGGCCAGCCTCTCTGTTCCAATGGGAGGAGGTATCTTTCGATCCTGACTGGCACTGTTTCCTTTTGGTTGTTGGCCCAATGTCGGAGGTGCTGAAGTGGCTGAAAGAGGTGAAGATGATCCCGAAGAAACAGATGGAATAGGAGAGTCACCTGGTGGCAAAATATTTCTCTATTGTTTTATTACATATAAAAACTAAAGGAAGCCGGGCTGCTTGTGGACGATGTACAACGTCCACAAGCAGAAAAAAAAACACTAAAGGAATATGAGAAACCTTGTAAAGACCTATTCCAACAACATAGGTTCTGTAAAGAAAATTTCATTTAAAAGGATAATTTAAATTATCAAATTCTATAACCACTGTTTGGACTACTTCTGCCTGAAGTATAAAGAACTTGTAAGACTTTTTTCCAGTGGAATTGGACAAAGCTAGAAAAGAATTTACTATTTTACTAAATAATCCTCTAAAACTATAATTACACCTTACGTTTACTGATGGAGTGCTTAAAGAGTACTTAGATTACTGTTTGGAAAACACCTGTGCATTTGTTAATTCTCTCCCATTTCTATAGCCCCCACTTTTCCATATGGAAGAGAAGCTAAATGTTAAAATCATTCTAGAATTTAAGTTATAGAAATTAAGTGATTCATCAATGGACTTAGGTAATACATGTAGGTATCTTTGTCACAAAGGCAATTGCAGACCAGACACAGTGCTGCCTGCCATTAACCATGGTACATGCCATTGATCAAGTAGACCGTTCTCTGAGAGTCTGAGACCAGTCTGGTCGAATTAGTAAGTTCTAGGATAGCCAGGGTTACACAGAGAAACCTTATCTCAAAAAACCAAGGGAGGGGCTGGAAAGATGGCTCAGAGGTTAAGAGCACTGACTGCTCTTCCAGAGCTACTGAGTTCAAATCCCAGCAACCACATGGTGGCTCACAACTATCCATAATGAGATTGGATGCCCTCCTCTGGGGTGTCTGAAGACAGCTACAGTATACTTACATATAATAAATAAATAAATCTTAAAAAAACAAAAAACAAAAGCAAGCAAACAAACAAAAACCCCAAGGGAATAAACAGCTAATAAGAACTATGTGACGCCAGGCGTGGTGGTACACGCCTTTAATCCCAGCACTCAGGAGGCAGAGGCAGGCGGATTTCTGAGTTCGAGGCCAACCTGGTCTACAAAGTGAGTTCCAGGACAGCCAGGGCGATACAGAGAAATCCTGTCTCGAAAAAAAAAAAAAAAAAAACAAACCAAAAAACAAAAAACAAAACTATTTCA
Source organism: Mus pahari (assembly GCF_900095145.1). Lineage (NCBI taxonomy): Eukaryota > Metazoa > Chordata > Mammalia > Rodentia > Muridae > Mus > Mus pahari. The sequence goes on along the minus strand of NC_034604.1, from coordinate 31,809,844 downwards.
CTACAAAACAAACAAACAAAGCAGTAGCTATAACTAGCTTAGTGCTAAAGAATTTGCCTAATTATGTGCAAGGCCCAGAGTTCAATTCCTAGAACAAGGTGGTTGGGGAAAATATATATATATATATGACACCAAATAATTTACATGTTCTAAATACTGAAATAAGTGAAAATAAAGGACAATAATACATTCATAAAATGCAAAAGTAAGTGTGAAATCATACCAGAATGACCACCTACATTCAACTTCTTTTCAAAGTTGAGAAATTTCACAACACTGCCCTTACAGGGACCTTTTGTAAACTATGAAATATATTACTAATTCTTGATCCAAAGTCCCAATGGAAACATTTTTGGTTTGATCATATATAAAACTTGGGTATCTGCATAAGGCTTATTTTACTAAAACACTACATTGTACCCTGAAACAAATGGGTTAACAACTTATTCAAGATTCTTTGGAAAGAGTTTATCTAGTATTCCTACATGTGTTTGAGGCGCTTGTCCAAGGATGGGGAGAAAAATGTTGTCTGTTGAAACTAGGAGTGCCGACAGGTGCTGGCCCTTGCAGGAAAACCCTTGTCCCTGGTATGCCAGAGAAACTTGTCAGAGGAGCAGCAGCAGATGGGGAGTTGCCTGATGGGTCAATAGATGGCAAGCCTGAAATAAAACAGGTCCAGGATATCCAGTTAGTAAAGGCTTTAAAATAGGAAAACATTTACTTAATATTCGTTTTCAAGATAAAGAAGCATATAGTTTATTTTGTGATACTTTATTGCCAAAACCAATCTTTTAAAATCAGAAGAATATCACCCAATATCTCTATAGGAAAGTGAGCACAATGTTTAAAAATAGAAGCCATCTTAAGTATGTTCGAGATATAAAATGAGACCATATTGTATATATCTACCTGCTATTTGCCCAGTAAGGTCTGCATTCTCTTTTGAAGAAAATCTTTAAGTATAGCTAGTAATTTACAAAGCTATCGCAATTTCCAATGAAGGTAAACAACAAAAATTACCAATGTTTCTTTCTTCACAAAAAAGAAAAAGGGCTACTAGAATAACATTAATTTCAGTAATTTTATAAATAAAAACTGCAAACTATATCAAGCTTCTATTAGTTTGTATAAATCTCAAATTAGCACTTTTCTTAAATTCCACTGATTTTCCTAATAAGTGTATTAAGAATATGAGACAGGGGCTGGTGAGATGGCTCAGTGGGTAAGAGCAACCGACTGCTCTTCCGAAGGTCCAGAGTTCAAATCCCAGCAACCACATGGTGGCTCATAACCATCCATAGCAAGATCTGACGCCCTCTTCTGGAGTGTCCGAAGACAGCTACAGTGTAATTACATATAATAAATAAATAAAGCTTTAAAAAAAAAAAAAAAAAGAATATGAGACAATGTTTTAGAAAAATATGGATAAGTACTCATTTCTGGTCCATAAGTACTTTTTGTTTTTAAGTTATTTTTTTTTATGTGCATACCACATAAATTTGAGGAGACTATGCATTTGCAAGTTAGTTCTCACAGTTCACCATGTGTTTTCTGGGGATTAAGTTTAGGCATGGTGGTGACGGGCCATCTGCCAGTAAAGAAGTAGGTATGCCAGACTTTATATTTAATAGTTTAAAAAAATTTTAAATTTATTTTATTCATGAGTATTAATCTTTTGCCTACATGTATGTACGCATGCCTAGTGCCCTCAGAGGTCATTGGGTGTGGTGGCACACACTTCAGTGCTGGCCCTAGGAAGTCTGAGGCAGGTGGCTCTCTGTGAGTTCCAGATCAGTCTTAATTATAGATTGTGAGACAGTCTCAAAAAAGAGGGAAAATGTTGAATCTGAAACTGGAGTTACAGGTGGCTGTAAGCAGCTATGGATAGAGCAATAATAATTCTAAACTGTCTGTTGAGCCAACTCTCCAGCCTTTTTTTCTTCTTCTTTTTTTGGTGAATGGTCTGGATGGAACTCACTATATAGACCATGGTAACCTTGAACTCTACCTGCCTCTGCCTCCCAGTGTGTTACACTTACAGACATATGCCCTCACACCCAGCCAAAAATAACTGTTACCATCAAAATAAAAACTTATCAAAAATAATCTTGCCAGGTACTGGTGGTGCACACCTTTAATCCCAGCATTCAGGAGGCAGGGACAGATGGATTTCTGAGTTCAAGGTCAGCCTGTCCACAGAGTAAAGCACCAGGACAGCCAAAGCTGCAGAAAAACCCTGCCTCAAAACAAAACAAAACAAAACAAACACAAACAAACCTTAAGAAGATACTTTTAAACAATTTGATTTCTCCATCATTAAGGAAAATACCTTTGGTATGTAATGCATATGTCCATTTAAAAAAAATTAAATTGGGGGTGGATTAATAGCTCAATTGGTAAAATACCTGCTGTATGATCAAGAATATCTGAATTTAGCCAGGCGTGGTGGTGCACGCTTTTAATCCCAGCACTCACTTGGGAGGCAGAGGCAGGCGGATTTCTGAGTTCGAGGCCAGCCTGGTCTACAAAGTGAGTTCCAGGACAGTCAAGCTATGCAGAGAAACCTTGTCTCAAAAAACCAAAAACCAAAAAAAACCCCAAAATCTGAATTTGATCCCAAGTACCCAGGCTCAGTATTATGCACACAATAACCCTAGACTGGGAAGGGAGAATTAGGAGGAGCCTAGCAGGCTGCTGGCTAGCCAGTCTAGTTAAGTTGGTGACATCAAGATTCAGAGATCCTGTCTCAAAAAATAAGGATGGGGGGTGGTGAGATGGCTCAGCGGGTAAGAGCACCCGACTGCTCTTCCAAAGGTGCAGAGTTCAAATCCCAGCAACCACATGGTGGCTCAAACCATCCTTAACGAGATCTGACTCCCTCTTCTGGAGTGTCTGAAGATAGCTACAGTGTACTTACATATAATAAATATGTATCTATCTATATGTATGCATATGCATGCCTAGTGCCTGTAAAAGCCAGAAAAGAGTATTAGATCTACTGACACTGGAATTATAGACAGTTGGGAGCTGCTGCTACTTGGGAGGTAAAAATTGAACCCTGGGTCCTCTGTAAGAACAATCAGTGCTTTTAATGGCTTTTTCTAACACCCACATTTTCAATTAAGACAGATCTTGCTATGTAGTTCAGATTAGCCTGGAAATTGTGATTCCCTCTATCTCAGCCTCCTAAGCACTGCAATTACAGATGTATGCTACTCTATTTAGCTCCCAAATAATGTTATTTTTTCCCCCATGTTCTGCATTTCAGATACATAAGAATTTCTTATTTTTCAGTATAGCACATATTGGGACTAAAATTTTGCTCTTACTCTCTGCAAAATAGATTTCCTCTTTCAAATATCTTCAAGCCAAAACTGGTTTCTAGTCTGTATTTTTTCTAATGTGTCAGCAAATAATTGTTTTTCTTTGACAATTTTATACATATAGATATAAAATACATTCCGATTACTTTCTCCTGTGACAATCATTTATTTCACTATTACCTCTGCCAGTCTTCCTTCTTTACAAATCTTTCCCATATTCACAGGGTTTTGTTTAGTGTCTGAAAGAATTTTACTAATGCCATCTGTATGACCCTGTATGAATCATCTGAGCCTGGTAGGCTCACCAGTGGGTACAACTAGATACTATGCCTACCTCTCTCTTAGAATGTTGGTTGCCAATAGAGAGAAGTAAGTGTAAGGAGCTCTCAGAGCTCCTTTTCCACTCATAGGAACATCTAATTTCTAAGTTAAGAAGTCAAAGTCAGACACAGTGGTTAATGTCTGTAATTCCAGCACTCTAGGGCTGATATAGTAATACTACTACAAGTTTAAGGCCAGTGTGATTACAGAATGAGACCTTGTCTCAAAATAAATAAATAAATCAATAAATCTATTAAGAGTCAGCACATGGGCTGGAGAGATGGCTCAGTAGTTAAGGGCACTGACTGCTCTTCTAGCGGTCTTGAGTTCAATTCCCAGCAACCACATGGTAGCTCACAACCATCTGTAATGGCCCTCTTCTGATGTGTCCAAACAAATAAATGAATAAATAAAAGTTGTTTCATGGGAAAAAAAAAAGTCAGCACATGACCAAATCCCTTTAAGCAGCTTCATCTAATGGAAGTGCCATCGAGCACCATTAATGTATTAGAAAGTAATATGAACGATGGAGCAGTACCTAAACAGTATGTAATTCTAATGTTTGCAATCAGAGAAACAAATAATCACTATATTTTTAAAAAGTCTATTTGAATTTGTACTTGAAGAATAGTTGTGCAGGCATAAATGTGATGGTAACTTGTCCACTAGTGATAGAAATGGAAGACGCAGCTGGGCGTGGTGGCGCACGCCTTTAATCCCAGCACTCGGGAGGCAGAGGCAGGCGGATTTCTGAGTTCGAGGCCAGCCTGGTCTACAGAGTGAGTTCNGAGGCAGGCGGATTTCTGAGTTCGAGGCCAGCCTGGTCTACAGAGTGAGTTCCAGGACAGCTAGGGCTACACAGAGAAACCCTGTCTCAAAAAAACCAAAAAAAAAAAAAAAAGAAGTGGAAGACGCAGAACTAATAATGCTTGTCATAGAGGAAATCACTGTTGCTGGAGGACTGGTCTTAGGCACACAAGCAAACAACTGCTTTCTGACTGATGAGGGATGTCCTGGAATTAGTCATACATAGTTGCTGACTTGCAGCCAACTACAGAAGAGACAGTGATAGGATAACCAGCAAATCCTTTTTTTTTTTTTTTTTTTTTTTTTGGTTTTTCTAGACAGGGTTTCTCTGTATAGCCCTGGCTGTCCTGGAACTCACTTTGTAGACCAGGCTGGCCTTAAACTCAGATATCCGCCTGCCTCTGTCTCCCAAGTGCTGGGATTAAAGGCGTGCACCACCACTGCCCAACACCATGAATCCTTTTTATTATGACATCAACTTCCAAAAACCTGGACCAATATAAGGTATAAAAGCCTTACTGTTAGGAACAGAATAAATAGCTTATTTTATGTAATTTACATACAGCATTTTTTGCATCTAAGCAGCATTAATTAAAAGGCATTATTTCTGTAAGGTTAGATAGTATTAGGTACAAAATAAGTGCCTATTAGCTTGGAAGGTGAGTTTTGACAGCTACAATAATAATGACTTACCAACTGGACTAGTAGAAACTCTCTGTGATGGTGGTCTGAAGCCAGGTGCCTTGGAGTTGTCAGGGTGCACATTTTCCAAGTGTCCAAGTACAGAGTTACTCAGGAAAGCTGACTGAACAGTGAAAGAGGCATCTGCAGCAACTCTTGAGGGCAGAGGTCCATCTCCCCACCCTTGGTTAGCTGGCACCTGACCACTATCAAAAAGACTACTGAAGTGATTAAAAAGTGTGGCTGGGCCGAATGTTGGTTGCAAAGACTTATTTGCTGGGTTTATATGCATTTGAGAACCATTCATAATGTTCACAGCTGAGGAAAGCTGCACTGCAGCTGGTGGGCCTTGAGGTGGTGTTAAAGGAACTGGATTGGTAACAAAAATTGACTGGGGATCCTGGTGCATACTTGCATTTGGTACCACTGAATAAAAAGAACCTCTGGGCTGCATTCGATGAGAAACTCGAGGTGCCGGTACAGCTAACTGAGGTAAACTACCAGTGTCCCGATTATCAGCAGCAACCAATCTGGGTGATGCCAAAGTCAATGGAGCAGTTTCTGAATTCGAGGGAAAAGGCATTGACACAGGACTTAAATCAGACACCTTGGTCGGCTGTCCCTCCTCTTGTGTATTACTCGGAGGAGGAGGAGGAGGAGGAGGGGTACTGGATGGATGAGTCTCTGGAGCTCCTGAGGTGTTGCTGGCAGAGCTATTACAACTGTTAGCAGTTGGAGATGGTGTACATAGGTTTGTTAAGGGCTGGTCCTGTGTGGACACTTTCTCTTTGGGAGGTGGTATGACAGAGAAAGTCTCCACCTTTTGTGAAGAAAGTTGTACTTGAGTAGGTGCAGGCATAATTGTGGTGGTAACTTGTCCACTAGTGATAGATGTGGAAGACACAGAAGGCAAGGAACTACTAGTACTTGTCACAGAGGAAATCACTGTTGCTGGAGGACTGGTCTTAGGCACACACGCAAACAACTGCTTTCTGACGGATGAAGGAGTCCGGGAATTAGTCATACATAGTTGCTGACTGGCAGCAACTACAGAAGAAACAGTGATAGGACAACCAGTAGTAGCTAGTCCAGGAGATTCTGATGGTAAAACAGGCCCATTCTGATTAGGTAGACGGGCTGTATTATTATGCTTTGGAGAACTACTAGTATTGCCAGGATTCACAGGTCTCACTGGGAATGGTCCCCAGGTGTTAGGTGAAGGTGAGAAGGTTCCTCCAAATTGTGCCATAGGTAAGCGAGGATGCCGAATCTGTTGCATAGTTTGAGCAGCCAGGAGAGCAAAATGAGGATGAGGATAAGCTAAGGGAAGAGACACTGGGAAAGGAGATCGTACATTTGTTGCCACATTCTTACTAAGTTTATTAGTGGCCTGGAAAGTAGATAATGTTGTTGCTTGTGATGTTACAAGAGCTGGAGCACCCAAGGGAAATGCATTCTTGTTGGAAGTTGATGTGGTGCCTACTCCAGATGAGAAGTTTGTATGAATGGGCTTGGTGCTGGCAGGTGTCCTGATATGGTTTTTAGGAATCAAGTCTTCCAGTTCCTTTGCAGGATCTTGAATAAGTGCATTGATAAGTTGAACTGCGTATCTTGTTGATTCTGTACCACCCCTGGAAAATAAATGACATGAGACTAACAATATAAACAACAACACACTTTTTTAATCACCGAAAAACATTTTTTCATTCAATATATTTTCATTTGGTTTTATCTCTAGAAAATTTTATGAATCATATAAATGTTTTTTCTGGAGTTGAACCTAGGGTTTAATATATGCTAAGCAAGAAAAAATATCTCAACTTTCAAATAAAATTCCTACTTAAAGTATTTCTCTTATAAAATTTTGATCCAGAACTAGTAATATAAATGTTATTTTTAGAGTTACCTTATTGTAATCATTCTCTCTCCATTCTTATCTTTTTGTTTATCCACATCAATATGGGCACCAGTAACATCTTGTATTGCTGTAATGTTGCATCCTCCTCTTCCCATTATTCTGGACACCACTGAGGCTGGAACAGATAATTTCTTTGACCTGGAAAATGAAGGCTACCTATGAGTTTATGAAATCAAATGTCTTTAAATAATATTGGAATATAAGATTAAAGATATCTAAGTATGTTGATGGAATTTTATATAATATTCTTGAACCTTAAATAATTAAATTCTTACTTTAGAAATTATTGTATTAAATTTAGTTGAGGAAAATTAGATTGCCATTTAAAAATTAGATTGCCATTTAAAACAAAAATCCTAAGCAGGGTGTGGTATACAAGCCTGAGTTCAGCCTGGTTCTACATTGTGAGTTCTAGGACAGTCAGGGCTACATACTGAGACCCTGTCTAAATACAAACAAACAAACAAACATCCTATTTAGTGACTCTAATCTGCTTAAAATATCACAAGTTGACTAATTGGCAACTAACAAACAAAAACAACTAAAAACAAAAAACATACCATTGGGCGAGAAATGGTGGTAGCACACACCTGTAGTCCCAGCACCGGGAGGCAGAGGCATATAGATCTCAATGAAGGCCAACCTGGTCTACATAGTTAGTGCCAGGTGACCCAGGGCCACACAGTGAAACCCTGTCTTAAAAACAAAACACTGAACAATATATGTTAGCTTGTAATTTTAAACCATGAACAGTTCATATTTAGCAATTTTTTTTTTTTTTTTTTTTTTTGAGACAGGGTTTCTCTGTATAGCCCTGGCTGTCCTGGAACTCACTTTGTAGACCAAGCTGGCCTCGAACTCAGAAANAATCCATCTGCCTCTGCCTCCTGAGTGCTGCCACCATGCCTGGCCATATTTAGCAATTTTTAAACAGTCTCAAGTTTGGCCTACATAAAATGTGATTCATTACTTTGTTATGTAAATTCTATGTATTGTTTCTAATTTTCTTTTACCATATTCTAAAAGTATGGTGTTGTACTTTTAAAAATTACACACACACACACACACACACACACACACACACACACACACACACACACACACAGAGTTGCTGTCTTCAGATACATCAGAAGAGGGCATCAGACATCAGATCCCATTACAGATGATTGTGAGCCACCATGTGGTTGCTGGGATTTTAATTCAGGACCTCTGGAAGAGCAGTCAGTGCACTTAACCACTGAGCCATCTCTCTAGCCCCCAGTGTTGTACTTTATAATAATGGTTACATTCAAATTAATTAAACAGGTAACTATATCATAAAAGATAAAGAATTTTAATCCAGGTGTGGTGGTATGTATCTGTAATCCTAGTATTTAAGCAGTGGAGACAAGTGGATAAGAAATTTAAGGCTAGTCTTGGCTGTCTATCAAATTTAAGGTCAGCCTGGGCTGGATCAATGCTAAATAAACAAAACAAAGTAAAACAAAAAGCCATTGTGGTGGCATACTGCTATAATCCCAATACATGGGAGACAGAGGAGGAGGTCTGCCAAGCATTTTAGGACATCTTGGTTTACTGATTAGTTCTAGGCAGGCCAGGACTGCCTAATGAGACCCTGTTTGGAAAAAAAAAAAAGAAGTTAACAGATGGGATTAATTCTACTTACCTTCTAACAACTTCTTTCCACCCTTCTTCTCTTTTTTGACCCCTCTTAGGACTAGTGAGATTCAGTTTCATGGTTGGAGAACTTAATGGCAATGATTTGTAGCTTGTTGACATGGAATTTACTTCACCATCAAGGCTGAGAAAATGGAATTATGGAGTTCAACAATAAATAAAAATTCAAGAGATATAGATTAAGCTATAATGAAATATTTTTTTGAAGTTTGATACGTTAAATAATCAAGACATGAAAACAAACAAAATAAGCAACCATCTATTTTAATATCAAAATAGGTTATTCAATCAAGTTAACTAAAATCAAAGCTTTAAACTAAGAATCTTATAAAATACCCAGTAATGAAAACATGGTTAAGAGAACAGAGACAACAAATTTTAGTTCTGAAGACTAGAGACAGGATAACATAAGGAACTGTTTAATACAATTTATACTTAGGCAACATACTATAAAATGTTATGCCAGACATGAAATAAGAACAGTGAATAAAGAGTTAACAAGGGGGCTGGTGAGATGGCTCAGCAGGTAAGATCACCGGCTGCTCTTCCATAAAGGTCCCGAGTTCAAATCCCAGCAACCATATGGTGGCTTACAACCATCCGTAACAAGATCTGATGCCCTCTTCTGGAGTGCCTGAAGTCAGCTACAGTGTTCTTACATATAATAAATAAATAAATCTTAAAAAAAAAAAAAAAAAAAAGAGTTAACAAAATAGAAAACTTTACCGTGTCTGAGTCTTGGAAGTGGTGGTAACTGCCTTTTCCTCTTGAGAACTGACAACCGTGGAGCACCTCTTGTCACTGGTGGGATTCACATCCACAGGGAAACTGAACTCTTGGCTCTTCCCCCCACTGCTGCTTTCACTGTTGCAGTCTGTGCTATCTATGTTATCCGAATCACTATTTCCACCTGCACCGCCACCTCTAGGCTCTCCATTTATTTTATTTTTATCTGCTTTTTGTTGTGCTAAAGATATATGTGGCTCAGGTAAAATTAAATGTGCTGTGGGAGGGGACTCTTTTGTCTTATTCTTCTTATTTTTCCGATTGGTGCTGGGGGTTGTCACTACATTGGCTCTTTTTTTGCCAAATACATTTGTAAACGTGGTAGATGTAGCAGAGATTCCAATTGTAGTAGTGGTGGTTGCACTCGGAGGCTCTATGGGAATTTCTTGCTCCACTGAAATTATTAAAAAAAACAAAAAAATCACAATGAGGGCCAAAGATGTCAAAACAAATAATGACAGAATATATGTAATAATTCATAATTAATCAATTATTCTTTTTAAAAAATGTTTTCTTTATTCTTATTTTATGTGCATTGGTGTTTTGCCTACAAGTATGTCTGTGTGAGGGTGTTGGATTCTGTGGAACTGGAGTTGCAGACAGTTGTGAGGTGCCATGTGTGTGTGTAGGGAATGGAATAGGAACTCTCAGAAGAGTAGCCAGAGCTCTTAAACACAAAACTCTCTCTCCAGCCCTACCATTAGTATTCTGAAGATTGATAATACAATTCCTATGAACTATTAAAGAACCACAATATACTCTGATTCTAGCAAAAACATGGAATAGTATTAAGGAACTAGAATTCAAGAGATGCACAACTAATTTGTCTACTAAATACCTCTATTGACAAGTATACCCTGCATGGTTTTAAGCCTTAACCTTAGCTAAGAATTCACTGAGGAATTATTTTAGTCAGGAAAGTTAGAAGTAGAGGAGAACCTGAAGGGAAACTGGTAAACCTTTTACTGTATTTGTTTAATATATAAAAGGTGTATACAGGAAAACTTAAATTACACTCCATGACACTGGACAGTGGTGACAGACACACAGACACAGACACACACACTCACACACCCCTTTAATCCCAGAAGCAGAGGCAGGTGGATCTCTGTGAGTTCCAGGACAGCCAGGGTTACAGAGAGAAACCCTGTCTTGAAACAAAGAAACAAAAAAATAAAACATTCCACGTTTTCAAGTCATGCCTGCCGTTACCTTCCCGTTTTCTCTATTCGTTTACACTGTAAAGCACTTAGCACTATTTACTATAAAAGCCAACTATCAATTTCAGATTACAGTGATGAAATCTTTAACAGGAATGTACACCAAAATGCTAATTTAAACTTTACTTATTATTTAATTTAGAAACTGGGTCTTTCTATGTAGCTAGCCTGGTCTTGAATTCACAGCAATTCCCCTGTCTCAGCACCCTATGTGATGGGATTACAGGTTTTCTGTACTGTGTTAACTAACAGAGGATAATTTTATACATAATTCATGAGTCAATTTTTTACCATCTTCATCATTCTCTTCATCTTCACCCTCTGGTTGTTCTGAATTCTCTTTAGGTTTGCTCTCTTCATCTTCCTGTTTCCTTTTCTGTTCCTCTTTTTTCTTTTTCCTCTTTTCTTTTCTCTTCTCTCTTTTAGCCGCTAGAGCTTGCTTTCTGCTCTCTTCTCTTGACTGTAAATAAAGTATATCATTTAATAATATGAAAACACTTTGATTTGTTTTTTTTTTAAAGATTTATTTATTTATTTATTATATATAAGTACACTGTAGGTGTCTTCAGACACTCCAGAATCAGATCTTGTTACGGATGGTTGTGAGCCACCATGTGGTTGCTGGGATTTGAACTCCAGACCTTCGGAAGAGCAGTCAGGTGCTCTTACCCACTGAGCCATTTCNCCAGCCCCCCCCCCCCCTTTTTTTGAGACAAGGATTCTGTTTCTGGCTGGCCTCGAACTCAGAAATCCATCTGCCTCTGCCTCCCAAGTGCTGGAATTAAAAGGCATGCACCACCATCGCCCGGCTAAAAACATTTTTTATATTTGTTTCGTGTATGGGTGTTTTGCCTGAGTATGTACCATTGGTATGCTTGATGCCTGAGGAGGTCAAAGGCAGGCATGGGATCCTTTAGAATTAAGAGTTATGGATGGTTGAAAGCCACCAATGTAAAGGCTGGGAACTTCATCCGAGTTCTCTGTATGTGCAACACAAGTGCTCTTAAAGCTGAGCTATCTCCCAGCCCCAATAATGTAGTAATTGAAAAACATTAAATGAAATGATATATTTGTCCTTTACTTCCCATGGATGCCAATCTCAAATAAAATTTTAAAAACAAAACAAAAACAAATTTTGTGTCAAAATTAAATATCTTTATAATTCAAATGATCATCAATGATGTAAAAAAACGACATATAGAATACCTAAAATACATGTATACCTAAAATATATAGATATCTATTTTTATTCACTAATGATCAAATAACCTAATTGGCTGGACGTGGTGGCGCACGCCTTTAATCCCAGCACGCGGGAGGCAGAGGTAGGTGGATTTCTGAGTTCGAGGCCAGCCTGGTCTACAAAGTGAGTTCCAGGACAGCCAGGGCTACAGAGAGAAACCCTGTCTCAAAAAACCAAAAACCAAACCAAACCAAACCAAAAAAACAAAAAACCTAATTGAAAAATGAACCATCAGGCTAGGGTTACAGCTCAGTAGTAGAATGTTTGCTAAGCCTGGGGTAGTGGCAGACAAGACATCAACTCAGAGTAGATGTGATGGTATATACCTATAATTCCAGAGCTCAAGGCCAACACAAATAACACAGTGAAATCCTGCCTTCAAGTAAACTACTAAATAAAAACTAAATTGCTAAATTAAATTTTAAAATAAATAAAATCGGGCCGGAGAGATGGCTCAGTGGTTAAGAGCACTGACTGCTCTTCCAGAGGTCCTGAGTTCAATTCCCACCACATGGTGGCTTACAACCATCTGTAATGAGATCTGATGCCCTCTTCTGGTGTGTCTGAAGAGAGCTACAGTATACTCATATACATAAAATAAACAAATCTTAAAAACAAAACAAAACAAAACCTTTTCCCATTGTCTTACACATCCTAGACAGTGCTGTGGAACAAAGCTAGGGTTTCCCTAAATACCCAAAGAAACTCTAACAATTACTTTTAATCATATTTTGCTAAAGACTACTATTTATACAGACAACAAATTACTCTAGTTTTGATTTCTAACTGGGAGCTCATTCTACCCCCTCACCTTTTCTAGGTCCAGCTCTTTTAGGAGAATGCTTGCATTTTTATTTGCTTCTGCAGCCTGCTGGTCTTTAGCCTTCACAATTGTCTCAACACATTGGTGACACTTCTTCAGCAGTTCCTGCAGAGAGGGCAAAGCACAACTAGATAAGCACAAACAAATTTATAATAAAAGGTCCAATATAAGTAGAGCTGAATAGAAAGGTCCATGAGTCAAACCTCCAAAAACTAGAAATTGGCCAAATCAAATTAAACCTTGAGTTCAGTTCTGTATCAATCATTCATAAGAATGAGAACACCTTTAAAAAGAAAAAACAAACAAACAAACAAACAAAAAAAAACAAAAAAAAACAAAAAAAAACAAACAGCTCAGTCCAAACTAGCTTTCAACCCACTAAACCATTGAAATGGTTAGTTGAGTTGTTGAACCGCCCCACTCTGAAGTCCAAGTGCTGGATATACAGGTATGAAACTACAATGTGGCAAAAATAAGGTTTTGTTTTGAGGGAACATCTCCTTATGTGGCTCTGGCTGTCCTCAAACATCTAGAAATCTTGCCTCTGCCTCTCAGGATAAGTATGCATCATCATGTAAGACAAAGGTTTCTTTTCTTTTCCTTCCTTTCCTTTCTTTTCTTTTCTTTTCTTTTTTCTTTCTGTTCCCTCCCTCCCTCCCTCTCTCCCTCCCTCCCTCCCCTCCCTCCCTCCCTCCCTCCCTCCCTTCCTTCCTTCCTTCCTTCCTTCCTTCCTTCCTAAGATGGGGTTTCTCTGTGTAGTCCTAGCTGTCCAGGAACTCACTTTGTAGACAGGCTGGCCTTGAACTCACATAACCTACCTGCCTCTGCCTCCTGAGTGATGGGATTAAAGGCATGTACTATATACCTGCTTGGCATCTTTCTTTCTTTTAAAAGGTATCCTTAGAAAAGCTAACCAGGCTAACAAAATTTAGTAATAAACCTTAGCTATAGTCACTACCATTATGATGTATAGGGGGAAGGTAATCGCAAATATGTTACCAATAGTATCATATCCACCTACTTTGCAAATGGATAAGACAAAAAGCACATGGTCATTCTTTCTTTCCTTTCTCCACTAACCCCCTTTTTTCTTTCCTTGACAGGGTTTCTTTGTGTATGCCTGCCTGGATGGTTGTCCTAGAACTCATTCTATAGTCCAGGATGGCTCTGAACTCAGAGATCCACCTGCCTCTGCCTCTGCCTCTGCCTCCCAAGTGATGGTGTTAAAGGTGCAATGCAGCATCCCCCAACCCCTCAGCAAGACCCAAGTTCTTAATCTGTAGGTGACAAAAAGAACAAGCTCTTTGTTTGGTGCTGGGACTGAACTCATGGCCTTCTTGCCACTGAATGCATGCCCAGTGGAAACAAGTCCCTCATTATACTTCTTAGCATAGAATGCCATAAAGAATAAAAATGTGCTTCAATAACATAGTAAACTTACCTTATCTGTAATTGTTGCTATGTATCTCATGCATTCTATATCAGATGGAAACTGACTGACTTCCTTCACCAAATACTGAACAACTTTTACATGACCCTAAAAAAAAAAAGCACAACAAAAGAAACCACAAAAGCGTTTTTTTGAAATTTTAACCATGTTTTAACAACCTAATGTGAAAAAATAGTATTTTAAAAATGATTACTAAATTCATAAATAAAATTATGAAAATATCAACACTGTTCAGTTTTAAACAAAAAAAGGTAAGAACACGCTCAAGCATATATATATATAGTAGTAGGCCGGTCACAGTGGTACCCGCCTTTTAATCCCAGCATTCAAGAGGCAGAGACAGATGGGTGGATCTCTGTGACTGTGAAGCCAGCTGGTCAACATAGTGAGTTTCAAGACAGTAGGGCTACATAAAGATACCCTGTTTTAAATACAAAAGCAACTAAGCAAGCAAACAAACAAACAATATATGATAGGCAAGATAATAATTTTCCCATGTCCCACAGAAAACAGGAAAGCTATTTTCAATAGCTTTTTATATAACAATAAAAAAAATGGGGACTGTGAAATAAATCTCAGTATTAAGGGGGTCTAAGTCTGAAAACACCAATATTTTTAGATTTCAAATCATTATTTGAATTTTACTATTAAATAAAGTGATCTATTACATTTTCTCAGCTTTATGACTTGTTTAGCTAAAACACCTTCTTTCTTTTGTTGCTTTTTTGAGACAGGGTTTCTCTGTGTAAGCCTGGCTATCCTGAAATCTAACTCTGTAGACCAGGCTGGACTTGAACTCACAGAGATCATACTACCTCTGCCTCCAGAGCTGGGGAAGGTGTGTACTACTGCTGCCCAGCTGATAAAATGCCTTTACTGGGAACTGAATGATAGGTAATCTGTATATGTATATGCATGTGACTAAGGGTGTAAGCATCAGGTCCTCTTGCGTGCAGAGCAAGAATTCTTACTCACTGCTCTATCTCCATAGCCTCAAATTTTATGTTTTCAGTAATATGACATAATAGAAGTTAATCAAGGCACCAAGTATAATGAACTACCAAATAACTCTTAGGTTTAGCCACAAAAGACTGGACAGACAGCAATGTTTTCTGTTTTGTTTTGTTTCAGATACAGACTCATAATCCTAGGCTGGCCATTAACTCTGGATCTGTCTGCCTCCACCTACTCCTGTGTGCTAGGATTACAGAATGTGCCATCATGCCTGACAAAAGTATTGTTTGCTTGTTGTTTGTTTGTTTGTTTTAAAAAATGGTATCTCACTTTGTAGCTCTGCCTGGCCTGAATAGCATTTATAACAGGCTGGCCTTGAACTCAGAGATCCCCCTGCCTCTATTTTCCTGAGAGCTGGGATTAAAGGCATGTTTCCCATGTCCAGAAATAAGCATTGACCTTTATATACAGATACACTTAATTCCACACTATCAATTTATATTCTGGTTTATATATTATATGGTTTTAACTTAGAATTGTTTTAAAATTATTAAATGTTATCTTTTCCGCATATGTCATATTACCTTTCGAAATGCTGACATAAGAGGTGTGATTTTTCGGTTGTCTGCTGCATCCACATCAGCACCTGCTTGCACTAGCAATTGTACTACATCAAAATGACCACCATTGGATGCCAGCCAAAGTGGTGTATTTCCCTTCTTGTTGCGAACATCAATATGTGCTCCCCTACAAACAAGCAAACAAACAAAAAATCAACAGTTTGTTTGCTATAAGAGGCTGACATTTTTATAGCATTCTTTACCATGCAACAATTGCTTTTTGAAATGTTAAAGTTACTTTTTAACAAAAAGAGTTAAAGGGACCATTGGAGTTCTACATATAATAAGAGAAATTTACCTACCTGTTAATCAGGAGCTCACAGAATTTGTAGTGGCCTTTGTCTGCTGCTATTGTTAAAGCAGTGTCTCTTGAGGAAGGTACAGGAGGTGCATTGACATCTGCACCTTTATCAAGGAGAACTCTTCCAACCTCTGCATATCCTCCAGAAGCTGCTTCCATCAAGGGAGTAAGACCAGTCTATTTAAACCAGTTAAGAATGCAATGAAATTATGTAATTTCTTAAAAAGAACAAACTAATTAATATTTAAGCAGATTATATTTCTGATTTTCTCTCATTAAAAAAAAAAAAAAAAAAGCTGGGGAGTGGTGGTACCACTTTAATCCCAGCACTTGGCAGGCAGATGCAGGTGGATTTCTGAGTTTGAGGCCAGCCTGGTCTACAGAGTTCCAGGACAGTTAGGGCTACACAGAAAAACCCTGTCTCGAAAAACCAAACCAAGCCAAACCAAAACCAAACCAAACCAACCCAACCAAACAAAAAACCCAAAACCCTAAATAACATTCTGTTTTCAGGCTAGAGAGATGACTCAGTGGTTAAGAGCACTGACTGCCCTTCTGAAGGTCATGAGTTCAAATCCCAGCAACCACATGGTGGCTCACAACCATCCGTAATGAGATATGACTCCCTCTTCTGGGGTATCTGAAGACAACTACAGTGTACTTACATGTAATAATAAATAAATATTTTAAAAAACCCTTCTGTTTTCAGTTGTACTAAATTAACTTCATAAGCTCATGTAATCACAATTCTTGGGGAGGTGGAATCAGGAGGATCAAGACCAGGAGCTCAAGGTAATCAATTCCTAGTACAGACCTCATAAAATTCTGTCTCAAAAGCACCCTTCCCCCAAATAAATAATTTTTACTAAATAGCAGGTGAAGTTGTTAGATTAACTGAGGCATGCCAGAGTACACTCACTCACAATCTTAGGCAAGAAGAAAAGTAAAGCCAGGCATGGAAGTATCTAAACTCAGTTCTCAGGATGCTGAGGCAGAAAGACAGCGTATGGAAGCTAAAATTACAGTGTCATTCTCTCACCTCCAACCCTTTGAAAGTCTTACTTATACAGATTACACGAGCCTTGGACATGAAGTCTTCTTGCCCCAGCTTCTATAATGTTGGAATTTTAAGAGTATGCTATCATGACTGGCTGAACTTCCTTTTTCAATGATTTATTTTTATTTCATGTTTTGCCTCCATGTACACTTGTGTGTGAGTATCAGATATTGAAGTTCCAGACAGTTGTGAGCTGCCATATGGGTGTTGGGAATTGAACCCAGGTCCTCTTGAAGAGCAGTCTTCACCACTGAATCATCTCTCTAGCTCTTTTGAGCTGACTTTTTTTTTTTTTAAAACAAAACAAAACAAAACAAAACAAAACAAAACAAAAAAAACCCAAAAGATATTTCTTAAGCCAGGCATGGTGCCTTCAATCCACATACAAGGAAGGTAGAATCAGAAGGTTGAATGCAAGTCTAGCCTAGGCTACTGTCTCAAAAAAACAAAAACAAAAAAACCCAACAACAACAAAACCCAAGCCAAAATGAAACAAAACAAATAAACAAATACTACCAATGGTACTAGTCCCCAGACAGTGTGCATCATTTCAGGTCTCTTAATAGGTGAACAGACCACAATTAATATTTGAAACTGAAAAGTACCAGATTATCTTCTAGATATCATATGGTCACTGCACCCATAAAATCACAACAGCAGTGGCTACCAATACACGACTGAATACTCAACAGTCCATCAAGGGAGATCCTAATCCACCCTTTGAGGGGGGCTACTAACAGTTGCTAGAAGAGAAAAAAATCCTTCTCCTCAGTGATGTAACTACTTGTAGGAAAAGTGCCCTTGCTCAAGCAAATAAACCATGTTCATGAAAAACGTGTGTATGTGTGTGTGTGTACACCGGCACTGTTGAAATGGCTTAGCAGATAGAGGCACATGATGCCAAGCCTGGGCACCTTAATTTGAGTCCGATATCCACAGGGTAAAGGGAGAAAAACTAACACCCTCAGGTTATCCTTTGACTTCCACACATTGCCCTGGCATGCACTTATATACACAGGAACATACACACAAAAACAACATAAATGTAATAAAAAATGTTTTTTTTTTTAAAAAAATAGGTCAGGAACTTGTTGGGAAGAAGGTATCAGGGAGAGAACACAGTCAAGGCATGCACATAAGCATGCATGAAAGTACAAAAGAATTAGCCCTCAATTTCTTTGTAACTATTAATTCTGGGCTTTTATTTCAGGAAAATGTGTGATTGCTGAGGCAATAACCTACTATATATTATTCTATATGTGTTGGGGGGGATGTACATGCCGTGGCACACATGTGGAAGTTAGAGGTCTTTCCTTACACTATGTGGGTTTTAAGGATCTCAGGTCATCAGGTTAAGAGATAAATATCCCACCCATCTCTCTTGCCACCAAACTTTTTGTTTGAACCAGAGTTTCATGGTATTGCAATACATTTTAAGAATACTATATGAGAGCTGGGGGGTGGGGGTTGGGGTGGGTGGTGGTGGTGCACACCTTTAATTCCAGCACTCAGGAGGCAGAGGCAGGCAGATTTCTGAGTTCAAGGCCAGCCTGGTCTACAAAGTGAGTTTCAGGACAACCAGGGCTATACAGAGAAACCCTGTCTCGAAAAACAAAAAACAAAACAAAACAAAACAAAAGATTATTAACTGAGGGACTGAAAAGATAGCTCAGCAGTTAGGAGGAGCTCTAGTTCTTGTAAATAACTGAAATTCAGTTCCTAGCAACCATATCATGGTTCATAACCACCTGTAACTCCAGTTCCAGGGAATCTAACATGCCCTTCTAGCCTCTGCAGTTACTAGATATGTACATGGTACACATACATGCAGACAATCATTCACTCACATAATTTTTTTAAAAACTAAGAGGCTGGGAGTGGTGGTACACACCTTTAATAGTAGTGCTGAAGAGGCAGGGCAAAGCCAGGATGATTTCTGTGGCCAGCCTGGTCTACAAAAAGAGCAAGTTCTAAGATAGCTACATAAAGAGACCCCATCTCAAAAAAAAAAAAAAAAAAAAAAAAAGAGAGAGAGAGAGAGAGAGAGAAAAGAAAAAGATTAACTGTTAGAATTGAGAGGGATGAAATTTCCAATCTA
>NC_034604.1:31743254-31789570 GCF_900095145.1 Mus pahari | reverse complement strand
AAAAAAAAAAAAAAAGCATGACAGATGAAAATGTCAGTAAAGAAAGATTTCAACGTTTCTAAATCAGGAATGGCAAAAATCTCATAATTTAAAATGTAATTCCTACTAAAGACATTTAACTAAAAGTAAAAACTTAGCAATCATGAATGATAAGTTAACAGGTAATACCTTGAATTAATTTCTGCCCCAGCATTAAGTAAAATCTTAATAATATTCACATATCCTCCAGATGCAGCCAGACTCAGTGGTGTATAATCAGACACATTCCTATGTTCTTTATTGGCTCCTCGGGCCAGCAGCAAATCTACCACCTACAAAGGAAAATATGGGTAGAGAAACCAAATTTACAGTGTGCTCAACTTAAAATGAAGGAAATACAAATAACACCTTCAATTTTCTTGTCTAAATATCTGACATTTAGATATATTTTATTAGGCATTAAGTATTAAAATAGCAGCAGTAGATAAACGGACGCAACTTCTTTTTTTGTGGTCATATTTGTTTTATAGCATGACAGGGTCATGCTATACAACCAAGACTAGCCTGGAACTTACAATTCTCCTGTCTCAGCCTCCTAAGTATTAGAATTATAAATATGTATGTCCACAATGTCCAGCTGAATTTCATAACAAGAAACTGTGAGCTTGTGTGGCAGCTCATCCAGGTTCTCTGGAGGTAAGTCAGAGGACTGTCTCAACTTTGAGGCTACCCTCAGCTATATAAGAGACCCCAACTCAAACAGAGAAATTCAGTATTGTGTTCTGTATGGTGGCACACAACTGTAATTGACATGCTTGTAAGGTGAAAGCAAGAAGATGGGGAATTCAAAACTGGCCTTAGCTATAATGAGTTGAAGGTCAGCCTGAGCTACATAGACCTTGCCCTAAATCCCTTGCATGACCAGGCAGGAAAAAGAAATTAAGAGCTTCAAAATCCCAGTTATATTAAAATAAAACACTTTCCATTTGTCAATTAATGAGCAACGAATTTGCATTTATACATGTTAGAGCTGTATGACTGAATGCTAATAAATGTAGAAATAAAGATAATTGGTATTTGTCTTTATGGGTAAAACCATTTCTATTATTTCCATTATACTTAATAAACATACTGCAATCCTCAGAAAGTCTATAGCAGCAGTTCCCAACATATGGGTTTGTGACCCTTTTGGGGGTTGAAAACGCTTTCATAGGAATCACATATCAGATATCTGACATGATTCATACATAGTAGTAGCAAAAGTACAGTTATGAAGTGGCAATAAAATAATTTTATGGTTGGGGGTCACTATATCAACAGGAACTGCATTCAAGGGTTACAGCATTAGAAAGGTTGAGAATCACTGGTTTATGAAGCTTTGTACATATGGTTTACATGTAGTTAAAATACTAAGCACATGTCTCAGCAGTTAAGAGAACCTACTGCATGAGCATAGGACCCAACTTCAGTCATTCCTGGCACCCATATCAGGCAGCTCATAACTATCTATAACTTCAGCTTTAGATCTGAACTCTTTGGGCTACATAAGCATCTACATGCATGTGCATACATATGTGTGTGTGCATTTTCTTTTAAATCCCAAAAAGTAGGAAGCACAAACAGATTAAAAATATACAAGCAAAATATTTACAAAGGAAAACTAATGCTAAATACCTCTTGCCGTCCACCAGAACATGCCAAAGAAAGTGGTGTATCTTTAGTTCGTTCAGATTGTGCCTCTATATCTCCACCTTTATCCAAAAGGATTTCAACAACTCCAACATGCCCTGCTGTTGCTGCCAGGATCAGTGGGGTAAAACCTAAATTAGAAAATAAAAAATTCTAACAAACTTGTGGTTTTTACTTACTTTAATGTCACTGTTTTCAATTCCTTTTTATTTAATTTAAGAGTTCAGGGCAGATACTGATGAACAATTTAGCACCAAAATGCTCTAAATTCTAATTTGTTAATGATAAAAACACAAACACCTGGAAAAAGGAAATGCTAAATCAACAAAAGCTATTAAAGTTTATAGTCACAAAGCACATGAGGATTAAAGTCAAAGGCATTCGCAATTTGTTTTATGAGCCTAGGGCCTGAAGCATGAGCACAGCCCTGTTACTCCATCACCTTCATTAATAATTTAGTTTACTTTTTTCTTTTCAGAAGTATTTGGTTCAGTAGATGAATAAGCCTGGAAACTGCCAACTTATTTTATCACTAACAACTTAAGAGCCAACATATATGAACTACTTATTCATAGTAAAATTCTACAATTTTGAGAGGTGTAAATACTTAGATTTCATTTGTGAGTGATATTTCCTACCTTTTTTGTCTCTATGCTCAATTTTAGCATCCCGAGCAATGAGGACAGATACGAGTTCTTCATGACCACCTGCACAGGCCAGTGTTAAAGCTGTGTCATGATTGCTTTCCGTCTAAGGAGGGAAAAAAATTATTTATATATTTATAAAAGAGTTCTCAATAAAAAGTATTTCTTTTCCTCATAAATGTACAATGACAATTTCTCTTTGATAATAAATTAGAATACATAAAATAAATTTATAAAATCTACTCACATGTGCATCAATGTCAACTGAAGGATACACAGGGGGAATGGATGGGGTAACCATATTGCTTGGAGTCTGACAACAGGATTCAGGTGTAGGACATTCTGTGGTCTGAGAGGGATTGTTTGAACCAACAGGCACTCTGGTACTCACAACTGAAAAATAATATTTATATTGCTAAATTCTACTTTAATGAATTATATTGTTTGTACATAGAAAAATATGTATAACAAATGTCCATTTAAGTAACATACTATAGTGAAATCACAAGCTTTGGAGTCAGAAGAACCTATATTGAATGACTTTCTGAACTCATGAAATTTATTTAACTTATTTGAGCCTTAATTTATATGTGTAATAAGGATAATAACAATACCTGCCTTGAAAATTTTTTGGGAAGATCATGAGATAATAATTGTAAGTTAGTGGACATATAATAGATGGTGGCATTTTATATTACCAATAAGGAAGTATATCATTTCACAATTTAAGGTTTTAGTCAGATATGGTGATCCATACTTGTAATCTCAGAACTCAAAAGTCTAAGGCAAGAGGATCACAAGGTCAAGGGTAGAGTGGAACACCCCTCAAAAACAAACAACAACCAAAAAAGGATGTTTATCTTAATTTGCAAAACTTAGACAAAAATATTCTGTAAATAATGACAAGGGGTGGGACAACAGGTTAGATAAATTCTCACATAAACAAACAGCAAGGAATGTTTCTTTTTAAATTCAGCATTTACCTTTTTTTGAGTCAGAGTCTCACTATATAGCCCTGGATTTTCTGGAACTCCCTATGCAACCATGCTGACCTTAAGCTCAAACACACCTGCTGGTATTAAAGGCATGAACCACTATGCCCAGCTACTATTTACTTTTAAGTTAGGTAAAAGTATATTTCTGAAAGTCAAATTACTTTAAAAATGAAATATAGATTTGAGATCTCAAAAATTTGTAATTTGAAGTTTAGAATGGTGATACATGCCTATAATTCTAGTACTTTGGGGGTGGAGGTGGGAAAGTCAGGAGTTCAAGGTCATCCCCAGCTACCAAGCAAATTCAAGGCCAAACCCAATGTAGTGTTTGAAAACAGAGTTGAACATTATGTCTGTAATATCTTTGTTTCATGGATGATGGCGTTTTGACTTACAAAGGGTTAAGTAGGACTAATCTTAAAAAGATGTTAGTAATTTGTGAGATAATGTATTTAAAAGACTTAACAGTATCTGGCACAACATAAATGCTCAATAAATGCAAAATGGGACATTTTACAATACTTTCAAATACTATTATTCACTGTATTGAAAAATAAAACCATTAATGGTCAAGAAAGAAAAACTCAGAAAACATATAACCAATAGTACAGGAAAAAATTAAAATAATCTTCCACAATGGCAATAAACTTATAAAGAACTCAACTTAGTTTGTTTTTTGTTTGTTTGTTTTTTTAATTTTCACTGTTTTTGAGACAAAGTCTCCTAAAGTCCAGGCTGGCCTCAAACTTGAAGTGTAGCTAAAGCTGGTCTTAAACTATTCATCCTCCCTCTTCCACCTTTCAAGTGTTGGGTATGTGCAACTCCAGTTTAATTTAGAAGCTAAAACAACTCAGCAAAATTTAAGATGCATGGATTTGCTTCTACATAAGCCATTGCTTCTTCTCCCCACCAATATATAAAACATATTGGTAACATAAATTCCAACAACTTTATTCACCACAAAAGTAACATTTAATTATCCGGCTATAAATAGGAATGATTATTTAAAGCTTTAAAACTTTTTGTCATTCAATGAAAGTGGCAGATAATGTTGTTACATCAAAAATATCTTAATGTTCAGAAGACAGCTGCAAAAACCAACAACCTTCCCCCAACATACTAGATTATATAACACCTTAATGACTTATTTTTTCAGTGGTAGGTCTTATTTATTCCTGTTATCTTTTTTAGTAATTTTGAAAATCAAGATATTTTAAACTTTTAAAAAGTATTTGACTAGAGTAAAAAGCTAAAATGTGATGTTACGAAAGATTCCCTTA
Source organism: Mus pahari (assembly GCF_900095145.1). NCBI lineage: Eukaryota > Metazoa > Chordata > Mammalia > Rodentia > Muridae > Mus > Mus pahari. The sequence continues at coordinate 31,784,983 of NC_034604.1, read as the reverse complement.
TAGGACTTACTTAAAATATAACATTTCCTGTGTATTTAACAGTTCTATTACAAAACATGGTATGCTACATAGTCTAAGATATTTTCTCTGTAATAATGACAATCAGAACCATTCCATGGAAAGTGACTTTAATAGGATTAATTACAAATGAAAGTTATAAAGGTTGTATTATAAGAACATCATACTTTAGATCCATGACATTTTCATAAATTTTTAAAACATTTCCTATCTCTGAACAAAATGTCTCTTAAAATGACAGAAGCAGAAAACTACAACAACAGAAAAATCAATATACAATTCAAATTAAAAATTTTATACTGTTCTAAAAGTAGGGCAATAGAAGAACCAGAAGACCTGACTTTTTATGAAATCAAGCAAAATTTTATATGTAGTATGGAATAAATAACAAACCTTAACATAAAATTTTATTGCTACTAGAAAGATAAAATGTTGTAAGATTCTAATCACTTAATGGATATGGTGATACTCATCTGTAAATCCTAGTACTTGGAGATAGAACACAGACTATTAGGAGTTTAAGGCTAGCCTAGACTACGTAAGACCCTGTTCCCCCTTCCCCCACCAAAAAACAGTCCCAGGCCTTGTCGTACAAGTTTATCACCCAGATGCTCAACAGGCCAAGGCAGGAAGATTACAAGTTCAAGGCCTGCCTAGTTACAGGCTAAATTCAAGAGCTGAGCAACTGAGTAAAATCCTATCTCAAAACAATAAAAAACAAATTGGGCTGTGCTAAGAACATAGAAGGCTTCCCTAACATTTGTGACAAAATAGAAATGTTATGGATATCTTTTGGTATATGTAATAGTAACGATAAAACACCTAAGCTGGGTGGTGGTGGCACACTTTTAACCCCAGCACTTAAACAGGTGGACTTAAGAGACCTATCTGCCTCTGCTTCTGTGGAAGAGGCCAGGCTGATCTATAGAACAAGTTCCAGTACAGCCAGGGCTACACAGATAAACCCTGTCTTAAAAAACAAAACAAAAATTAGCCTGAAAGTAAAATATTAACATTAGCGGTAACTATTACTTAAAATAGCTTATAAATCCCCCCTCCCAAATAAGAGGATCTCCAAATTCTAAAAAAACAAAAAAAAACAAACACTTATTTTATTTTTAATTACTGTATATATGTTGTTTATGTATATGTCACATGTATGTTTGGGTAGCCATAGTGAAAATTCCAATTCCATAAAACTGGAGTGGTTGATCTTTGTATATTTATATGTGTGAGAAACAGGGTCATACTGTGTAGCCCTGGCTGGCCTAGAACTCTTTATGTAGATAAGGTTGGCCTTAAATTCGCACAGCCATCTGCTTTTGAGTCCTGAAAGCTAGGATTAAAGACATAGGCCATCATGCCAATGATCATGAGCTACCTGACATGCGTTCTGGGAACTAAACTTGGGTCCTCTGGAAGGACGGTACTTAATCTCTAAGCCATCTCTCTAGCCCTAATTTTTTATTTTCAAACTTCACAATGATCACTGCAGTGTCACTTAAAACAAATTTATTAAAACTGTGATTTTTTTTGTTTGTTTGTTTTTAGGATTTATTTTATGTATGTGTTGCTCTCTTCAGACATACCAGAAGAGGGCATCAGATCCCACTACAGATGGTTATNAGCTACCATGTGGTTTCTGGGAATTGAACTCAGGACCTCTGGAAGAGCAGTCAGTGTTCTTAACTGCTGGGCCATTTCTCCAGCCCCCTTAAAACTGTAATATAAACAAGTGCATCAAAGTGTCAACAGCAATACTGCATTAGACACAAAACCATACTAACTCACATATATATCAAATTTTAATATAAAAACAAAACTGACTTATTTTAATAGGATTTAGATGTATTTTAAAGATAAATGCAGACCTTTTATTAAAATCAAATGTATAATATGACAACTAAGGTTCTTTTTCTTCTTTACAGACAGAGTCTCATTATGTAGCTTGGGCTGTCCTGGAACTCAAGGATCTGCCCTCCCTCTGCTTCGTGAGTTTCCAAACTTATGGCCCGCACCACCATGCCCAGCTTAAATATGGCTGGACTGAGTAAAATTTTATACTAACCAGTAGATCCCTATATTACTCCTCTTGCAGATGGATGTAGACTTATTAAATAATGGTGAGAAGGAACTCCTGAGTCAGGAAAATGTATAGGGAGATATCCTCTACTTCCCTTCTCAAAGCTTTAGTTTTCAGCAGAACTGGAGGTAGGAAAATCTATTTAGCGGGAAGAGTTTAACAGCCTAAGATGGTTTAGATAAAGTAACTAACACTAAGTTTCGTACATGGATAGTGCTCCACAGATGATAAACTGATACTGATTTTCTTTCTTTTTTTTTATTATTATTTATTTTTCTTTTCTTGTTTGTGATACTGATTTTCAACCAATCCTCTTTACATATTAATGAAATTTTATTGAATGCTTTCTACAACTGTTCAATAGTCAAAGCAATTTGAATTTCTCTGGATTGATCTAAATTTCAGGAGTTTTTTTCAGTTTGTTTTTTAAACTAAGTATATTTTCATTCCTTTCCTTTTTATTTAATTGAGATGTGTGGCCCAGAATGGCCTTGAACTTGACATGTAGTAAGGATGACTCTGAACTCCTGATCCTCCTGTGCCTACTTCCCAGGTACTAGGATTACAGGTGTCAACCAAGAAGGAATTTTTTTTTAAATTTCAAGGAAGCATATAGATGGCTATTAAAAGTAAAGAAAATTAACAAAATACAAAAATAATATTAGAAATAGAAGTTGTAATAACTGCTTCCATGAGCATATCATATACATTTTCATATAAACTTGATAAACATGTTAACTTTTAAGATCACTTTGCTCTTATGATAATTGATGAACGCCTAATGCTTTCAGAAGAGAAATTTGAGGCAGCATATTCCTAATCAAGATTTAATATTCCATTTAGGACTGTATAGAATTTGAAATATCTAAGATTACAAGCTATAGATGGGTTGCGTAAATGACATAAGTTATGACATTAAGTTTATGTATAAACTTAATGACATAGGTTTTCTATATATAAACAATTCATTAATTATCACAAAAATATTTTGAAAGTAGAACAGCATTAATGAGAAAACATTCTTAAAGAGGGAAATTTATATTCTCTATGGAGGGATATATATATATATATATATATATCTCCAAGTGAAACTTTAAGATATATACTATTTTCTCTTTCACTAATGAGAATAAATTGATATAGAATTAATTGTGCCTATGGCTTGCTCCATGACCCTATTGATAAGCTTGAATGTTTTACAACTATAGTTAGCTATAGTTAACCTTGTGTAATTTTTGTCACCATGAATTAAGAAAATCAGACTCGGGAAAAATAATTTGAAGTGAGACACGTCAGCATCTTGAGCAGAGAATACAATTATCACCATGCATTCAAAACAGATAAAATTCATAAAATAGAACTTTTTATTTGGCAATTTAAGTTACTTAGAATGTGATGAGTATTTAAGGTTTAAGTTTTATTACGTAAATTAACATATAACACTAAAAATGTTTTCTAAGGTAATTTTTAAGTTTCATGTGAACTCTGTAAAAGATCTTTTCTATTTAAAAACAGTTTAGTAAAATAAACACTTTCAGGTACCATCTGTAAAAATTACCATAAAGTTAACTACAAGTTTCCTTTAGAACTGTTTTGGTTAAAGTAAACTTTACTTAAGAAGAAATATAGGCCGAAAAATATAAAATTTTGAATTAAAGAATAATAATCCCAACTCCTTAAAATATTTCCCAGCATTTGAATTTTAAGAAAAATAGACATTTTTCTTCTTCACAATACTATCTATTACACAGCAGAGAAGCCTCAATGGCAAAATTACATCTATAACCAATGGAAATAACACATATACTCAACAAAAATTCCTGATTTAATCTTATTCCACATTTTAAAAGATTTAGTAAAGATCAGGAAGACTAAAGGCTCACAAAAGAAGAAAGGAAACTGGGATAGTATAATTGGGGTGGGAAGGGGAGGAGAATATGACAAGAGGAAACAGACAACAATAAGGAAAAAAATGTTGCAATCAAGAGACAGAGGACTGGCCTGCCTTTGAATATCACTCCAGCTACATCTTAGTTCTTGGTCTTCATCCACTGTCAACAGCCATTCTGGCTGCAATTCTGAACTGGGCTCTCATGGAGGTGATACATTCACCAGCCATCTTTAGGAAGGTAAATGATTAATTGCACTGTTTTCCCACTGCTGCAAGGACAATGAAAGGGAAAGTAAACTTGTGCACCTCATTTCATAACTAGTTGTAATTTTCCACACAACAATAAACAGAAACATAAACTTTAAGATTATTAGTCCCTTTTCTTTTTGTGTGTATGTGCACAAATGTGCCATGTATGTATGCATGCACACTTTTATGTGTGTCTGTATGCTTGTTCATTAAGAGTTAACAAAAACTCCAATCTCCAAACATCAAGTACAATAGTTTAAATGTACTTTGACCTTATACTATGTAATGCTCAGCTTTTCCCATTTAATTAGAGATGATTAAATTGGACTAATAACAAAAAGCAGTGCCACTTTTAAATTCTGATGTCCAAGCATGAAATTCATTGGCAAGAAAATTAAACAGGTTGTCTTACCTGTATATTTCTAAGCCCTAACAAGAGATTCTACTGAGTACTCCTACCAAGGAAGTAACAGAATGGCTTTGATATCAAATTCCAAAGGATTATAATTTTTATTTCTTTGTCTTTGTAATGGGTTTTGTTTTTTGTTTTGTTTTGTTTTGTTTTTAAATACAAAAGGGAAACACCCATAATGTCCTAGTGCTGCTGTGCTTACTTAAATTCACTCCCGAAACTCCTAAGGAATCAGAGTAATTTTATAAGTTAAAATAGAGAAGGACAAAGTCCTGTGTTTTTGAAGGGGCATTAAAAAAGTTGAACACACAGATTAAAGATAAGTATTTTAGATATATTTCTTAACCCACCTGCTATCATGTCATCAAGAGTGTCGGTAAGCGTCTGGGCTGGAGTTGCAACCATGAGTCCATCTGGCTCTTGAACTAATAGCCCCTGCTCATGTCCAGCAATGGCAATCTGAGGCTGTCCTATAATCTGCTGGTTACCTGATACTTTCTGAAGCACAAGAGAATTTGTCCCATTAGAACCTAAGTCACTGGAAAAGTTACATTGTGGAGATGATAGAGGCTGGACTGGGACAAAGTCAATTTGTTCTGCCGATGGTGGAGACTGTTGCTTATCATCAATATCATGATCTGTAAATAAGACTGTATCAACCTGGGGTGATTCTGAAGAGTGATCCTGTGGGAGACTGCCATCTTCTTCCCCTGCCATGAAGACTCCTCGATTAGAACATTGCTGGTGTGGAGACTCTGTGTCTCTCTGACCTTTTGTTTCCAAGTATTCTTTGGTAAATTGCTGCTGTGTTTTCATCTGTAACTGCCTTTCCACCTTCTGTAGTTCTTTCAGTATTTTCTTCTTCTTCTGGACTTGTTCTTCTCTGTTCTTTTTAAGTTCTTCTATCTTATCCTTGTTTAGAGGCTCACCTTGAATTAACTCCAATGACTTAAGCTGTGCTTTTTCAATCGCACTAATTCTTTGCCCCAGTTCATTCAGCTTGCCTTCAGTTTCTTCTACTATGCACTCCAAAGGCTGGTATGGGTGAAAAGTTGGCAGTAGGTCCTGATCTGCTACCTGCAGAGAACTGGACTTCTGCTTGGATGCACCTAAGCACATGAAAAATGTTTGAAAATGTGCCATGCTAAGAGAGAGAGAGAGAAAAGAGAGAGAGAGAAAGATAGAGAGATACAGAGAGACAGAGAGAAAGAAGGAAATAAAACACACACAAAAACCCCAAATCCCCAAAGATTCCCCAAAACAAACACACACACACATACACACACACACACACACACACACACACACGCACACACACACAAACCATACCCTCCCCTCTCCCAGACTTCTTTCCCCAATTATAAGTAATGCTATAGAATGATTCAAAAGTCACACAAGTGGGAAACACATTAAACCTGTACTATCTCATCTGTTTTCACACAGCATAGATTGGAATACTATCAACTCAAAAATTGAAAACTATAGTTTTAAGTGTAGGAAGATTTTGGAAACTATGATAGTACAAAGAGAAAAGTAGGAATAAAAGAACCTCAGAGGGGCTGGAGAGATAGCTCAGTGGTTAAGAACACTGACTACTCTTCTGAAGGTACTGAGTTCAAATCCCAGCAACCACATGGTGGCTCACAACCATCTGTAATGAGATCTGATTCCCTCTTCTGGAGTGTCTGAAGACAGCTACAGTGTACTCACATATAATAAATAAATAAATCTTATATATATAAAAGAAAAAGAACCTCAGAATTTTGCTGATCATTGGACTTTTTAAATCTAGTTGAGTGTGCTAGTACATGTCTTTGATCGCAGCACTCAAGAGGCAGAGGCAGGCAGAAAGATCTGAGTTCCAGGACAGCTTAGTCTATAGAGTCAATTCTATAAAATTTATAATTCAACTTTGGGCTGGCAAGATGGCTCAGTAGGTAAGAGCACTGACTGCTCTTCCAAAGGTCCTGAGTTCAAATCCCAGCAACCACATGGTGGCTCACAACCATCTGCAATGTCATCTGACGTCCTCTTCTGGTGTGTCTGAAGACAGCTACAGTGTACTTATGTATAATAATAAATATTAGGGCTGGAGCGAGCAGGGACTGAGCGAGTGGAGTTGGTCTGAGTGAGCAGGGCTGACTGGAGTGAGCAGAGGTCCTAAAAATTCAATTCCCAACAACCACATGAAGGCTCACAGCCATCTGTACAGCTACAGTGTACTCACATACATAAAATAAATAAATAAATCTTTTAAAAAAATTTAAATTTATAAAATGTAAAATTCTGTAAGTTATCCAGGATCACATTGTGAGTATCTTGATTCAAGAAAACAACAAACAAAAGAAAAAAGTACTGAATATAAACCAGAATCAAAATGGCATTCAGAATATTAATATTACTTTAATTGCTCTTTCAGAACAATTCTTTTAGGAATGATTATACAAGTAAGTTTACTCCAAGAGAACAAAATGGGGCAAATATTTTTTAAGTTGGCAAAATAGCTATATTCTTACATTAAAATACAATGTTAAATCAGTTTCTTTAGATATTGTCTTCTTTAGCTAGGTATGTAGCCCATATGCTTGAAAAATCAGCACTCAAAGAATCAGGGATTAAGGGTTATACTCAGTTATATAGCTGAGTTTGAGGCTAGACTAAGCTACTGGAACCTTGTTTTCAATAAAACAAAGATATATCTTTATCAAATTCTCTGTTAAAAATCCTAGTCCTATCTCAAACAAACAAACAAACAAACAAACAAAAAAAATCCTAGTAACTAAACACTATATTAAACTTATACAACAAAGGATAATTTAAACTAACTTTAAATAAACCTTACAAATAACATCCACTCAAGAGAGAAACAATGAGTGTTATTAATGGGGGTATTCCATATAGAAATACTTATAATGATAACTTATTTTAAAAAGGAAACATTTAAAGTCAGTAAATATAGTCATTCCTCCCTTATAACAAAGCTGCTGAAAAGTGTTAACAGTCCTAACCAAAGGGGATAAATAAAAATTTTTGTATAAATTCAAGGTTGAATCTTATTCAGGAAGAACTAGGACTACTTGTGGTGGAGGGGAAAGAAATTACTAATGCATCTAACAATGTAGATGAACTTTAAAACCCTGCTAAATAAAAGGATCTAGATACAAATTATACACTGCGAAATGTCACTTAACATAAAGTTTACAGAGAAAAAGGCAAATATACAGATAGAAAAGGAAGAAGTAGAGGCCTTGAGCAAGGCAATGAGAATATGGTTCAAATGCAAACAGGCAAACAGAGCTTTTGAGTAGTAAAATTATTAAAACTAAGTAAGAACTGTACGCAGCAGTGGATGCCTGAAATCCTAGCAACCAGGAGGCTGACTCTGAGACCAGAGTTTTACCCAGTAAGGCTGTTTCAATGTCTAAAGAGTAACAATAATTAGGACCCCAGGAAACTTGATGGTGGCAACTATCACAGAAATTGGCCAGCTTACCAAAACACACTGTACTGCATATTTTAAAATGAGTGAACTTGACAGTTTTGTTTAAACTACTTTTTAAAATTTTTATTTACTTATTCTATGTATATGGATGTTTTGCCTGTAAGTATGTCTATACATGCCTGGAACCCATATAGGCTAGAAGAGGGTGTCTAATCCACTGGAACTAGAGTTATCAGAGCTTGTGAGCAGCTATATGGGTACTGGAGTTGAAGCTGGTACCCAACAATTACTCTATATCATAGAGCCATCTCTCCAGTCCCCAATAAAGCTATTCAAACTCAAAACAAAAATAAAACCTGGGTAAAATAGCTGATTATTTTTCTAAAGTATAGTTAGCATATATAAAACATAGATCATCATTTTAAGATGTTTGTTTGTTTTGTGTGAGATTGAGTCTCAGTTAGCTGGCCTTAAACTCACAATCCCAGGGCTCCAGTATCTTGACTGCTGGAGTTACAAGGATTTTTTTTTTTTTCTTCCAACATTTTGTTTGTTTAGGAAGTGGGAGAGCCGGGCGTGGTAGCGTGCACCTTTAATCCCAGCACTCGGGAGGCAGAGGCAGGTGGATTTCTGAGTTCGAGGCCAACCTGGTCTACAGAGTGAGTTCCAGGACAGCCAGGACTACACAGAGAAACCCTGTATTGAAAAAAAAAAAAAAAAAAAAAAAACCCAAAAAACAAGGAAGTGGGAGAAGAGAGAAAGGATGTGCATGTGCTCTCATGTCACATAATATTGTGAAGTCAGAGGACAACTTGCAGAAGTCAGTTTTCTTCCTTCTACCAAGTAGGACTGAGGGATCAAATATAGGTCATCAGGCTAGGAGACAAATGCCTCTTCCCTCTGAGCCATTTTGCCAGCCTCAACATAAGACATTTTAAAAGAAAAATCATCTTCAAGTTTAAATCATTCTCAAGCTTAAAAGACTTATACACTCAAAGGAAATAAATCAGATCTTAGAACTACACGCCAGACCTGGTGGCAAACACCTACAACACTAGTTCCTTAGCAAAATGAAGGAAGTGGAATTCAAGGCCAACACAATTAGGATCATGTCTCTAAAAAATTAAATTAAAAACTTTAGGTAGTTTAAACATATACATATATATTTTAACTATGAAAACCATCCAAGCTTTCCCCCTGGATGCTGTTTTTAGCAAGGTCAGAAGACCAGCTTCAGTACCACAATGCAATTACTTTCAGAGACCTACTTACTCCCTAATGCAAAATCTGAAAAGCATGTCATATTTAATTTCATATTTCTACTTGAGCAAAGTGGTGGGAAAAGACTTTTTTCAGAGCAAAAGCCACTAAATTTGAGAGATTACTTGATTATTACCTTCATAAGACTTTACAGAAGCCAAACATTTTAACAATTAACAGGAAAGAAAAAGAAGGTAAAATTGTCACAAAGAGCAATATAAAAATCCTTAGCACAACATAAGTAAAAATTTCAGCTTCATGAATAAGTACAATGACATAAGCAGAGTAAGTATAAAGGCTTAGCAAAGATTGAATTCTCCTTGAGACTTTCCTAATGTAGCTGCTCTTGTACTAGGATTAAGGCTGCTCAGATAATGATCTACATTAAAAGAAGATTGCTAAGGACAGAAAGACATAGTAATGACACATTCAACCATATTAGAAATAGTACATGAAAGGAACTACAAGTGACATTTCATAGAACAGAGAGGTACATATAGAGCATTAAAAGGGTAGGATGTGGCTGCTCAGAGTTCCCAGCACCCATTTTGGGCACCTCACAACTGTCTATAACCCTGGTTCCAGGGATCCAACACCTCTTTTGGTGTTCATGGGCACTGCACACACATGGTACACATAAATATACTCAGTGCACATGAATACACATTAAATTTAAAGTTTTTTTTTGTTTTTGTTTTTTTGTTTTTTCGAGACAGGGTTTCTCTATGTAGCCCTGGCTGTCCTCAAACTCAGAAATCTACCTGCCTCTGCCTCCTGCGTGCTGGGATTAAAGTCGTGCGCCACCACGCCTGGCTAAAGTTTTTTTTTTAATGTATAACAATGGGTCAGTAAAATGACACTGCTACACATCTGACAATTGAGTTAAATCTTGGGGTCTAAATGTTGGAAAAAGAGAATCAACTTCCTCAAATTGTCCTTTGATTCCCACATATGTAATGAAGTATGCATGTGCACATGTACACATACATTAAAAAATAAAATCATAAAAATGTAAAATGTAATGCATAAAAAGTTTCTTTTCTTCAAATAGTCAATAGTTGAATTATCCAAAGTTAGACACTTAAAACTGTCTAGATGGGGGCACATCAAAGCATTAACACAATTTATTTCTCAATAAACCAAGGGTTTTAAAAACAGAATGTCTCCTGAAGCTGTAGAAATACCAGTTAGAGGGTAAAAGTGTTGACAAGTGCTCATTGACAATAAAATTTTAATATGAAATAAGTACTAAAATATGCCAGAAAATAAGATTTCCAAGTCCTTCAACCATTTCCCACTGTCAGATATATATTTTTCTGATATACATCAGATATAAAGTGAAATATATATATATTTTATAATATATTATAAAATATATCGGAAATATATATCTGACAGTGGCATGCGCGTGTGTGCACGCACGCACACACACTCACACACACACAAAGAAGAATCTGTACGTGGATATTGTGCAGTTGATGTGTCGAGTACCATTTAGAGTAGACACCATCTCTTTTGGTTTGGCGTCTATCTTACATTTTTTTGTTCCCTCTAAGCTTTTCCCCCTTCCTAGTAACAAAACTGAAAAAAGTATATACTAGAAACTGTGGTCTATAGCACTTTAAAATCACCTTTAGTTGTTGTTTTGTTGCTGGAGATTAACTGGGGGTTTTGTGCATGACAGGTGAGCATCCTGTCACTGAGTTATATCTCCAGAGCCTTTCCTTTTATTGCAGTGTGGGAGAGGGAATGCAGGGTCTTGTGCATGGTAGATGTTTTACCACTGAGCTACATTCCCCCATCAATGATTATTTATTTTTATGAATAACAGGTAAATGAGGTATGCATCTGCTAAATAGTTACTACTGAGATGAACTTAAACCTACTATTTTCAAGACTAGATCGATTAATTAGTATAATGTGCAATAAAAAAATATGATCAAAGGAAAATATTCATTATCAACAGTTTTATCATGGAAATCTCTTAACCAAAATATCCAAAGATAGATCTGTGTTACACGGTAACAGATTCATCCAACCTATCTCTTTTTACTGAAAGCAATTATATGTAAAAGCACATTATTAGGTTTGGGCATGCATAAACTTACATTAGCATGACTACATGTTTAAAAATTAGTAGTGATATTAGTAAAGATTACAGAACATTCCATTTTAACTACAATATACACAGGTTCTCCTATATAGTTTAATATTTCCCATAAAAATGTGAGCTTTCATAACAATGATTCTAACAAACAGTACTGGAGGTGAGGTGTCACCTATTTTTCTTGTTTGGAACTTTCTAAACACAATCACTCTGAAATTCAACTTTTAAAACTGCTGTTTTAAAGGCAGGGTCTCACTGTGCAACCCTGGCTGGCATGTGCTCGCACCTGTGCATGCATGCACGCACACACGCATGCATGTGTGCAAACACCCAACCACATCCACACAGTAGGGCTAGGAAGATGATTTAGACAGTAGTGAAGACACAAATCTGGTTCCTCAACACCCACATAAAAAGCCTAGACCAGTAATCTCATCAGTGGGGAGGGAGACAGGAGGATCAGTGAGGCTGCTAGGCAGCTAGACTAGTCAAACTGGTGAGTTCTGAGTTCAGTGATTGATACTACCTCAAAAAAATGATACAGGAATAAATCTGACTTCAATCTCTTGCCTCCTTAAATGCACACACACAAAGAACAATAGTGAGAATTTTATGAAAACTTATAAGGCAAAGAATATGGACTTCAGACACACTAGGAGAATAATGGAAGGTAAAAATAATACAAAAAAATAAAACAGAAGCGTCATAAAGGACAAACTACTAGGAACTTTGCGATTAATTCAACCCAACATTTCAAGTCTGAAGGAGAAAAAAGTGACAAGTCAGAAGGAAGAGGCAATGAAGTACTATAAAGTTCTCAGAAAAGAAAGTACTTCTGAAAATATCTGAGCTATACAAAAGATATACTGGGCTAGGGTATACACTTCACTTGTAAAGTGTTTGACTACTATGTGTGAGGTCCTGAATTCAATACTCTGTACTACAAAGAAAAAAAAAGGAAAGATAAAATTCAAACTTGCAGTATTAGCAATTGAATCCAGGGGCTTTCTATATACTAGAGTAACCTAGCAACATGATCTCCAACCTTCCCCCACATATCATGTATATAACTATACACATATATACAAGATAAATATGATGTAATTTTTAAAACTTAATACATCTTTGTTTTAAGACAAATTTTATATCTAAAATGGATATTCTTATCCTTTTGTTCCAAGATAGACTTTTGTTATGTAGTCCTGGTTAGGCTGAATCCTGCTATGTAGACCGGGCTGGCCTCAAACTCAAGAGATCTGCCTGTCTCTGCCTCTCAAGAGATAGAATAGGGCTGGTGAGATGGCTCAGTGGGTAAGAGCACCCGACTGCTCTTCCCAAGGTCTGGAGTTCAAATCCCAGCAACCACATGGTGGCTCATAACCATCCGTAACAAGATCTGACGCCCTCTTCTGGAGTGTCTGAAGACAGCTACAGTGTACTTACATATCAATAAATAAATAAATCTTAAAAAAAAAAAAAAAAGAGATAGAATAAAGACTTGCATTACTACACCCATTCCAAGTGAGTTTTTCATTCTGAAAGATTTTATTTTTATTTAAGTGTATGTGTATCCATGCATGTCAAAAAGGGTACTGGATCTCTTGGAATTGTAGTTATAAGAGTAGTTGTGAGCTGCCTAACATCATAGGTCTTGGGAATCAAACTCCAGTTCTCTGTCTGGAAAAGTAGCAACCTCAACCACAAAGCTACTTCATAGGCCTCAGGTGACTTAAAAAAACAAAGCAAAACAGAATTTACAGGGACATTCACTCTATGAAGAGTCTGATTATTATTATTATTATTATTATTTTTTACTAACCTGACAGTTTAATCCAATAAATTATCACAATTTTGTTTTAAAAGATTTATTTATTATTATATCTAAGTACACTGTAGCTGTCTTCAGACACACCAGAAGAGGGCGTCAGATCTCATTACAGATGGTTGTGAGCCACTATGTGGTTGCTGGGGTTTGAACTCAGGACCTTTGGAAGAGCAGTTGGTGCTCTTAACCACTGAGCCATCTCTCCAGCCCCCAAATTATCGCAATTTGATCCTTTATAATTGTTAGGTAGCTAAGAGGAAATGCACAAGTATTTACATTCAAATGTTAACTATTTTCCTTTCTTAATAATTTAGTAAAAAGTGTGTTTAGAAGGTTATTTTTTATAGAGAAGAGGAAATAAGTGGATTCCTAGTATAAAACAGTTTCTAAGCAAAACCATTACTCATAAATATCAACATAAAGAAATCCCAAGTTCTTCTGTTGCTTACATATTAGCTCAGTATTTAAAATGTTCTAATTCTTCACTGAACATTTATCTAGATTATTTTTTGGTTTTGAGGTTTTGTGTGAATTTTTTTTTTTTTTTAAAGATTTATTTATTTATTATATGTAAGTACACTGGAGCTGTCCTCAGACACCCCAGAAGAGGGAGTCAGATCTCATTAAGGATGGTTGTGAGCCACCATGTGGTTGCTGGGATTTGAACTCTGCACCTTTGGAAGAGCAGTCGGGTGCTCTTACCTGCTGAGCCATCTCACCAGCCCTTGTGTGAATTTTAAAAAGTAATTATTTGTTTTATATGCACTGGTGTTTTGTCTGCATGTACATCTGTGTGAGGGTATCAGATCTTAGAGTTACAGATGGTTGTGAACTGCTATGTGGGTACTGGGAATTGAACCCATGATCTCTGCTAAGCCATCTCTCCAGCCCCTTACGTAACTTTTAAAAGCAATTTCTTGTTAAATATTAAATTTCTGAAGCCCAAATTCTTAGTCTTCTATATGAGTTTAACCATTCAAATATAAAAACAGATCAGGTGCAGGGTATGAGGCTGTAATCCCAGTACCTGGGAAGGACAGACATGAAGATAGTGGAGTTGTCTTCTAATGAGATCCCATCTCAAACAAACCAGAAAACCGAATCAGTAAAATAGCCCAGAAGGCAAAGGCTGTTGCTACAAGCCTGGTGACCTGAGTTTGGTCCCTAGAGCCCAAGTAAAGTTGGAAGGAGAGAACCCTTTCCATAAAGTTGTCCTCTGACTTCCATATATGTACTGTGGTACATGTATTCCCACACATGAATCATGCAAAAATATGAACACAGTAATTATTATTTTTTTAATCTGAAAAAACAAAAACAGAGGTACTTTAAAATATTTTAGAAAAGGGTGTTAGCTGGTTACACTGCTCAGATGTTAAAAATGCATGTGTTTATTTGCTAAGATTAAAAATAGCAGGAAGCCAGGCACGATGGCCACATTAACATATACTTATTTAGTTTTCAATAGTCTTTTTTTTACAATACACTAAATAAGATATATTCATAAAATTTTTTATGTTAAGCTTTTTGGACAGATGCTATTGGTCATAAAAAGCAGGGCCTCATGGATACTACATAAGTGTTTCAGTACTAGCCAATAGTTCCAACTCTTATGCAGTTTATAATATCCTAGAAATTACTTCAGCAAACTCAGATATTATAACATATAATTACCAAGAGAAGACACGTTATATCTATAAATAAAAAGATAGACGAACTAAACCAGAGCTAAAAAGCTTGAGTCCTTTAAACAGTATATATTCCTCTTAATTTGGGGTTCAGGCTTATAATCCTAGTACTCAGGAATCTGAGGCAATAGGATTGTCATGAGCATGAGTGAGGGTAGCCTGGGCTTCATAGATAGTCAGGTCAGGTCGGGTTAATTCACTAACAAAATGAATTTAATTCATTAACAAAGTCATCTGGATTTTATCCATATACATTTTGATAATTAATCATCCAAGTTCATACTGATAATTATTTCTTCAGCTCGCCCACTATATTCCTGCATTACATAAACTGAATGCAATTTTTCAACCTCTTTCTCATTAATTAAATTGATGCTATAAAGATTTACCAGGTAACCAACACATACTTTTATTATTACACTACAGTTTGGCTAAAATATTGTCAAACAGAAGCTGGGTGTTATAGCACATGCTCATATTTCTATCACTAAGGCAGAGGCAGAAAGATTGGCACAAGATCAGGCCCAGCCTGATGTAACTACTGAGTCCCATGCCATAGACAGGTACATAGAAAGAGCCTGTCTTGAAAAACAAAACTAGAGCTATCAGGTAGAAAAAAAAAGGTTTGGCAAAATTTTTTGCTTTAGTATAACAAAAAGCTTAATTTACATTCCTGAAGTAAATTTGCTTTTGACCAAGGAAAAACTACTTTAAGCAGTATGTTAACAGGCAAACAAACAGAAAGGCATTTTTCTAATATTTAGGGCTTTCCTATTTTAAACATCTCTAATAGAACTGACATTTGTCAAAGGTATATATGTCAATTAAACTCAGGTACATTAAATATCTCTGTACCATTAAAGTAAAATTTATTAATTAGTTGAAAAAGTATCAATTTTAAGGAAAATAATTGAACAACTAACCTTTTTGTACTCCTAAAAGGGCAGTAGACGTCTCCTGGGAAGTTCTGTCAGGTTCCTGGGGAGGCACAACCATGGCAAGTGTGTGTATGGGTACTCGTGGAACCTAAAACACCAACTCAGAAAAAAGTCATCTCAGATCACAGCAGAAAATAAAGTTCCATAAATAAAACACATATATTACTTTATGTTTTCTTCATATAATGTAACATTCACTTCTTTCTTTTTTAGATTTATTTTCTGTATATAAGTTTTTGCTTGAATATATTTATGTCAGCCACATGTGAGTCTGGTGCTCTTGGAAGTCAAAAGAAGGCATAGGATCCCGTGGAATTGTAGTTATAGATGATTGTGAACAACCATGTAGGTGCTGGGAACAAAAACTAGGTCCTCTCCAAGAGTAACAAGTGCATTTGACTGCTGAACCATATCTCCCTCTCCCTAACTTTATTTATTAGGGCTTAAATTTTTTTCTTAAGCCTTCACTAAAGAATAATTTCTGGGAATACTAAATAAGAAAGATTGAAGACAATCTATGTGTTTGATGATTTAGGTTAAATAAAATTATTATCTCTTGCTCAAGTGAAAGCCTTACAGCCCCAATTATAGTGAGAAGTTTAAATCACATACTCACTATACACTGGCCAATTTACTCTTGTTCAAATCTTATTTGACTAAAAGAGAAAATAAAATTCCAACATATATATTGAATTGAAGTAGACTATAAACTTCCAGGATATCTTAAATAGGAAAGAACTATTGCTTTCATTAAACAAAAACTTTCAAAGAATATTTATATCAAGAAATAGTCTATTTTATTCTACCTGAGATTCATCTTGTGACGGAGAGGTAAGTTGAGATACATCTGTGGTGGGAACCGACAGAACATTATTTGGATAATCCAACAGATAAGAAACAACATTAGTATGGCCACCTTTTGCAGCTTCAATAAGCATTGTTGATCCATCCTAAGAAAGAATTGACCATAGTTAATTCTTTATAAACTTACTCTTAGATCCTGATAAAATAACTTAGTCACATAAAATCAAATGTATTAATTTTACTTTCAGGTTTTGAAACACAGTTCTGCTATTTAGCCCAAAACTTACTTTGGATTCAAGGTAATCCTGCTGCTTTGGCTATGTCACCACAGGCAGCTCAACTCTCATTAATAGAAGCAAATATTAAGCACTAAAAGATCAAGCAAACCTTTAATAACAATATATCTTATTATTCAGTGGGTTTTGTTTGCTGGTTTATTTTTTCTTGAATCAGTCTCAATATGTACCCCATGCTGGCCTTGAACTAGCATAAGTACTGCTTTGGCATACCTACGGACAGTATTACCGGCATATTCCGCCATACTCAGCTGGTATTACTTATACGCTATATTAAGTAATACCTTAAGCTGGGTGTGGTTGTGCATGCTTTCAATACCAGCACTTGTTGAGGCAGAGGCAGGAGGATCTCTGGGAGTTTGAGATCAGCCTGGCCTACATAGTGAGCTCCAGAGACAGCCAAAAGTAGATAAACACTAATTCAAAAAAGCAAAAATGAAACAAAAATAGTAGAATACCTTGAGTCGATGAGTAGGGTCAGCTCCATGAGCCAAGAGTAGTTCAACCACTGCCAAATGGCCTCCTGCACATGCCAGTGACACTACTGTGTGATCATTATTGGCTGTAGCCCTATTCACATTGGCACCTTTAAAGAAAAACAGTAATCTTAACAAAGGTAAAAATCAAGCCAATTTACAATTATAAAGATTTTCTACAACTATAATACAGATATAAAACAGTGTAAATCATAAGTGTATAACTTGAAATTTTAAAACCTGTGTCACTAGAATCAGACCAAGAAATAGAACATTATCCATAAACCAAAAATCCTGTCAAGTGCTCCCTTTTCAGATATGCTCAACCTCGGTAACTCTTAACTCTGACTCCAAACAGTATCATGTAAAACAAAAACAAAGCCAAAACCAAAGTACTATTGTATTTTATTTAATCTTCAACTAAACATAATCCCAAATTGTATAAAACAATCTTTTGAGAAAGATAAGACAATATAATGATCTATTACAACATGAGACTATTTTGTAAGCGGTTTAACAATAAATTCAGACAATGCAATTATTTAGCAACTTCTACAACATAGAAAGGCAGTACTCAATGTGTTCCTATTTTTGGTAATTCGTATTATATTCTTGGCAAACAAACATAAAAGAACTCCAGAAGTTATCTATCTACTTCATTAATCACCCCCTCACCCCAGCAGTCATTAACTACATCTAGCTCTTAATCTTAAGGGATTGGGCCTTGTAAGAGTCACCATCCATGTTGGGATGCCTATTGGTAATGTCACTGTATAGGTCTTGTTTATGCATACTGTTTCAAGGAACATTTACTTATTTGATATAGGATCTCACTGTGTAGCTCTGGCTGGCCTGGAACATCCAGACTAGGCCAGCCTAAAACTCACAGACATCCATCTACTGGCTTCTGCTTCTGTATGCTGGAGTACGGATACAACATCATACCTATGCACAGGCCTCGGGACACATTTTTTTTTTTCGAAGTGTTCCCTGTTTGTTTGTTTGTTGTTTTTTTTTTAAAGATTTATTTATTTATTATATGTAAGTACACTGTAGCTGTCTTCAGACACACCAGAAGAGGGCATCAGATCTTGTTACAGATGGTTATGAGCCACCATGTGGTTGCTGGGATTTGAACTCCGGACCTTCGGAAGAGCAGTCGGGTGCTCTTACCCACTGAGCCATCTCACCAGCCCGGGACACATTTTTAAAAAGAACTTTGTATACTGTTAATTCAACTGTATGACAAAAGAACAGCATCTCTCACCTGTGTCTGCCCCAAAACTGCCTTGAATGTATTGAATATTTACTGGAGAACAGTGGTCATCTACTTTTACCCAGGACAGTCATAAAGTGTTTGATGAAAAAACCCTCAAGACTAATAGAAATTTTCCAGTAATCATCTCACAAACTGTTGTTTACTACATAAAATACACTGACAAAAGTCTGATTACTTTTAACCACTAAGTGTTTTTCTCAGAAATGGAAGGCTTTTGGAAACAACCACCTTTTGAACTTGCTTTACCTTTGCTAATAAGAAACTGAACAGTGCACAAATGACCTGCTCTTGCAGCTTTCATCAAAGGTGTTCTTCCACCTTCAGATTCATGTTCCTAATAAAGAAACAGAAAATCAACCAATCACCTAATGTAATATTTACTTTAAGAACTTAGTACTAATGATATGATAAACAGTGAGGATTTAGTACTTAACTCATTTGGACACTTACACAACCGACTTCAGTTCCTCTAATGTACAAATTCATTTCAGTTACACTAGATAGCATGACCCATCATGGGCAAGTTTAAACCTTGCATACCCAAAAATAACCTTTAAAGATAACATAATTAATTTTTAGTTTGGTACCCAATAACTTAAATTTTCTAATTACAATTAGATTAAGAAGTTATTTTTCTTAACTATTCATGTGAACTATGGGGCGAGGGGGGATTTAAGTCCCTAAGGTGATTTATAAAATCCTGATATTTTATTAGGAACCAATAAAAATTCTACCAAAGGGTGGAAGGAGAGAACAAGACTTCTGCAGTTGTCCTCTGACCTTCATGTGTGTAGTGGCATGCATGCACACATGTACACACATGTATACAATTTAAAGGATTCTACCGAAAGATAAAAACAGCACTAAAGAAAATGATAGTATTTTATGAGTAAGGGGGAACAAAAATATACCAATGAATGGAATTTTTTAGAATAGAAATTAAACACTTGAAGAGTTAAAGACAAAAGATATAGTTTTAGCAGCAAGATCATTGTTCTTCTCTATGAAGTTTGCCAGATACAAAAATAGTGATAAAACAGCTTCTAACCAGGTCTTATTATCAAACTGCAACCAACTGAACTCGTTTGTATAATTATTAGTCTTAGTATGGTTAGTGTACAAACTCTTACTACATTTACCTAACTAATGAAATTGTTGTTAACTTTATTTCTATGAAAAGTTTTCTTACCTATACTCCAGGTTCATAATTAAATTATACTAAGTATGTAAATGTGAATTCTGCTGTTGCAGTAGATTTTCATTAAGAAAAAGTAGAAAAACTGATGACAGTTTTTATTTCACCATTCTTTTAAATTAATTTAGAAAGTCACTTAGCTGCCATACATTCAATTCAATGGTTCATGCTTGTCATCCTAGCACATAGGAAGTAGATGCACAGAAACAGTTCAAAGCCATCATCAACTAAATATAGAACCTAAGGTAAGCCTTGGCTACCTGAGACTCCATCTCAAAAAAACAAAAACAAAAACAAACAAACAAAAAAACAACAACAGGCCAGTGACATGATTCAGTAGGTAAAGGTGCTGGCCTAATCTGATGAGCTGAGGTCAACCCCTGGAACCACATGGTAGAAGCAGACAAATGATTCTGGTTGTCCTCTCATCTCCACAAGTGAAGCAATGTGCATACATGTATATACACAAGAAATAAATGTAATAAAAAAATTTAAAGCAAAGCAAAACAACAATAATAGAAAAAAATCACCTACACACCTATTTCCTTTTGTCGGCTTCATTTAAACTTAAAATTAATGGTTTATTAAACAAGACTATATAAATATTTATTATATGTAACATACCAGAACAGCTTTCAGCACAAATTCATCAGTAGCTCCGTTATTACAAACACAGGTAATCAAAACAATCTTGAGCATAATATTTTTATTATTATTTAATTTTGTTGTGAGAGAAAAATCTCACACTATAAACCAAGTTGGCCTTGAATTCATTCTGTAGAGCCCAAATTAGTCTTGAATTCAAAGCAGTTCTCCTGCCTCAGCTCCCTAAATGCTGGAATTGCAGACATAAGCTCCCATGCCTAACTTGAATATACTTTTGATGCTATTAGTAGTTAGCACCTCATCTGTTTAAAAAAAAATTAACACAATTTGTGACAATATTTATTGTATCCACTACTTTAAATAATTTAAATTACAGCTCCTTCATTAAGATGGACAAAACATGTGACTGCTAGTTTTCCTTCTTTTTAACTTACCAGAAATATACACTTCTACTGCCACCTTTTACTTCTTGACATACAACACTGAATTTTATTTTCAGCAGTCCAGTTTCAGTTTTAAATAATAGTACTTTAACAAGAGGAAAAACAAAACAGAAAAACAAAAAGAAAACAAAACAAAACAAAACAAAACAAAAAAACCTGTACTGCATTTTGTCTACTATTTCTCCTACTTAATATATATTATCTCTCTATATATCAAATCTTTCTATAACTCTCTAAAACTCTTTCTATACAGTTTGTTATTGTTGTTCAGTTGATTTTTGGTTTGGTTTGGTTTTTTTGAGAGAGGGTTTCTCTGTATAGCCCTGGCTGTCCTAGAACTCACTTTGTAGACCAGGTTGGTCTCGAACTCACAAGTGCTGGGATTAAAGGTGTGTGCAACCACTGCCTGGCTTTTTTTTTTTGAGACAGGGCCTCACTATGTAGCCTTGGCTGTCTTGTAACTATGTAGACCAGGCTAGCCTCAAACTTAAAGACCCAACTATCTCTGACTGCCCAGTACTGGGATTCCCACTACACCCAGTTACAAAAATATTCTTTTATTTGAGCTGAGTCACTTACCAGCTAGCCTTCTCTTACTTCATTTGTACTTTGCTTGTGATATTTGATCAAGACATTAAAATGAGTAGAAGGCTGCTCAGTTAAATTTGATATTCACTAAAAATAACTTCTAAGTTTGTACTTCTGTAAGATTTTTTTTAAAAAAATCAAATATAAATAATACTAAGGAAATAAACCACTAACAACGCAAATCTCTTCACCAAGACACCATAATATTTTCAAATTGAGGATTTTCTTTGTCAGTCAACAAGGTCCTTTAATTTCTAAGCTTCAATTCAGATATCCCAATCTATTCTATATGGTGGCAGTTTATAAGCATCAAAGGCCACTGTGACCTAATCCTTGGCTTGGGATTGTGTTCTCCAAAGTAGTTTTCATGTCCTCCTGCTTATCATCCTGTGAAAGGAAAAAGACCTTATAGATCTTATCCTAAAAATGAGAACCACATTTAGCTGTGAAGAACTTGTAGACCTTCTCACTGGCACTTCAGGTGCATTTTCAAGTAAAACAATCCTAATTAATAAAGACCATAATTTTATGAGCATAGGTCTTCATTTATTTTTAATACAAAGTCTCTTTATATAGTCCTAGCTGTTCTGGAACTTACAGTGTAGACCAGGCTAGCCTTGAATTGCTGCTTCTGCCTCCAGAGTGCTGGGATTAAAGGCATATGTTACCACGCCCATATGAATGGCTTTGGTTTTGAGACAGGATTATCACTAAGTAGCCTTGGTTGGCCCAGTATATAGAACAGGCAGGCCTCTAACAGAGATCTACCTGAGTATAGTTTATATTTTAAGGACATGATGATGATCTTTTAATAAAATGTTAATAGAAATCTTGAAAGGAAGTAATTATGCTAAACTATAGATACTTATTCCTTGGTTTCTAAAGAAAACTAAAGCAATAAGCAGGAGTAACATTTTAAAATATCTAACCAAGAATACTAAAGATGTCAAGAAGTGTAGGAAAACTCAAATACTATTTAAGATAATTAGTTATGTAGTTCCTCCTCTCTTATAAATATGTTAGGTGCTTTTTATTCGTTGACTAGAGTCATTGGAATCTCCACCAAACAATTAAGAAATGTAGGTTTGTAAAAGGTTCACTTAGAGTAACTCCAAGTTCCTTAGAGATGGGAACATATATTCCTATGATACAGATTTAGTAAGAAGGTATTTATATGATCTGAAAGTGACTTTCGAGTACTCAGTTTCTCTCCTGTTCCCTTCCATATTAATCTCAACTAACAGCAAACCAAACTCAAAACAAACAAGTGCAAAGTAGCCGTCATGGAACTTATTATGATGCTCCTACACAAACAGAAATAAATCAAAACTTTAAGCTATTTCTGTTCATCAAATAATTTCATAAGAACATGGGCTGTTTCAAATAAATGTCTGGGTATGGTTTGTACATGTCTACCTTTCCAGCAGTCTAGAAATTCAGGGATTAAAACAAAAATCTACTTTGCTGGCCACAAGCTCTAGAGAGGAAGCAATTACTGATGTTTTACTAAGTAGACATGTTGTGGATGGTCAAAAAAGCCTGTAAATATGTTGAGAGACTGGAGAGATGGCTCAGTGGTTAAAAGGGCTACCTGATCTTTCAGACCAGAGTTCTCTCAGCACCCACATCAGGTCTGTAACTCCAGCTTTAGGCGGTTTTGAAAGCCTCTTCTGGCCTCCAGAGGAACCCACACATACAGCATACACATTTTACAAACAACAAAAAAACTACATTTATGTCAATAGATTAGTGCTGTTCTGCCATCTCTGGTGAAAGTTGCTTCATTCTATTGTGATTAGTGTTACTGCAAAGTACTGAGAATAAGTGACTGTGAATGCTTAGTCCTATCACCCTTTACCCCAACACCAAGGCTCAGGGACTATCACAGAAGAGGGAGTAGAAAGAATGGAAGAATTAGAGGAAGGGGTAGAGTCTTATGGAATGCTGTCTTCTGGGGCATGACAAGACCACCATACCCATGAACGGAGAGCAGCTGTGCTTACCTGCATAAAACCTAAACATCATTGAGTGGTCAACATTCCCTCACGGAAGGGGGAGGGGCAGTTAACAGTTGCTTGGGGGTAGGGCCTCATAAGGCCCCATCCCTCCCTGAGGACCTAGAGGCAGTTAATGGTTGCTGAGTGAGGGAGAGACATTTTCTTCTGATGGAGTTACTGGTAAGTTGCCCATACTCCCATAAATAACCTCACCTAAGCTCCTGTAAGCAGCCTTAACTGAACTCCCTGGGTCAAAAAAAACAACAAAGCTCATGGAAATAAAGGGGAATTACTTGGGAAGAAGGAAATCAGTAAAAAGTGGGAGAGAGAAAGGGAGAGTAAACATGATCAAAATACATTATATGTGAGTGTGAAAATGCCATCATTAAACTCACTGTTGTGTACAATGTATGCTAATAAAATAAAAATATCAGATAAAAATTTTAGAAAGCCACACACTAAAGTTCTGAATTTAGCCAGGAGTGGTGGCACATGCCTTTAATCCCAGCACTCGGGAGGCAGAGGCAGGCAGATCTCTGAGTTCGAGGCCAGCCTGGTCTTCAAAGTGAGTTCCAGGACAGCCAGGGCTATACAGAGAAACCCTGTCTCGAAAAACTAAAAAACAAAAAAAACCAAAGTTCTGAGTTTATTTTCTATGTATGGTATTTTTAAAAATAATTTATTCATTTTAT
The DNA here is from genome assembly GCF_900095145.1 of Mus pahari. Taxonomy (NCBI): domain Eukaryota; kingdom Metazoa; phylum Chordata; class Mammalia; order Rodentia; family Muridae; genus Mus; species Mus pahari. The sequence goes on along the minus strand of NC_034604.1, from coordinate 31,760,694 downwards.
GTGCATTGGTGTTTTGCCTATATGTATGTCTGTGGGAAGGTGTCAGATTCCCTTGGAACTGGAGTTACAGGCAGTTGTGAATACTGTTTTAGTGTTGAAAGCAATATGCTACAATGAAGACAAAGAGAATTATCTCCACAAATAGTTAGAAAATATAAGACACTTACCAAATCAAAACATCTTTTTGTTTGTTTGTTTTTGGGGTTTTTTGTTTTGTTTTGGTTTTAGAGACAGGGTTTCTCTGAGTAGCCCTGGCTGTCCTGGAACTCACTCAGTAGACCAGGCTGTCCTGGAACTCAGAAATCCACCTGCCTCTGCTTCCCAAGTGCCGGGATTAAAGGCGTCCGCCACCACGCCCGGCTAGCTAAATATGAAGGTGACTATCTCTTAAGATCTTTGGAAATAATGACTTAAAATAATCACCTACTAGTAAAAATCATGTCTGAAGTATAAAATGGTTGAACAATGGAAGCCTGGAAAATACTGACATCATAGTACATCAAAACTGAAGAGGGAAGGGAAAAGAAGACTTGGATAGAGCAAACAAAGGAGAAAGGCAACTTAGTACTTTAAAACTCAAACCATACTATTAAAAACAAAAACTTGGGGGCTGGAGAGATGGCTCAGTGGGTAAGAGCACCCAACTGCTCTTCCGAAGGTCCGGAGTTCAAATCCCAGCAACCACATGGTGGCTCATAACCATCCTTAAAAAAATAATGGGATTTGATGCCCTCTTCTGGTGTGTCTGAAGACAGCTACAGTGTACTCATATACATTAAATAATTAAAAAAAAAAAACAAAAAAAAACAACTTCGCTTTGCAAGTTCTCTGCCTTTAACTTGAAACTAATAGTGAATAGGAACTAGAGGAGTATGATAAAAGAAGCCAAGTCATATATGCTTTGGAAAAGTATGCTACAAAGAAAGGGGTAACTGTGCCTGGTGACACAGATCTGTAATTCTATCTATTTGGAAGACTGGGGCAGAAGAATCTCAAGTTTGAGGCCTGTATAGGTTATAAAATAAATACAAAGTTGACCTGACCACTTAATGAGACCCTGTCTCAATTAAAAGAGTAAGACTGGGAATATAGTTTAGTGGTATCATTTTTAGCATGCAAATTAATCCTTAATACTGGTGTAGTAGGAGAGAACTGAGAATAGTATAATATATTAAAATTCAGTTTTCTGCTATAAAGTTTTCTGCAGTATTTGACGAAACAGCCTGGAATAATGTGACACCAGAGCATTTGGAATATATTTTTAAAAAATTTCCTGTATAGAAAATGGATTAACGAGTGTGAGACGCTTGGGCTTGTTTGCCACCAATGCTTACTATCCAAGGTTGATTCATAGAACCCACAGGATGAAATAAGAGAATGACTCCTGCCAAGTGCCCTCTGACTTCTATTGGTATGCTACAGTACACCTTTCCCCATAAAGAATGAATTACACACAACACACAACACACACACGCACACATACTCACTCCCCTTTGTAAAAGCTGAGTGTGGTCCCAGTGCTATGGGAACAGAGACAGGAGATTGCTGGTGCTTGCTAGCTGCCAATTTAGCAGAAGACTCTATCAAGGAATTAGATAGAGTGAATAATTGACTTCTCCTCAGGCCTCTGTGCAGACGTATATTACGTAGAGTATGCGCGCGCGCACACACACACACCATACAATAAATAAAGAAGAAAAATAAACAGGCAGCATACTGAGATCTATTGTCATAAATATCAATTATCTTGCAGAAATGTCAACTAATACAGCAAAACCAGTTGAGTAAGAATGAGTTGATAGAGGCCTTAACAGGGAAAGAATCTGCTGTGCAATAAGGGCCAGAGTTCAGATCCATAGCACCGACATATATGCCAGTTTTGTATGGTGTGGTCAGCACATGGAAGAGAGACAAGAAAAGCCACTTAGCTAGACTAACCAAGTTGCTAAGTTCTAGGTTTAAATGAGAGACTCTGCCTCAAGATAAAGGGTGGAGAATGATGGAGGAAGACAACAACATCATCATCTAGCCTCCATCCACACACCACCACCATTAACACAGTAGGCTGACAAGATGGCTCAACAGATAAAAGTGCTTATCACACAAACCTGATGACCTGAGTCCAATCTCTAGATGCCATGTGAGAAATGACACACCAGAGATGCCCTTTGATGCCCACGTTTTCTGTGGCACTTGTACAACCACATATATATAATAATTAAAGAAAAATTTAAAATATATTTATTAGGAAAAAAAGAAATAAATGCTAATGGTATGGCAGCACCAGCCTATAGTCCCAGTATGTAGTAGGCTGAGAAAAGAACCCAGGGGCTACATAAAATCAGGCCAGCCAGAAAAACCCTGTCTCAGCAAGCAAAATGAATAACAGTTATCATTACAGCATTTATTATTAGTAGAAATGATAATAGTATAACCATATTATATACTTAAATTTTACTCAATTATTTTTCAACAATATTCTCAGGTTGAATATGGGATGTCTGTTATTAAAATGATTAAAAGGTATCTGTATTGATTTATCAAAATAAATGGAAATACTAAAATTATCTACATTTCCAACTATATCTCACACATGTAAGTATTATAATTATTCATTGTACTATTCATAATTTTCCATAGCTCTAAGCATTATAATACATATGAACTTGCCACATAATTTGATATTATATGAAAAGTCAAATACAAAAGGATAGAAAATACAGAATAGGGTGATATTGTTAGGAAGATGGCTACCACAGTATCAACTTTTGTCTCCTTTTGTCATACTGGAGGCTGGACCTGGGGCTTTGCACATGTCAGGCAGGCCCTCTACCACTCAGAAGGAGATTTACTTCTAAATGCAGTCAGAGAAAGTCAACCACCCAAAGCGAATTGACAAATTATTTTATTTTGTGAAAACATCATTGAATTTTATGATATATGTAATAAATAGCACTTTAGAAAGTACAGGTTAAATGAGGATAGGATGAATAGAATAGAAACTAATAGTTTTTTGCCTAGTAAAAGAAATGGTATTTGTTATTAAACGTATTTCAAATGCATTTAATACTTTTAACAACTTACAGGTGACCAGAGGCTTATTTGTTCAATTAAATCTTAGTGTGTATGTGTATGTGCAACCACATGTACACATGAGGTTTGAGGACAACTTCAGAGTTGATTATCATTTTCTACCATGTGGGTTCTGGGGATTAAACTCAACTTGTCAAGTCTTGGCAGCAAGACTTGTATGCCATATTACCAATCTCTATTTTATTCAAAATGTGTAAATCTCTGATCATTACAAATGTGTTCTAGATGGTAGATATGAATAAATATTAACATTCACACATAAATATTTAAAATTTTAAAAATCTTACTAAATGGGCCCCTGCTTGAAGTAGAACATCTGCAACATCTGTATGTCCATTTTCACAAGCATAGGTTAGAGCTGTGTCTCCTGTTGCTGTGGTAGCATGCACATTAGCACCTAGAAACAAAACAAAACATACATTTACCCTCTTCTGGCCTCTATGGACACTGCATATATATGGTGTACACTCAGGTGCATATATATATATATATATATATATATATATATATATATATATATAAAACTTTATTTTTACTTATTTTAAATTTTATTTATTTATTTATTTATTTATTTATTTATTTGGTTTTTTCAAGACAGGGTTTCTCTGTATAGCCCTGGCTGTCCTTGAACTCACTTTGTAGACCAGGCTGGCCTCNAACTCAGAAATCCGCCTGCCTCTGCCTCCCAACCACTGGAATTAAAGGCGTGTGCCACTACCGCCCTTACTTTATTTTATTTGTTTGCTTTTGAAACAGTTTCTCAGTATAGGTCTGAGTGCTCTGAATCTTGCTGTGTAGACCAGGCTGGCCTTGAACTCAGACATCCAATTGCATCTGCCTCCCAAATGCTGGGATCAAAGGTGTGCACAACTATACCTGATGCATAAAACTTTAAATAAATAAATATATAATAAAATTAAAAGTGTAAATGTTTATTTTAAATAAAAATAATTATAAAAAATAAATAGGGGAAGTGGGAAGTATACATGAAATGAGATTGACCATGAATTAAAATTGGGTGGGTAACAAACCACACATGAAAGGACACACCCATGACTTCAAATTGGGACGTGAAAGCCAGAAGAGCAACAGAAGTTTGAGGTAAAGACAAGCCTGTACTCCAAGGGCCTGTCGAAGAAAAACAAAACAAAACAAAACAAAACAAAAAAAGTTCATACCAAAGCCAAAAAGAAGAAGTCTGGTTAATGTTGGAGTCATCATTCTAATCAGAGAACTCTGGGAACTATATCCTTCAAGTCAGCAGTAGGAGCAAATATGAGAATCAACTCAGACACAACAGAAAGTAATGCCAGGGGCTCCAGGGTTAATTACTGAACACTAACTAGGTCATCTTGATAAGATTATATAGCAACTTTGAACTTTGCATCAGTTAAGTTTCAAGATTTTAAAAAAAAAAAAAAAAAGCCAGGTATCCTCCCCAGAGACGGTGCCAGTAGAGCCAGTAGAGATATATATTAGGACCCAGGACCCAGACTCAAAAAACAAAAAATAGAAACAGAATGGGTTTAATAGTAATTTTTTTTTTCACATAGGGTTTCATTATTTTACAAAGGGTCTGCAACTTGCATGTAGACCAGGTTGGCTTTGAAATCAGAGATTCACCTACCTTGGCCTCCTGAGTACTCAGATTAAAGGCATGCACTACCACACTCAGCTAATATTTTTTTATAACACAATGACCAGAGGCAAGTAATAGAAATAATACAAAATCTGAGTAAAAATATCTAATATTCGGTAAGTTCTTTCATTTTGTTTTTGTTTTTGTATTTTGTTTTTCGAGACAGGGTTTCTCTGTATAGCCCTGGCTGTCCTGGAACTTACTTTGTAGACCAGGCTGGCCTCGAACTTAGAAATCTGCCTGCCTCTGGGATTAAAGGCATGCACCACCACGCCCAGCTCGTTTTGTTTTTGGTTTGTGTATACATAGTCTCATGTATCTTAGATATGCTCTTATGAGACCAACTTGAAGTCCTGATCTTCCAGCTTCCACCTATATAAGGTTCTTTTTGTTTTGTTTTGTTTTGTTTTGTTTTGTTTTGTTTTGTTTTGTTTTGTTTTGTATGAGAGAAGGTCTCAATAGGAATTGGGGACTAGCCTAGAACTCAATTTATGGAAGAAGATGGATCTTCCTGCCTCTGCCTCTCCAGTGCTGAGATTATAGGCACGTGTCACCAATTCAGAATTTAGCTATAAAACAATGTATCAGGGCTGGGGTTTGGTGGCAAAGAGAAGCCAGGCCTTTAATCCCAGCAGGCAGATCTCTGTGAGTTCAAGGCTAACATGATCTATAGAGTTAAGTTCCAGACTGCCGGGCTACACACAGAGAACCCTGTCTTGAAAACAAAACAAACAACAACAAAAAAAGAAAAACAATGTATCAGACCTTGATAAATGAGAAATTCAATATTACTTCTAAGAGACAAAAGTTTACATTTTTATCAATACTTTTTCTGGCATATCTTTCAGATAACATATATTTTAAAAAATGTATCTATTTCTTGATATTACTTAATAAAGAATAATGCACAAACATTTGAAAGAAAGATCTTACCTGTAAAATTATTTCCTACTTTTTAGGGTCTATGCATGACTGCTGTGTGCATGTGTCTATGTGTATGTACACATATTTGTAGAAAATATATGCAAATGTTCATAAAGGCCAAAGGGTGGGATCGGTGTCTTCTTTGATGTAATGTCTTTCTCTGAATCTGAAGCTTGCCATAGTCCAGCTAGTGAGCTTGCTCTGGAGATTTCCTGTCCCTAGGATTACATAGTGGCCATCATACCCACCCAGCTTTTACATAGGATCTGGGTATGACCTTCATGCTTGCATGACAAGTGCTTTATTTACCAGCCGACTCATCTCTCCCAAACCCCTTTTCTTTTCTTTTCTTTTTTTGTTTTTTGTTTTTTTTTTTTTCAAGACAGGATTTCTCTGTAAAGCCCTGGCTGTCCTAGAACTCACTCTGTAGACCAGGCTGGCCTCGAACTCATTATTTTCTTTTTGAGGCAACTTAAAATGTCAAGAAATTAACAGCCTTAATGTATCATGCCACTGCCATCTCTTCTTATCATCAAAGACTAAGCAGGAAGAATTAACCTTTCTTCCAAAAGAAAAGAACAGACAGTTTATAAGCAAACCACTAAACAAAAACCAACAATAGTAAGAAGTCTGCTAAAGACCAAGTCTTGGAATATAGCTCAGGTGATCTTCCATTCTTAGTGGAATTCCCTAGTACCTGATGCTAACATGACAAACTAACAAACCCAGAGCTTAATGCATACTGAGGAGCCCCTTTTACATTGAGCTACATCCTTAACCCTAATTTTATTTAATAGACAGATAATACTTGTATACACTTATGGGGTTCAGTGTTATGTTATGAACACACTGGAATAATCAGACCACATAAATTATTATCTATCACCTTACAATATATATATTTATAGATTTATTTCTTGGAGATAAAAACATCCACAGTCTGCTTATAGTAAAAATTTGAATTAGGAGATGAAAATATGGCTTAACAAGTGAAAACACTTATGGCACAAGTCTAATGACCCAAGTCTGTGTGTGCTGTGACAACATGCATGCCTGCATTTACATCCTCATATTCTCTCTCTCTCTCTCCATACCCCTAACTGGGTTATCATTCAGTGCAGAAGGTAAGTGTGATGGTTTGTAGATTCTTGGACCAGGAAGTGGCACCATCTGGAGGTGTGACCTTGTTGGAATAGGTGTGTCACTGTGGGTGTGGGTTTAAGACTCTCACCCTAGTTGCCTGCAAGTCTCTTCCACTAGCAGCCTTCAGATGAAGATGTAGAACTCTTAGCTCCTCCTGCATCATGCCTGCCTGGATAATGCCATTGCCCCACCTTGATGATACCGGACTGAACCTCTGAGCCTGTAAGCCTAATTAAATGTTGTTTTCTATAAGACTTGCCTTGGTCACAAGTGTCTGTTCACAGCAGTAAAACCCTAATAAATACAGAACTTGATACCAGGGACTGGGGTATTGCTGTAATAGGCCTGACCATGCTTTTATTTGAAAGAATGTGGATTTTGGGACTTTGGATTTGGAAAGCAGTGGAATGCTTTAAATGGGGATTAATGGGTCATCCTAGTAGGAATATGGAAGACTTTGTTGCTGGGAGTAATTTGAACTGTGTTGACCTGGCCCAAGAGATTTCAAAGGAGAAGAATTTCAGAATGTGGCATAAAGACTGTTTTTGTGGTATTTTGGTGAAAAATGTGGCTACATTTTGCCCTTGCCTGAAAAGTCTGCCTGAGGCTAAGGTGAAGAGACTCAGATTAATTGCACTGACAAAGGAAGTTTAAAAAAGCCCAACAGAGACTTTGTTCTTTGGTTAAGTCTTTTTTTCCAGACAGGGTTTCTCTGTATAGCCCTGGCTGTCCTGGAACTCACTTTGTAGACCAGGCTGGCCTCGAATTCAGAAATCCGCCTGCCTCTGCCTCCCCAGCGCTGGGATTAAAGGTGTGCGCCACCATGCTCGGCTGTTCTCTGGCTAAGTCTTATGAAGAGAAGTTTGAACAAGCATAGCAAGCTTAGAAAGGAAAAATATAAAATATATGGTTTGAGTATTAAAGGGATACCAGGAATTGAAATGGAGCAAAATCCTGTGCTCTAGGAGATAACAGATTAAGGGAGTGGAGCCTTGGGGCAAGATCCTACCCAGCTAAATTTAGATCCAGGCATGGTGGTACACACCTTTTTGTTTTGTTTTGTTTTATTTTTTTTTGAGACAGGGTTTCTCTGTATAGCCCTGGCTGTCCTGGAACTCACTTTGTAGACCAGACTGGCCTCAAACTCAGAAATCCGCCTGCCTATGCCTTCCAAGTGCTGGGATTAAAGGCGTGTGCCACCATCGCCTGGTCAAGGTGGTACACACCTTTAAGTCCAGGAGACAGGCATACATTTTGCGTTATGCTATATTTAAGTATGGCCCCCACAGACTCATGTTTTTGAACAAGTCTATGAGGGCTAGGGAGTGGAATGTGATGGTTTGTATATTCTTGAACCAGGGAGTGGCACCATCTGGAGGTGCGTCACTATGGGTATGGGCTTAAGACTCTCACCCTAATTGCCTGCAAGTCAGTCTTCCACTAGCAGCCTTTGGATGAAGATGTAGAACTCTCAGCTCTGCCTGGACCATGCCTGCCTGGCTACTGCCATGCTCCCACCTTGATGAAACTGGACTGAACCTCTGAGCCTATAAGCCAGCCCCCAAGTAATTGTTGTTTTTTATAAGACTTGCCTTGGTCATGGTGTTTGTTCACAGCAGTAAAACCCTAACTAATACAGTAAGTCACTAAACCCTGGCAGTCTGCCAACATTCCCCTTTTCTGCTGCAGATTTTTCATACCCTTATACTATCCGTAGACTATGGTAGCCACCACTGTACTCTCTGTTTCTTAGTTCAATGGTTTTAGGTTTGAGACATGAGTATGGCTTATATTTTTCTTTCTGTGATAAAGGCATTTTTAAAGCCACGTACCAGCAGCCAGCAAATATTTAACCAACTCCAGGTGTCCCTCCTGAGAAGCCTCCATGAGAGGTGTAGAACAGCCAAGTTCTATGTCAGCCCCTGCCTTAATCAAGAAATCTGCAACTTCAGAAAAGCCTCCACAGCAAGCCAAGGTAAGAGCAGTTTCTTGAGTTTCTTCTGTCTGGGCATTTATATTTGCACCTGAAAGCACAACAAAAGACAGAACTAGCTTCGAGAGAATTATATACAGTATGCAAATAAGATGATAATCACCTACCATCTCTGCTTAGGCTATTCCTTCTAGGGTATGGAAACATTCATTTGATTGAAATTCAAGGCCTGCCTAAGCTATGGAAAAACTATCTACTTCAACTCATATGCAAAACACACAAAGAGGTTAATTTTAATAAAGTACAATGGCTTTACCTTGTGCCAACAGAAGTGCCACCATCTCTTCATGTCCTTCTCGAGCAGCTTCCATCAAAGGTGTGTATCCTTCATCATTAACTTCTTCAAGATTTGCTCCTCTTTCAATAAGCAATGCTGCCAACTCAACATGTCCACCACAGGCAGCTAGAGTCAATGGAGACTCAAAGGAATCTGCAGGCATATTCACCTGAGCACCACTGTCTAAAAGCAAACGTGCCACCTCTACATGTCCATCCTGCAGATGATCAGAGGTAAAGCAAAGAAAGAATTTCAGAGATTTTTTTAAGTGGATGGCAAACAAGGAACTAAAGAAAGTTGATGTAGCTTGGATATTATAATTATTAGCACTTAAACCTTATCTAACACCTATTAATACTTTTTTTTTAATGTTTAAGGGGCTGGAAAGATGGTTCAGTGGTTAAGATCACTGATATCTCTTCCAGAGTGACCTAGATTCAATTCCCAGAGCCCACATGGCAGCTCACAACTGACTGTAACTCCAGTTCCAAGGGACCCAACAACCTCACACAGACATACATGCAGGCAAAACACAAATGAACAATTATCTTAATTTTCACAAACTGCAAAATTTTCTAAAACAAATCTGACCTGGTAACGAATACTTATAATTCCAAATAACTTTGAATTTTTGTATTCTTTGAAGTTAAAAGAGAAAAGAAAACCTATCAAATCCAGTCAATAGAACCTCAAAAAGAATTACTGTCAGGTCAAATACAACAATACTCTCAAATTTAGAGGGATTATGCTTTTAAATGTTGAAACTGTATTATCTCTTCCTTAGAAACAAAAACTTGACAAAACAAAACAAAGACATAAGGAATTGTGAAGTCATTATCACTTGGGATTTTGTCACTTAGTGAAGTCCCTATGGATTAGTACTCTTCTGTCTTTGCCTCATCAACTTGAGCAAGGCAAAGAATATTTTAAATATGTAAAATAAATATTTTTATTTATATGTAAATATTTATCAGGGTCTTACAAATGCAAAACCCATATTTTAACCACAGAGCTCCATTCTAATCCTCACACTTTTTTGATTTCAAAGATTTATTTTTATTTATGTGCATATTTGTATGCCTATAGGTTTATGGATACCTCATGCCAGGATGCCAGTGGGCAATGGATCTCAAAGAGCAGATGTGAGCTACCACTTGGGTGCTGGGATATGAACTTAGGTCCTTTGCACAAGCACTAAGCATTCTGGTTGCTTGGATAAGACTGACCTCCATAGACATATATTTGAATGTCTAGTTCTTAGTAGGTGAAATGTTTGAGCAGATTTAGGAAGTGCAGCCTCATTAAAGAAGGTGTGTCACTGGAGTTGGGCTCTGAGATTTCAAAAGCCCTCACCAGGCCCAGAGTCTTTCTCTGCATATTGCCTATGGATCAAGATATAGCTCGTAGCTACTGCCCTTGTGCCATGCATGCTACCATACTCCTGCCATGATGATAATGGACTAACCCTCTGAAACCATAAGCAAGCTCCCAAAATAAAGGCTTTCTTTCATAATAGTGACTAAGACTCTTAACCTCTGAGCGATCTCTGCAGATTCTCAGTCCTCGAGTCTAAATTCTTGACTTCAACTTTATACTGACTTTCATACTTGTTATAAGCATATCATATACACACAAATGAACACATGCACACACTACATCAGGATTACAAGTTTCTATTATCCTCTAAAATTCCATATATTAAAGCATCATCTGTTTTTTACTTAGAATTTGGTTAAAAATACAAGTCAAACATTAACTAGAAACTGGGCTCAGTTAAAGTGGTTGCCTTTTAAGCATGAGGATATAAGTATGATCACCAGATAACAGAGGGAGGAGAAAAAAAAACTAGGTGTTATTGTATACAACAGTGAGGTAGACATTCAGATCACTAAAGCTCAAAGCTAGACTGCCTATTGTGCTTATGAGGTTTCAGGTCAGTGACTTAACAAGTAAAGTGGATGGGAGTCTAGAGGAACACCCAAGGTTGTCTGTTCTCTGGGCTTCTAAAGGCATGTATATGTACCTGCAAACACACAAGAACAGAGACACACATACAACAGTAACAACAAGAATTCTAAGATTTTTCCCCACAAGATTTCAAATGAAGATAATCAGATTACCATGCAAGCTTCCATTAAGGCAGTGTGCATCTCATCGGTTTTGTGCTCTTGATCTGCACCAGCTTCAAGCAAAAATCGAACCATATCCAAATGGCCTTAAAAATAAAGTTAGAGAATGGACTATCAATTAAATGGTTTTATTTTCAAATGTGTATATACAATTTATAGTTTTATTTTGAATTTAATCAATCAATGACAATCCTAGGAAACCAACTGTAAACAATTAAGTAGGTGCACTTTCAATAAGGTTATGCTAAGTTTTAAAGACTGACTTTCTAAAGTACATATTTCTACTTTAAGTAATCATGCTTGTTCTTTGATTTAATTTATATACTATCAAAACACTAGAATCAAATAGAAAGCGAGATAAAGTATATTATTACATTTTCTAGAAAAATAGATTGAAAATTACCATAATTCACTATAACAATAAGCAGACACACAAAAACATCATTTAAAAATAATTACAATCTTCTTGATACATTTAATTCAAAAATGTTAATAGCCAATAAAAAATACCAACATTTGAGAGTAAAAATACATGAAGGATATAAAATATTAATTCAAAAAAATACACGAATGGACTTTAAGCTAATAGAGGAGATATTAAATAAGATACCATTATTTTAGCCATCAAAATGGCAAAGAGTAAAGAGAATGATAATGCCCAGTACTGGAGAGGGTATAAGGTTGGTAAAGGGGCTCTCAGACATCTAGTGGGGTCTGAGACACCTGGTTCAACCTTTTTAGAATGCAGTCTGGAAGTATGTATCAAAAGCTTTCAAAATACCCAGCAATTTCACTTCTAGAATTTATCCTAAGAAAACAAGAGGATTAGGCAAAAATGTCCACACAAAGATATTATCAATGTTTTCAAATAATAAAAACAATGATTAAATAATTTTTAAAAAAGAAAAAACTGGAAAAAGTTTCCAACAATAGAAAATTCTGGTATATTCATTTCATGAATTCAGCAGAGATTGTGAGTTCCCTACTCAACATTCATTCTTACTTATTATTTTTGAGACACAGAACTTGAGTTTTATCTAGGTGGCAACATGCCTAACTTTTAAAAGACTATTTTCTGCCTTCCTTGTAGCAGAGGGAAGTCAGCACAATGCAGTGAGAGTTACAAAGTGAAGCTTCTAGAAAGACTCCTTCAAAGGAACTTATTACTAAATTGGAAGGCAGTTGCTCCCTTGCTCTAACCCCTTCATCTTCAAGTACAGACTACTGTGCTCTAGCTGCCTCCTGGACTACAGAAAGCATTAGGGACAGAACCAATACATTAGGATGTACAGCAGAAAAATAACACTCTGATACTGAGGACAAAATTAAACTGCAATACTAGCCGGGCGTGGTGGCGCACGCCTTTAATCCCAGCACTTGGGAGGCAGAGGCAGGCGGATTTCTGAGTTCGAGGCCAGCCTGTTCTACAAAGTGAGTTCCAGGACAGCCAGAGCTAAACAGAGAAACCCTGTCTCGAAAAAAACAAAAAAAACAAAACAAAAAAAAAATTGCAATACTAGTACAAGTAAATTTACTTTTGGGTTTCTCTTCTATACAAATCACTGTGATTTGTGGTATATGCAAGCAAACGAATCTAGAAAATACAACTGACATATTGTGTAATCATCCAAAACTATGTTACAAGAACATTTATTAAGATGGGTACATATTCATGATACCTACTAAATAAACAGAATATAAAACTATTAAATCATTTTATATCACAAATTATATATATACAGACATTTATATTTTAAACTTACTTAAAAATATACTGGACATACACTAAAATACTTTTACATGCTTTTTTCATCTTTAGACGGTAATATTACAGATCATTTAAATTTTTCTTTGTGGTACACCATATTTTTCAGGTTTTCTACATGAACTGTCTATCAGTAGATCTATTTATAATTCTTTAAGGGAAAAATTCAATAGAATGGAGAGTATTAAATAACAGAAATCCTAATATCTGTAAGTTGTTTGGCTAATATCATAACTAAATAAACAAAAATAATAAAGAAACATATATAAGAATTGTACAGAAATACAAGTTAAAATGGCCTTTATATCTTATAAAGTAAGTTTATACCACAAGAAAAAAAAAATAAAGTTCATTCAAATACTCAGGCGAAGAAGGAATACAAAATTAACCCAAATACTCAATATTCAAATATTTGAGGCTATTGTAAAAACAATAATAAGTATTTCGACATAGAAAGTACCTTTGTAGCAGGCAAGTGTCAGAGCACTTTCTTTAAACTCATTAGAATGAGTGTTGATGCCTGCACCGTGATCTAGAAGAACTCTGGCAACTTCCACATGGCCTGCACTGGCTGCTTCCATTAGGGGAGTGTGTCCATTTTCATTATGGTCTTCTATATTCGCACCCTCATTAAGAAGCACTTTTACAATGTCAATAAATCCTCCAGCACAAGCATAAGTCAGTGCAGTGTTCCCTAACAAAGAATCAAAACAATTAAAACTACGAGTCAACAGATGGCATACTACAATTCTAGTTATCTCTCTCCAATTCCTTGGCATAAACCACCACAACTTCTATCTCAAGTGACGTTTGTTTGTTGTTGTTTTTTTTGTTTTTTTTTTTTTTTGCTTTTTGTATGTGCTAAAGATTCAACCCAGGATCTCTCACACATGGTAGACAAACACTTTCTCCTTCCATCCCAACCCAGCAGTTATTTCCACATTATCTACACTAGTCTGGAATTCAAAATTCTCTTGCCTCAACTTTATGAGTAGCTGAAATTACAAGTGTAAAAAGTCATCCCCAGCTCAAGTCCTTTTTTTTGTTTTGTTTTTTTGTTTTTCAAGACAGGGTTTCTCTGTGTAGCCCTGGCTGTCCTGGAACTCACTCTATAGACCAGGCTGGCCTCAAACTCAGAAATCCGCCTGCCTCTGCCTACCAAGTGGTGGGCTTAGTGCTGCACCACCACAGCCCGGCTTTTTTTTTTTTTTTTTGTCATCAATTTAAAGGATATCTTTATTTTCTGACAGAATTTCTTCAAAACCCAATACAAAATGCTATATATTTTAGCTGTCTAGACAATATAAAAGGTTTAAAAAAGGAAAATCTAAACACAGGAAACAGAATAGTTGCTTAAACCTCTGCAAATGGACAGAGATCCTTTACTTACTATCTTCTTAGATTATTTATAGGTATTTTGCCTGCTTTATATATGTGTATGTATGTGCACCACATGTGTAGCTACTGCTCAAGGAAGTAGGAGAGGGGCATCATATTCTCTGGCTCTGTAATTACAGGTGGTTGTGACTGGAACCTAGGTCATCTACAGAGATTTTTCAATAGTGACAGAATTAACACAAAAGTAAATTGTACAACTCTAGAACTACACACTTAAAACATAAATTTCATGGTTTAAGTCATCAATAAAGCGGAGGGGTTTTGTTTGATTGTTTTATTTAGGAAGTGGCATAGCTTTGCAGCCTAGACTTGCCTCAAACTCCCCACCTACTTGTCTAAGCTGGAACTACAGATACAAACTACCATGGCTACCTAGTTTGGGTTTTGTTTTATGTATTCCCAAAATAAAATAGCTATATTTGTGCTAAGTCTCATATGGTGAGTAGGATATCTGGTACCAAGCAAAAAACACCTAAAACCATGTAACAAGATTGCTGAGCACCTCCCCAGATGTAGCCAAAGTACAATGCTATAGTCTTCAGCTCTGTCTCTGAGACTGGACAGCTTTGGAGTATAAAAGGAAGTAGTATCCTAGAAGCCTTTAAAAACAAAAATCCATTTAGTTATGAGTACTGTGTTTGAGAGTGTGCAGGCATATATGTAGCATGGTGTGCATGCATACAGAACTCAGAAGTCAATTTTTAGGAGCTGGTCCTCTCCTTCCATACTTAATGTGAGTTTCAGGGATCAACTTCGGTCATCAGGCTTGAATGGTAAATACTTTTCCAGCTGAGCCATCTCACCAGCCTAAGAATATATATATAATTATTCAGACACTCCAGACGAGGGCATCCGATCTCATTACAGATGATTGTAAGCCACCATGTGGTTGCTGGGATTTGAACTCAGGACCTTCGGAAGAGCAGTCAGTGCTCTTAACCGCTAAGCCATCTCTCCAGCCCCAGAACCTATATTTTTAATAATCACCCTAAATGATTCTGGCATATAGTAGAGTCTATTGAAAAACTGACTAGATTAGGGTCTGAAGAGATGGTTCACTTGTTAAAAGCACTTGCCACAAAATCCATAAAAATTGAAGTTTAGATCACTACACCCACATAACAAGCAGGACCTCTGGAAGAGCAGTCAGTGCTCTTAACTACTGAGCCATCTCTCCAGCCCGACATACATTTTTTCTTAAAAATTTTATTTTTATTACACATGTATGAATGTGGATATGTACAGGTGCTGGCAGAGTCACAGCTGTTAGGTCCTCCTAGAACTACAGTCACAGATGGTTGTGAGCCACCTCAGCCAGGGTGGGGAAATAATTTTGGGTCCTCAGCAACAGCAGAATGTGATCTTATATGGTATATAATCTCTCCTGCCCTAAGAAAAATTTTCACACATTCACAACATGACATAGCAAGATACGTATATATTCCTCTCAGCTTAACACCTTCAAAAGAATTTTATTTATTTATTTTTTACAGATACAGTTTCTCACTCTGTAGTCCAGGCTGGCATAGAATTCATAAGAATTCTTTTCTTGCTTTAGGCTTGAAAGTTCTAAGATTATAGACATGTACCATCAAACCTGGTTTGAACTGGAATGCTCCCATAGGCACCTATTTAAATATGTAGTTGGCAGCTGGTAGAACTGTTAGTATTAGAAAGTGTGTCTTGGTGGGAGGAGGTCTGTCACTGAGGTGGGCTTTGAGTCTGGAGTCAGTTCTAGTATTCTTTTTCTGCCTCCTGCTTAGGGAGCTCTCAGCTATTCCTGTCACCATGGCCTTGCTCTATCACCATGGCCTCTAATCCTCTGAAACTGTAAGGTCAATTTAACAAATTATTTTATATTTGCCTTAGTCATAGTGTTTTATCACAACAGAAATGCGTACAATTACAGATGTTGGTACCAGAGAGTGGGCTATTGATGTGACAGACCTGACCATGTGGTTTTTTTGGATGAATGTAGAAGAGTTTGGGACTTTGGACTAGAAAAATAGTTGAATGTTATAAGCAGAGCTCAATGAACCATTCTAGTAAGAGCTTGGAAGACAGTAAGTAGTGCTAAGAACAATTTGGACTATGGAGGTCCAGCTTAGGAGGTTTCAGAGAGAATCAAGTAGCAACTGGGCTAGAGACCATTTTTGTGATTTTTTTTGGCAAAGAAAGTGGCAGCTTCCTGTTCTTGTGCTAAGAATTTGCCTGAGGCTAAATGGGCAAATAACATACATCTTTGTTGGAGATTTTAAAGACAGCCTAATAATACTGACTCTGTATTAGTAATCACTCTTACAATTACAATGAAAATAAACAAGTAAGATAAAAAATAAATAGAATTTATACAGTTTGAAGAAAAAAAAAGAACACCAGGAAATTTAATGTTGGAGTCAAATCAAGGCTTGTGCTGAAATAGGTGAAGAGATTAAGGTGAGTTCTAATCCACATAAAAATAAAGGGCGGAATAAAGACTACACTTAGTTCAGCTATTAACTTATAAAAAGGCTTAAGGAATTTCCTAGAAAGCAACAACAAATGAAAGCTGCTGTGTAAATGGGATTTAAGGGGGCCAGACTAGAGCCCAAGCAGACAGCTGAACTTAGCAGTGTTTCCGTGTGGCTATTGTTTTAGAATCAATGTGGAGAGTGGCTGAGGCCAGGTTTGTAGCAGGGGTTTGTAGCCTCCCTGTATGGAGGCTCTGAAAGGCCACTTCATAAAGCTGTAGGTGACAGGTGGATTGAATTGGAGATCTCAAGATACAGGGAGTGGAACTATCCTGTATACAGGGAGAGAGAAGTGCGAAGCCGAGTATGGTGGCACACACCTTTAATCCCAGCACTTGGGAGGCAGGAGTAGGCGGATTTCTGAGTTCCAGGCCAGCCTGGTCTACAGGGTGAGTTCCATGACAGCCAGGGCTACACAGAGAAACCCTGTCTCGAAAAATCCAAAAACAAAACAAAACAAAACAAAACAAAACAAAACAGGAAGGAAGGAAGGAAGGAAGGAAGGAAGGAAGAAAGAAAGAAAGAAAGAAAGAAAGAAAGAAAGAAAGAAAGAAAGAAAGAAAGAAAGA
>NC_034604.1:31737332-31742339 GCF_900095145.1 Mus pahari | reverse complement strand
TGAGTTCGAGGCCAGCCTGGTCTACAAAGTGAGTTCCAGGACAGCCAGGGCTATACAGAGAAACCCTGTCTTGAAAAACCAGAAAAAACAGAGTTTGTTCTCTTCTGACATGTGAATCCTAGGAACTGAACTGGGGTCATCAGGCCTGGCTGCAAGTGCCTTATCTACTGTGCTATCTCACCAATGCTCCAATAATCAATTTTTATTTATCACGTTATAATAAATTATGCCAAAATTTCCTTCAATTTCTACATACCTGTTGCAGACTGGGAGTTGACATCTGCATCATGAAGAAGTAATAATTTCACAATATCTAAATAACCTCCACTAGAAGCTGCCATCAGAGGAGTTATATCTCCTTTATTCCCTCTATCTTCAACATTAGCATGCATAGCTAGTAGTACCTTTAAAAAAACACAAAGAGGTTGTTGCTTACTATTAATCATACCAAGAAACTATTCAATCAAAGAAGATAACATTTTGAGATAAGGATTAAAAAATAATTAAAAATAATCACCTTTGAGGAAAATTCAATTTTACTGGTCAGGATGACAGGTCAGATGCTATATTTTTCTACCCCTTCATCTGAGACTTTTTTTTTTTTTTTTTATTAAAGATTACTACACATACAGCATTCCTCCTGCATGTATGCCTATAGGCCAAAAGAAGACGCCAGATCTCATTGTAGATGGTTATGAGCTACCATGTAGTTTCTGGGAATTGAACTCAGGACCTCTGGAAGAGTAGCCAGTGCTCTTAACCACTGAGCCATCTCTCCAGCCCCAAGATATTATATTTTTACAGTACTATTTGAGAGGCTAGTCTCAAACTAACCAGGCAGCCAAGAACCTGCACCCCAGATCCTCTCCTGTTTCTACAACCCAAATGCCATTATAGGCATGCACCACCACTTCTAGCTATTATGTATTAATCTTTTCTCTCTTTTTAAAAAGAATTATTTATTTATATGCATACACTGTAGCTATCTTCAGACACACTAGAACACAAGGCATCAGATCCCATTATAGATGGCTCTGAGCCACCATGTGATTGCTGGGAATTGAACTCAGAACCCCAGGAAGAGCAGTCAGTGCTCTTAACCACTGAGCCATCTCTTCAACTCCACATATTAATCTTTGAATAAAGCTCTCATTAGCCATCCTATTACATATGTCCGCTCTTGTGAAAGAATTTGTGCCATGTTTGAGATTATCTAGCAAGAGAACAATAAAAATGGTTGTTTCCAATATTGTTCCATATAGAAGGAAAAACATTAAAACTCAAAGCATTTGAATGGAGGAAAAATAAACTTCTATTTTACCTTATACTTTTATTGAACTTGTTGTTTACTTGCCCTAGTCTTCTAAGTACTAGAATTAAAGGTGCGTACTTTTTTTAAAAAAAAAAAAGTTACATGTTAACATACGGGAGTTAGAGGACAACTGTGAGAGCTGGATCTCTCCCCTTTCACTACATGGGCCCCAGTAATCAAACTGAAACTCAAGTCCTCACTTGACCTATTCTATTCTACTTTTCTCTTTAAAATGATTTTGTGTGTGTGGGAGCTTTGCCTGCCTGTATGTCTGGTGCCTGCCGAAGCCATAAGGCATCAGATTCTCTGGAAATGGAGTTACAGATGACTGCAAGTTGCCATGTAGGTGCTGGGAATCAAAACTGTGTTCTCTTAAAGAGCTGCCACTGCTCTTAACAACTAACTGAAGCCATCTCTGAAGCCCCAGTTACATACCATTTCTTTTCTTTTTATTGGAGACAGGGTTTCTCTGTGTGGCTCTGGCTGTCCTAGAACTCACTGTGTAGACCAGGCTGGTCTTGAACACAGAGATCTGCCTGCCTCTGACTCCCAAGTGCCGGAATTAAAGGCATGTGACACCACTGCCCAGCTTACTAACTATGGCTCAATAGATAGTTTACCATGAAAACCCGAAGGCTGGAGTAGCCAGAACTTGAAAGGCAGATATATATCTCCAGGGCAAGCTGGCTAGCTAGAGTAGCAAGTTGGCGAAATCAGATTCACCAAGGTAATAGACTCCTATGTCAATAAATACAGAGTGGTTAAGGAAGACACACCCAACATCTATTTCTGGCCTATATATGCACCCACACAAATATTCAAGCATACACAATATATGTACATAAATTCTTTTTTTTTTTTTTAAAGATTTATCTATTTATTATATGTAAGTACACTGTAGCTGTCTTCAGACACTCCAGAAGAGGGCGTCAGATCTTGTTATGGATGGTTACAAGCCACCATGTGGTTGCTGGGATTTAAACTCCAGACCTTCGGAAGAGCAGTCGGGTGCTCTTACCCGCTGAGCCATCTCACCAGCCCTAAAATTTTTTAATGGCTAAAATATTAAGCAATTTTTATTTAATATGATTAGCTTTGAATACATGATATAAAAATAAACGATGCCTAGCTACATACACACAAAAATGAATTGTGTATGTTTCTAAAGGAAAAAGGAAAGCAGGGTCTCTGGCTTCCAATTATACTTTCTTCTACAAAAAAATAAAAGTAAATAAATAAAACACTCAAGCCCCTCTATAATTTTAAAAACTAAAGATTATTTTGGGGCTAAGGATGTAGCTCAGGGGGAAAACACTTACCTCACATACAGAAGGCCCTGAGTTTGATGATCCCCACACTACTAAAATTAATAAAGATTATTTCTTACTTGTGCTAGTTCATAATATCCTGCTGAACAAGCCAAACACAGCAGGCTTTCTCCTTCTTCAGTATGTTCATTTACACTTCTGCCTTCATCTAGTAATTTACGAACAGCATTCACATCTCCATCTGAACAAGCTTCTGCCAGACTGCGACTAAAATTAAAGATCACATGAAATTAACTGATGAAAAAAGATTCATGATCCTATGAGATGAAACTACATTAGATAGGTAAGATACATATAAAAAATTCACTAAGATAAATTGGCATGAATATTTTATGTGCCAAGCATCCTGTAGCAACTGCAATTATATATAAACTTTAGGCAAGATTATGAATTTGAAAATAGCTAACATTTACTATTATTATTAATTATCATTATTATTATTGATATATTTTTAGCAGTTATAGACAATTGTTAGCTGCCATGTAAGTTCTGGGAACCAAACATGGGTCCTCTATAAGAGCAGCAAGTGGTCCTAACTGCTGAACCATCTCTTCTGCCCTATTTTTATTTTTTAAACAGTATGCATAGTATGGGTTTCATTACCAGATTTTCATACATATTTCATTCCTGTTGATTCTCTTCCTACACTGTTTTCTCAACCACTGTCCCCCAATAACTGGTTTTTTTTTTTTTTTTTGGTTTTTTTCGAGACAGGGTTTCTCTGTGTAGCCCTGGCTGTCCTGGAACTCACTCTGTAGACCAGGCTGGTCTCGAACTCAGAAATCCACCTGCCTCTGCCTCCTGAGTGCTGGGATTAAAGGCGTGCGCCACCACGCCCGGCAATAACTGTTACTTTTATTTTTCAAAATCTTTCTGGTAAACTTTTTAATATCTGAAGTTGAGCTAACAAAATAGCAATCTTCAAAGCATACAGACTCAAAGGCAACTAACACAATCACTCTTAGGTTTTATTAGAGCCTATAACTAAAGTAAGTTGTGTTTATTTATTGACATGGGTCTAATGCAGTCCCGAATGTCCCCAAACTCTATGTAATGCTGGGATCACAATCACATTTGATCATACTATACCAGCTAGACACAAAGTGATGGAGGGCCAGCAGGATGGCTGAATGGGGAAAGGCAAATACTGCCAAGCCTGACAACCCAGGGTCTAACCCTTCCCAGTCTTCAGTCTTGTAACCCAAAGTTTGTGAAACATGAATATATATATTTTTTAATACAATATGTGAGGTCCTAGAAAGAATATTTGAGCAATAGTTTTAAAAAGACAGAGTCTCTCTATGTAACACTGGCTGTTCTGGAACTCACTATGTTAGACCAGGCCAGCTTTGAACTTAGAGTTCTACCTACCTCAGCTTCCCAAGTACTGGAATTAAAGGCATGTACCACTGTGTCATTTTAGCAATTTAAGATTTTGAAAGTTTTACACAAGCGTAATTGAAAGAAATATTGTATCCAAAATCACTTTTAGACAGTACTCATAGAACAGCAGCAGTGAAAATATCAGCACTAGCTCTGCAGTGGATTCCTTAGGGAATTCCAATAGGCTCTTGGAGTGAGTTATTAGCTTTTTTCTCTTTAAAAACATTTATTTGTGTATAAACATCTGCCACAGTATCAGTATGTGGAGTTCAAAGGACAACTCATATGAGTTTCTTTTCTCCTTCTAACAGGGGGTCCCTGAAATCAAACCCAGGTTGTTAGACTTCACAGTAAGACCTTTTACCACTGGAGCCATCTTTCTGGGCCAGAGCCATTAATTTCAAATTCCAAACGTCAGAAAGAAAAGAGAGATAGCTAAGTGGCTCAGAGAACTTGCTGCACATGCAGAGGAACTGGGTTCAGTTTGCAGCACTTGAGTTTACAACCATTTGTAACTTCATTATAAAGGATCTGAAACCCTTCGGACCTACAAGCACCAGGCATACAATATGATGCAAATATGCACATACAGCAAGTATTCTCATATATAAATATTTTTAAAAGTAATGCTGTCGTTCTACATAAAATTACAGTGCTAGCCAGTTTGTTTAGAGTTTGTTTTTTCAGCTTTAAGTATTAAAAATCATTAAATATATAACTGATGCAGTACAAAACTACCTGTTCTCTGTTGCTGTTTTCTGGTCTGGGCTGAAGTTTAGCTTTTCTCAAAGTATTAACTCACAGTAATCATAATCTACAAATGAATCCAGAGTTCTTACAATTGAAAGGTGATATCACATGCCGGGCGTGGTGGCACACGCCTTTAATCCCAGCACTCTGAAGGCAGAGGCAGGCGGATTTCTGAGTTCGAGGCCAGCCTGGTCTACAAAGTGAGTTCCAAGACAGCCAGGACTACACAGAGAA
>NC_034604.1:31731445-31736442 GCF_900095145.1 Mus pahari | reverse complement strand
GGATTTCTGAGTTCGAGGCCAGCCTGGTCTACAAAGTGAGTTCCAGGACAGCCGGGGCTATACAGAGAAACCCAGTCTTGGAAAAAAAAAAATGAAAAAAGAAAAAAGAAAATGAATACAAAGTCAGGCATGATGACTCCCACTTAACAGTAGTACTCAAGGAAGCTGAGGCAGGACTCCTGAGAACTCAAGGGCTGCCTAGGCTACAGAGTGAGATCCTGTCTCAAAAAATAAAACCAGTACCCAATATGGTGCCACACATTTCTAATCCCACCACTCAGGAGGGAGAGACAGGTCGATCTCTGTGAGTTTGAGTCCAGCCTGGTCTATTTGGGATGTTCTAGAATATGTAAAGCATTCCAGACTAGCCAGGTGAGACCCTATGAAACTACATAGTGTGACCCTGTCTCAAAAAACAAAACAAAACAAAACAAACATTTTCTGGTCAATGCAGTATTCTGGGGGGAGCTGGGAGGGGAGCACATGGAGTGAGCATACATGTATGCAAACATGGTGGCATACACCTTTAATTCCAGCACTTGGCATTTGTGAAGCAGAGGCAAACGGAGCTCTGAACTTGAGGCTAGTCTGGTCTATGGTGAGTTCCAGGACAGCCAGAGCTATGTAGACTGTCTCAAGAACCCCAAACCAAAACAACAACAAAGAATAAATAAATATATACATCTATTTTTATATTTTTATAGTATATATAGATTCATATATCCACTTCAATATCCTTTCAAATAACCAGTCGGCTTATGGTTTTCAAGAAAACATTTAATACTAGCAAAATATTGAACACATACGTATCCACTTGTCCTGTACTGTGTGTGTTCTCTGCTCTCATCCGTGTCAGAGCAGCAGCTGCTTCATCCAGGGCACAGCTAACTGAGGATGTCAGTCTCCGGAGTACTTCAGGATCTGCAAAAGCTTTACCATCAGCAGTTGACAATTTGCCAATTCCTTAGTCAATGAGATAGTACAGGGAAAGAAAAAGCAAACAGGTGAAGATCGAAATTATGTTTTAAACACCATTATATATGCCAAGAAACAACATAGTACCCATATATGAAACTGACAGATGAGTAAATTTGATGTTTTTAGTTCTACCACTAATATCAAAGGCATAGCATAACCATTGATGTTTTAGAACTTCCATCTTTATGACATACACATTTTTCCCTATACCTAATTCTGGATTTGATTTAATATGCCTCTCATTGTGCCAAATGATATTATTTCACATAAAGAACTGCCATATCAATAAATCTCTAGGACCCTTGCCCATTCTATATTGATTAGCAATGCAAAGACTGTAATTTATAATAAAAATTCAGTATTTTTCCTCCTTTTATTCAAATATCCACTTAATATCTTCTGTAGTAATCTTTTTAAGTTGAGTCTATCAGACTTAAAATAAAAAGCACAATATCCAACACCCAATGAATTTATGTAATTTTATAAACAAGCTCTATAATTTTCTTTTTCTATCTTTTTGTTTGTCATTAATAGGTGAATTATTTTCCTTCCTTTGATAATTATAAAGGTTATCAGCAATCTTTCTGAATCTCTAACAGTACAGTTTGAGGTTTTGGTTTTCAACATTTATTATTATTTTGCATGTATGTTCTTGTATGTATGAGAATATAGTAAATGATTTGCAGTATATGCACATGTGTGTGTAGTACACAGGACACCACATGCGTTTGTCAAACTCAACCTTAGTCCTTCTTAACTCAAGTCTCTCATTAAACCAGGAGCTAGACTGACAGCCAGCAAGCAAACCTCAGGTAATCACCTGTCTGCATTGGGTCACAAACTTGCCACATGTGACATTTTACATGATTGTGGGATCCAATCTAATGTCCTCATGCTTGTACGGCAAGCACTCCTAACCATGGAGACATCTAACACCGTGGATTTTTTGTTTTGTTTTGTTTTTTTAAAGATAAGAACTTATAAAATAGCCCAGTCTGGTCTTAAACTTCTGACCTTCTTGCCTTGTGTTTACTGAATACTAGGATCATAGGTGTCTAACATACACCTGGTTAGTAGTACTAGGAAGCTGAGTTAAGTGCTTTAAGAGTTTTTATCTTGAATTTTCAGCATTTTAAGCAGTCTTTATCCCCTGATTTTTATATTGTCTAGGTTGGCCTCAAAGTAAATAGACAGCTGAAGCTGGCTCTGAACTTCTGCTTCTTTTACCTCTAACTCCCAAGATTACAGGTGTGCAACACAATGTCAGCTAACAGATGAGATAAAAGTATGCCGCTTAATATATAGCTACATAGCAGGCATCTCTTCTTTGTAGTCCTAGTGTTCATTTATCTGTTTTTGTTTTTTGGAACAGGGGCTCTTATGTTGTTTTGGCTGCTGAAACTTAATATGTAGATTAGGCTAGTCTCAAACTAAGAGATCCACCTGATACTGACTTCTGAGTGCTGGGATTAAAGGCAGGTGCTATAAGGCCTGGCTTTAGGTACTATTTTAAAAATAAGATACATGAGGAAGGGCCTGGAGAGATAGATACCTTAGAGGTTAAGAGCACTGGCTGCTCTTCCAGAAGTCCTGTTCAGTTCCCAGCTGCCACATGGTGGCTCACAACCATCTACAATGGGATCTGATGCCCTGTTCTGGTACACAGGTGTACACACGCAGATATAATACTCATACACATAAAGTAAATAAATCTTTAAAAACAAAACAAAACCAGTAAGTGTCAAAGAACTAATATATACATATGGACATGAGGCAGCATCAAGTTAACAATGCTGCCAAGCCTGATGACCTGCGTTCAACCTTAGTGTCACACAAGGTAATAGGAGAAAACTAACACATGAAAGTTTTCCTTTGACCTTCAAGCTCATGATGTAGCACAAGCACCCACACACATGCATTTGCACAAATAAAAAAACAAACATAATAACAATTAAATAAATTTAAATAAGTAATAAATTTATTTATCTTTATTAATTTCATTCTTTTCTTTCTTTCTTTTTTTTTGAGATAGGCTAGCCTTCAACTCCTGATTCTTTTACCTTAGCCTCCTAACCTCCCAGGTGCTGGAAGCACAAGTAGGAGCCCCAATGCCTACCTACACATATACTCAAGAAAAAAAAGGAAATGACAAATTTTCACTTTATGAGCCAGGGTGGCTACAGATTTGCAGTAATCTTTCTGCCTTGGCTTCCTGAGTGACAGAATTTAAGCATGTACCCCAACAATTGGTTAGACTTCCTTGTTTTGTTTTGTTTTGTTTGTGAGACAAAGACTTGCTATGGAGGCTAAACTGGTCTGAATTTAAGGCAATCCTCTGGACTCAGTGTCCCAGGTGATAGAATCATAGGCTTGTGCTACCACACCCTGCTCTAGATTTCTGTATTTTAGAGAAGAGAAATACTTTAATTATAGTGCAATGGAAACTTTGTACAGTAAATAATGAGTAGAGTGTACATGTGCTTATTTCTTTTTTAAAATCCTCTACAACTTGTAACTCCTGTTCTGTTTGCCTCACCTTCCCTTATTCATGTATACGACACCCAGTGAGAAAGTATGTTTATCATATATTTAGATCAGCTTTTTGTGTGTATAGGTATTTTAGTTTGATGTATGTCTGTGAGACACCATGTGAATGCTGGTCATTAAACCCAAGTCCTCTAGAAGAACAGCCAGTGCTCTTAATTGCTGAGCCATCTCTCCAGCCCCTGAATCAGTTTTTGAGACAGTCTTATACTGTAGCTCCAGCTGGCTTGGAAATCACTATGTAGACGAGGCTCTCAAGGCAACAATGCCTCAACCTGTAGGTGTGAGGTACCACATTGGGCCCATCAAAGAAATTTTTATTTTTATTTTTTTTGATGAGACTTAAAAACCAGTAGTTTGGCACACCTTGATATGTTTCAAGTTCATGCTCATTTAAAATAAAAATAGCTATTTATAATTAAGGTAAGCATCCATTAAAATGAGTAAACAACATTAGAGCTCCCTGAATCAGTTCAAATACAGTAAAAATTTGATAAACTACAATTAACTGCTATGTTTTTATGCCCCAGATAGTTTCCTTGATAACTAGTTATCTTTACTTTTTAAAATTTTTGAGTCAGGGCTGGAGAGATGGCTCAGAACTGACTGCTCCTACAGAGGTCCTGAGTTCGATTCCCAGCAACCACATGGTGGCTCACAACATTCTGTAATGTGGATCTGATGCCATTCTCTGGTATGTCTGAACACAGGGCTACAGTATACTCATACAAATAAAATAAATCTTTAAAAAAAAAAAAATTTGGGTCAAAAAGTTATTCATTGCATTCAACCAAGAATTTTTAAAATATAGAATGTGAACTTTTTTAGGAAATAAAAATTTTAAAAATCACAGAGATTGTAAATTTGGGATGTTAAACATTTCTGAGATAATCTAGTACCACATCTTAGAGAGATCTATACTATCTACTGTCATTGTTGAGACAGGGTCTCTTCATGTAGACCAGGCTGGTTCTACAGAGGTCCAGCCTCTGCCTCTGCTAGAATTAAAGGCGTGTGCTATCACTTCTGATGAAAATCAACAGAGTACCTGCTGCTTCTAGCAATGCTTCGAGTCTCGCTTGGGTCTCTGGATCCACTGTGCGCAAATCTGCTCCTTCTGCTGTACTTGATAAGAATATCTCTGATGTTTTAAGGACTGGGTTATCCAAATCTTCTTGGTCCAAAATAAATGATTCTACCTGTTTATGAATTAAAGATGAAATAATGATGAAGCTAATGCCAATATGATTACAATCTAAGTCAGTATTATTTGAAATTTAAATATAACCAGATAATTATAAACTGAATTATAAGAATAGAACTTTGAAGCTGGGCGTGGTGGCGCATGCCTTTAATCCCAGCACTCGAGAGGCAGGGGCAGGCGGATTTCTAAGTTTGAGGCCAGCCTGGTCTACAAAGTGAGTTCCAGGACAGCCAGGGCTATACAGAGAAACCCTGTCTCGAAAAACCAAAAA
>NC_034604.1:31690979-31730730 GCF_900095145.1 Mus pahari | reverse complement strand
TTTTTTAAAGATTTATTTATTTATTATATGTAAGTACACTGTAGCTGTCTTCAGACACTCCAGAAGAGGGTGTCAGATCTTGTTACGGATGGTTGAGAGCCACCATATGGTTGCTGGGATTTGAACTCTGGACCTTTGGAAGAACAGTCGGGTGCTCTTACCTGCTGAGCCATCTCACCAGCCCCGGGTGTGTGTCTTATATTAGAACACTTGCCTAGCATGTACAAAACTCTAGGCTCAATTTCCAATATTGAAAATAGATAACAGCATTGTTAGGCCACTATAAGATAATTCTCCTCTCTTCTAAATAATTTATTCTGATTCAAAAAAAAAAAAAAAAAAAAAAAAAAGAAAAAAAGAAAGAAAGAAAGTAAGTCAGTTTTAACCCACTGCTGGGAGTTGTGGTGCAGGCCCAAGAATACATCATACCTAGCAAGTATTTGATGTATACTCTGCTAAAACTAATAAATGATAGAACAAAAATTAACTCCAATTTTAAATCAAGTTAATACTAATAGCACTTTTAAAAATTAAAGTGCACAGCTTTCTTGGAATTTATTAAGATTAATTTTTAATTATTTGTATGTGCCTATGAGTGTGTGTGTTAACATGCATACAGGTGCCCTCAGAAGCCCAAAAATGAGATGCTTCCCATCTCATAAAAGTGTAAAAAAAATTGAATCTAAACTCTCAATTAAGCCAGACAGTGGTGGCACAGACCTTTAATCCCAGCACTTGGGAGGCAGAGGCAGGCTGATCTCTGAGTTAGAGATCCTGGTCTACAGAGAAAGTTCCAGGCCAGCCAGAGCTACATATAGAAACCTATCTTGGAAAAAATAAATCAAGACAGAGAGAGAAAACAAAACAAACAAACAAACAAAAACAGAGAAAGACACATACACACACAGAGATATAGATTGGTATAGGAAGATCATAAAGGTTTGAGGTTAACCAGGTATACAACACAACCTAGTCTCAAAGGAAAAAAAAAAAAAAAAAGGTTATGGCATGGTGCATTCCTGCAGTTTTAGCTACTTGGAAGGCTGACATAGAATAATCAATGAGGCCACAGGCTGGAGACTAGCCTGGGCAACATAGCAAGAATCCATCTCAATAAACAAACAAAAAGTAACTATAAACATAGGCTTTTCACTCTTCAGCCTGCTGGCTAAGATCAAATGCATAGCTAGGCAAGGTGGCATATGCCTTTAATCTCAGCATCAGGAGACAAAGGCAGGCATATCTCTTGAATTCAAGGCCAGCCTGGATTCAAGTTCCAAGAAAGACAGGGCTTTGCAGAGACCCACAGCCCCCCTCCCCCCAAAAGGATAAGGATGTAAACAAGTCTTAAAACCCAAAGGTCTGATTTCACATCCTGATCTTGCTGGATATGGGAGTACACATCTATAATCCTAGTCTGAAGCTAAGGAAGGAGATATCAAGTCCAAGGCTAGCCTATGCTGTGGTATAGAAATCCTGCCTCCAAAATGAAGAAAAAAAACTTAGCTCTATTGTTAACTGAATATAACTGTGTATATTAAACATCATATGCATATTAGGGATCATATAATTTTCCTTATATGATACTTACAAGATTTATTTTTAGACTATGTAAACAAGCCTTTTACTTCAGTGGACAATGAGCACTCAACATCTTAATTATTACTATGATTCTAGAAGCCATAGCAGTGAAAGCATATATACCAGGACATACAATAGCTTGATGTTCAGAACTACAGCAATTTGTTATGGCTAAAATATAAAAAGCAAATGGAGGAGGTCAGTGAGAATTAGGACGTAAAAATAACAAGAGCAAAATCCTAAATAATCTTGTATGCTATAAAAACTTATTCTTTTTTTTTTGGGGGGGGGGGTAGGAACGACTACTTTACAGCCCAGGCTAGCAACAATCCTATTATCAAGCCTTCAAAGTTCTAGGAACAAACATAAGCCACAACAACCAGCTGAAATGAACAACACTTTGGTGAAAGAGAATTTACTCTGATGGCAGGGTAAAGAGCTAGAGATTAGAGGTAAACAGACAGCAATAGCATAGGTGAAAGATAGTTTCATTTACAGCAGAAGAACACAGAAAAAGAAATGAGTTAGATGTCTATGATGAGAAATAGCAACAGAATAAGCTATGAAGTCTCTGAGTAGAGTTGCTAGTTTTAGGGAAATGCTACTTAAAGATGACAAGTCAGTCAGTGCTAAAGTACTTACCTAAGATCATGCCCAAAGTCATGGATTTAATGTCCAGCACCACACATACACAAATGGGGGAAGAAGAGATGGGGTAGACAGAAGAAAATGATTATTTCAGTTTTAGAATTGGAGAGCTTGAGATATTTACAGAAAAGAAGCAACAGATAGTTGAACGGTCTACTAAAAGAACCCGGGAATGGTAGCACATGCCTGTAATACCAGCAAAAGGTGTGAGACTAGCCTGGATTATATAGGGAGTACCAGGCCAGTCAAGGTCTACACAGAAAAAAACTTAAATAAGATTAAAGAAAGGAGGTATCAGGCTGCTGGTGTAGTTTAGTTAAAAAAAAAGTAGTCAAGTCAATGCTACATCAAACACAGTAATCAATGGGTCAGGGATACCCAGCAAGACCCTGTCCCCCCAGATAAAAATTATTTAAAGAGAAAAAGAAGGAAGTCACATGAATGTCTTAAAGGAGAATGTTCTTATCAGAAGGACCTGAAATGGCAAAGGCCTAGAAGTAGAACATGCTGATAGAATATATAAGACAATTATTAGGCCAGGGAGTGGTTCGGCAGACAAAAAGGCTTAACTGCACTTGGCCGTGAAAGTCTGCTAATTCTGAACTCAAGTGAAACTTCAAACATGAAATAGAAGGCAGAGACAGAAGAACTACCCAGGAGCTCATTGGACAGCCACTCTGCAGCAGCAGAAACAAAATCCTGTCATGACAAGGTAGAAAGTGAGAGCTCACTCCCCAAAGTTGTCCTCTGACTGCCACGCACATGCCATGACATGCAACTGTCTGCACACACTAAATAAGTAGTAAGTAAATATAATAGAGTTTATAAGATAAAGAAGTTGGAATTATGTTAAAACATGAGCACAAAACACAGAAATCCACGATGGTTGAATGGGTATGCTTTTATTTTAAATTATTACCCTTGTAAGCCCACCTCTTATGGCTCATCCATGACCTCAAGTAAAGACTCAAACACTACCTTTATATAGAGATCATCCAATTAATGCACACCAAGAGTTTATGCATTGAATTTGATATCTTGGATTGTCACAGAACCATAACAAAATTAAATATGTGAGGTAATCCAATTGCAGCATGTCTGGGACATGCAATATAATTCATTAATATTGAAAGGAGTTTAAAAAGATGTAAAATTTTCTCATTCCTTGAAATGTTCATATTACTGAAAAAAAAAAAAACTGACATCTTTAAGTGCAGGAAACACTTTTTTCCCCATCATCTAAAGCCTAGCATACAGCTTAATAAGTAGTAGATTCTAAATATATTCCAAAATACCCATCAGGCTAGGTCTGGTGGTATAATCCTGTAATTCCAGTTACATAGGAGGTTGAGGCAAGAACTTCAAAGCCTGCTAGAACTGAGTTCAATTTACTGAGACTCTGTCTCAAAAAATGAAAACTAAAGAGGGCCAGAATCCTTAACACCACAAAGAAAAAGATAAAAAGCTGGAAAGCCAGGCATCATTGCTCATGCCTATAATCCCAACACTTGGAAAACTGAATTAGGATTGCTATAAATTCCAGGGCAGCCTGGGCTACACATCATGAGTTATAAGGCAGCTTGGATTACACTACAATATGAGATAATATCTTTAAAAAAAAAAATGACCAGGGATATAATATGGCTCAGCCACAGTGCACTCTCCTGGGATGTCCAAAACCCTGGGTTTCAATCCTCAGCATGGATGGATAATGGATGATCAACCAAACAGATTTTTTTTTCTATTTTGTATGTGTGTGTGTGTTCCACAGTATGCATACACAAGTCAGAAGACAAATTGTGAGAATCAGTTCTCTCTTTCCACTATACTGGTTCCAGGGATTGATCTCAGGTCATCAGGTTTGATGGCAAGCATTCTATCAGAATTTTTTTTTCTTTTTCTTTTTCTTTTTTTTTTTTTTTCTTCTTTTTTTTTCTATCTTTCTATCAGAATTCTTAAATAAGTTACTAAGGACTAAAACCTCTGAACGACCTATCCTATTTTCTTTTTGCAAGTGCTGGGGATAGATCCTTGGGCCTTGCACAGGATAGGAAAGTACTCTATCATTAAGCTACAATCACCAATTCTTGTTTTGTTTTAGCTTGAGACAGGATCTTGTGTAATTCACTATGAAGCTAAAAACAACCTTGAATTTCTGATTCTTCTCTACCCCATGTGCATGCCAAGATTACAGGTGCACACCACCAAGTTGAGTTTATGTGTAGATAAACCCAGGGATCCATACACACTAGGTTAGCACTCTACCAAATAAGCTATAGCCTCTGCTGCTATGAAGGGGGGAATGAGGTGGAGGTCAGAGGACAATCTTGGATGCCCTTCCTGCTCAGGCATCACACACCTTGCTTTATGAGACAAGGTCTCTCACTGAGGCCCAGGAATAGGTAATAGGTTAGATTAGGCTAGGCTAGGCTAGGCTGACTAGCTAGCAGCCAGCAAGCTCTAGACCAAGCTCTGTCTTGGCCTCCCCAGGGCAGAATCACAAACACACACACACTTACTTGGCCTCCCCAGGGCAGAATTACACACACACACACACACACACACACACACACACACACACAAAACTTCTGACTTTTACTTTTTATGTGGATGGTGGTGATCTGTCTCTGGTCTGAACTATCTCTCCAGCTATCCTTTGATTACTTAATGTATAGGTCAGGCTAGCCGGGAGACCCCAAGGTAGCTTCCCTTTATTCTAACACATATGTAGGGACCTTTAGAATTACTTCATTTTCATGTTTCTTTCTTTTGAGATAGGCTCCATTGTAGCCCAGGCTGTTTTCTAACTCTTAACTCAATATACACTGAGGACAGACAACCTTCAACTTCTGATCCTCCTGCCTCTACCTCCCATAGTCTTACACCACCAAGCTTGGTTTTATGCTGTGCTGGGAGAGAACCCAGATTTTCCTGTTGTTCTAAGCAAACACTCTACCAACTGAGCTACATTCCCAGCCTGGAACTATGAAATTTTATTGTGAAAGATAAATTGATGAAGAAGTTCTACTCACTAAACTGTTTCTTCTGTAAAGAATGAGGAAACAGTAAGTAGGACTAGAGAGATGACTTAGAGGTTAAGCACACATACTATTCTTATAGAGGACCAGAGTCCTGTGCACATCACCCATCTCTAACTCCAGCTCCATCAGAATTTGATGCCTTTGGCTTCCACTGCTATTAAGCACTCACACACAGACTCCCTACACTGCTCTACACAGACATATAATTAGAATGGAACACAAGATCTAAGAGATATTTGTCCACCTATGTTCACAGCAGCATTATTCACAATTACCAAAAGCTGAGCATGGTAGCACATCCCTATAATTCTATTCCAAAGGCTGAAGGAGGAAGATCAAAGTTCAAAGTCAGGTATGCTGACTTTAATCCCAGCACTGGGGAAAGCAGGAGGATCTCTGAGTTTGCCAAGGACCTGGGTTATATATGGAGTTCCAGGACACAAGCTGGAGTGGGGGGAGGGAGGGAGGAGATGGGGGGGGGAGCACACAAAGCCAGCATGGGGTACAAAGCAAAACCCTGCGTTTTCTCCAAGACTAGAGAGTGGGTGATTATTTCAAGATCATCCTAAGCTACACAGCCAGTTTGGGGCCAGTTTGGGCTATATAAGATCCCACCTCAAAGCATACACACAAGAGAAAGGAAGAAAGGAACTAAGGAACTGGAGGGAGGGAAAATGGATAGACACCTGTAGTCTCAGTACTTAGGAATTAAAAGCACAAAGATCCTGAGTTCTAGGCCAACCTGGGCTGTATGACACAGGGTGAGGGACACAACAAAGATGGCTCTGCAGATAAAAGCAGTGTCACAAAAACCTAACAACCGAGCCAGGCATGGTGGCGCATGCCTTTAATCCCAGCACTCGGGAGGCAGAGGCAGGTGGATTTCTGAGTTCGAGGCCAGCCTGGTCTACAAAGTGAGTTCCAGGACAGCCTGGGCTACACAGAGAAACCCTGTCTTGAAAAATCAAAACAAAACAAAAAAAAAAAAAACCTAACAACCGCCGGACATGGTGGCACACGCCTTTAATCCCAGCACTACAGAGTGAGTTCCAGGACAGCCAGGGCTACACAGAGAAACCCTGTCTTGAAAAACAAAGAAACAAAACCTAACAACCTGCTCGTCAGTGGAAGGAGACAATCAAGTGGAAGGAGACAATCAACTTCCAAAAGTCACCCTCTGACCTTCACATTCAGGCAATGGGTCATGCACTTCCATGCTCCTCTCTCCCTCCTTCCCTCCACACACTCTCACACACATTTTTTAAAAGGAACATTAAAAAAATGAAAAAAGTTTATTACTTTTCCTTTATTAAATTTATGAACTACATGTTAAATGTTTAAAGATGCTTTTAACACTAACAAAAACCCTTAAAAACAAAAACAAAACTCTCATTCTTCAAGTTTCACAATAAGGTCTTTTTCCACTCACACTAACCAATTCTGTATTGCTCTAAACTCATAATTCATATAATTACAATCAATGCATTAATTTACATGCTGTCTTACTGCTTTACAGAATGATATTGTCCAAGATTGATAAGTATTTAATAATTATAGTAACAGCACATACCCTTTACTTTCTTTAACATTTCCAATGTCTCCAAAGTTTAGACTACAAAGTTATAATTCCTATTTTATCACTGATATTTCTATTTTATCACTGATATTTATATAGTAAAACCCTTTCTGTTTTAGTTCCCATAACAACTTTTATATTTTTACTTTCATGAAAACTAGGTAAACCTTTTGAAAATATTTTAAGTGAAAGTTCTTTTATCTGATAAACTTACTTTAGAAAACTTAAAACACTTCTGACTAGTTTTACATTAAACTTTTTAGTACCTTCATTCTATTTCTCTCATGTTATGTGTAAGCCCTGGGATGCTATTAAAAGCAGTGAGTCACCTTGTTTACCTAAAGTTTGAATACAGAGTATTCATGACAAAATTGCCATCCCTGACAAGAGTGATTGTCTAAACCAGTGGTTGTCAAGCAAGAACGACTTTGTTCCCATGATGCATCATAAGAATGTCTGAAGAACCTGAGTCTACCTCAGTTAAGTAGTTTCCACTGGCATCTACTGGAGAGAAACAGATGCTATTAATGCATGGTAAAACCCTCACAACAAAGAATTATCTGGTCCAACATGTCAGTATGCTAATGAAAACCCTGCTCTATACTATATAACAAATAACTATAAAGGAAATTAACAAGCTGTTTTGCCACTGGAAGAAAAAAACTCAATTCTATATGGTCTGTACTTCTGACTCTTAACTACAGCTCTACCTCTCGAGTCTGTTCTTTTGAATCTGCAAGTAATTTTCAGAGAGAAAAAAAATCCCAGGCTAGAGAGATGGCTGGGCAGTTAAAAGCACTGACTGCTCTTCCACAGGTCCTGAGTTCAATTCCCAAACACATGGTGGCTCACAACCATCTGTAAATGGGATCCAATGTCCTCTTCTGGCGTGTCTGAAGACAGTGACAATGTACTCATAAAAATAAAATAAATAAATACTTGAAAAAAAAATCCCTACAAAGTTTTTACTATAATTTTCAGAGCCATAGTCAGTATCTTTGTGCTTTTACACAACTGTTAAAAACTATCAAAATGATATAAATTTATTGAAAGATTATTGACTACCTTGAAGGAGGAGAGTTGAAAGGCTAGTTGAGGTAGGAAGGACTTTACTTTCTATATGTTCTTTATGAAACTGTTTAGTTTTATAATAATTTTAACAAACCTTTTTCCTCTAGTAATGGAGATTGAATCCAGAGATATATGGGAATTAGGCAAGAGTTCCAACCTATCATGAGCGACACCCTAAGCCCCATAACTTTGTAGTACACTGCCCCCCACAGTTTCACTCTGTAGCCCTGGCTGGCCTGAAACTCAGATGTTTAGTGTATAGGCCAGGCTAATTTTAAACTCAGAAATCTGTCTACCTGGGATTAAAGGTGTATGTGTGTACAACTACACCCAGCACTTTATAATTTTAAAAGATGTCACATATTATTCAAATATAGTATATGCACACACACTCTTATGATAGAAAAAATTTTAAAAAGTACTTTCTTTAGGAATTTTTTTTATTTCAATTTTCTAAAAGAAGATGGTTATCACTCCAAAATTCACATTTAGAAACTGGTTTGTAACTGGTTTGTAGTGGTACATGCCTTTGATCTCTATCTCTGGCAGAGATGGGTCTCTGTAAGTTTACAGCCAACACAGTAAGACCCTGTCTTAAAACAAACAAACCAACAAAAACTAGCTTGTAAAGCTGGAAAGGTGATTCAGTGGTTAGGATGACTGACTGGCTCTTCTAGAGGATCTCGGAAAGGTTTTAATTCCCAAAACCCACATGATGTCTCACAACTATCTGTAACTACAGTCCCAAGGAGATCTGATGCCCTCATCTGGCTTCTGTGAGTACTGCACACACATACCTACAAACCAAACCACTAATAAGATAATTTAAAACAAGAAAACTGGTTTGTAAGGAGAGATGGCTCAGTAGTTAAGAACACAGAATACTCTTACAGAAGACTTGATTGCAGCACCAACACTGGAGTGCTTACAATTGCCTTCCATCTCTAGAGATTCAGACAAATACATACATATGGCATACAGACACACATACATATAAATAAAAATAAATCCTAAAAAATTAACTGCCGGGCAGTGGTGGCGCATGCCTTTAATCCCAGCACTTGGGAGGCAGAGGCAGGCGGATTTCTGAGTTCAAGGCTGGCTTGGACTACAGAGTGAGTTCCAGGACAGCCAGGGCTATACAGAGAAACCCTGTCTCAGAAAATAAAATAAAATAAAATAACTTAAGCTGATTTATATGGGTTTTGTTTTTTAGACAGGGTCTCATGTAGCTCAGGCTGGCCCTGCTATGTATGAAACTGAGGCTAGCCTTTAACTCCTGACTCATTCTCCTAGCTCATTGGATTATACTTGTGTACCTAGCTCAAAGACATTTTTAAATTATCAATTATCAAATGTAAATTCCGACTCCTCTAGCCAAGGACCTATTTGGGTAAGAAACAAGACATTCCCCCAGTTTAAAACTATATTCAATAATTGGATTTGGTGGCATCAGCCTATTAACTCTGAGGCTGAAGCAGAAGTATCAAAAGTTTGAAGCTCAATAGAGTGGCACATGTCTTTAATCCCAGGACTGAGAAACAGAAGTAGGTGGATCTCTATTCAGTTCAGAATAGTCAGAGCTTTACAATGAGACTGTCTCAAAAAACAAAAAACAAAGCCAAAACAAAACAAAACAAAAAAACAAAGTTTAATCCTTGCCTAAACTAAACAGCAAGTTCAGCCTGAGCAATTTATTAAGGTTCTATCTCAAATTTTACAAAGTAAAGACATGCTAGAGATGTAGTGAGCAGAGTACTTGCTTGCAAACATGAGGTCCTGGGTTTAATCCCCAGAACCACTAAACAAATAAATAACCAAATAATGAATTTCCTAAGGGGGAAAAAAACCTAGGTTTTTTTCTTTAAAAAAAAAAAAAAAGTATGGGGGCTGGTTGAGATGAACCGTTCAACAGTTATAAATGCTTCAAGCCCAATCACCTCAGTTCAAACCCCAGAACTCATAGTAGAGAGAACTGACTTCCACAAGTTGTCCTATGACATCCAAAAGAATGCTACTACACACATGATAATAATAAATAAAACTGAGAAAAAATTTACTAATAGTAACAGCCCTAAATTCCCTCCTCAAACTAATGGACCTTTTAACTTAACCAGCAAGAGACATTACTGGATCTTTATTTCTCATTTCTTTTTTTTTTTTTAAAGGTTTATTTATTATATGTAAGTACATTGTAGCTGTCTTCAGACACTCCAGAAGAAGGCATCAGATCTTGTTACAGATGGTTGTGAGCCACCATGTGGTTGCTGGGATTGAACTCTGGACCTTCGGAAGAGCAGTCGGGTGCTCTTACCCACTGAGCCATCTCACCAGCCCTATTTCTCATTTCTTACCTTCTCCTGCCCCACATGGGAATGAAGATGATTTCCATTCCCAAACTAAGTAACAACTAATTCATTGTCTGCCTCTAAAATAATTTAGGAAATATGAAATGAGGATTTTATTATTATTCAAATACTTCACAGGTAAGTATTTTCACAGGTAAGAATATTATTTGTTCTCCCTTCCAAAGTAACAGAAAAAGACAGTTCATAAAAAAGAAAGCAGCCAGGTGTGATGACGCATGCCTTTAATCCCATCACTCGGGAGGCAAAGGCAGGCAGATTTCTGAATTCGAGGCCAGCCTGGTCTACAGAGTGAGTTCCAGGACAGCCAGGGCTACACAGAGAAACCCTGTCTCGAAAAACCGAAAGGAAAAAAAAAGGAAGAAAAAGAAAACAGAACGGTAAACAACTTAAGCAAAATAAT
Organism: Mus pahari; assembly: GCF_900095145.1. NCBI lineage: Eukaryota > Metazoa > Chordata > Mammalia > Rodentia > Muridae > Mus > Mus pahari. Next base: position 31,720,044 of record NC_034604.1, on the reverse strand, counting down.
AATAATAATAATAATAATAATAATTCATTTCATTCACAGAGTGTATATATATATATATATATATATATATATATCCACCCTACTGTTGCTGTGAGATATTTGAGGAATTTCTTTTCTGAAAGGAAAAAACACAGAAAAATTTCTTCTCCACAGGTTAAGAATCTACATGCTACTGTCCCCAAAAGCCCCTGTGGAGATCTGTTGTTTTTTTTTTTTTTTGTTTTGTTTTTTTTCCGAGACATTGTTTCTCTGTATAGCCCTGGCTGTCCTGGAACTCACTTTGTAGACCAGGCTGGCCTCAAACTCAGAAATCTGCCTGCCTCTGCCTCCTGAGTGCTGGGATTAAAGGCGTGCACCACCATGCCCGGCTTCCTGTGGAGATCTGCATTCCAAAACTAAAGTTTTGTTGTTGTTGTTGTTGTTGTTGTTATTTTGGATTTGGTTTGTTTGGGGGAAGTTTTTTTTTTGGAAGAAAAAGAAAGGAAGGAAGGAAGGCCAGCCAGCCAACCAAACAAACATAGTGGTAACTCAGACAAAATACTGCCTAGCACTCACAAGTTCAGTCTGGACTACAAAGTATAATCCTGTCCAAAAGAGGAGGGGGTGGGGAGACACCTAAATATACTCTCAACACCTAAATTCATTCTTGGCACAGAATGTATAAGTAAACAGAAGAATAAGAATAGGTGTTCTGAGGTTGGAGATGGCTTAGGGTTAAGAGCACTCACTGATTGCTCTTCCAAAGGACCCTAGTTCAATTTTCAGCACTCACATGGTAGCTCACAACCAGCTGTAACCCGAGTTTCAGGGGACATGACACCCTCTTCTGGATTCCATGGGCACCAGGCACGGAAGTGGTGCACACACACATAGGCAAAACACCAAAACACATATAAAACCAAAAATTTTGTTTAAAGTATGAAACTAGGCATAGTGGCACATGCAGTCAATCCCAGTAGAAACAGGCTGATCAGAGTTCAAGGCCAATCTTGTCTACAAAGTCAGTTCCAGGCCAGCCAGGGCTATATATTAAGACCTTGTCTCAAAAACAGTATCAAAATGTATAGATTGTACCCATAGCTTTAATACAATGTATGTGACAGAGACAAACAGCAAGAATTTGACTTTGGAAGTTCACTAATACTTTTAACTGTGAAGAAATCTAAACACTGCTCTTATAAAAGCAAACCAGTAACCTCTAATCTCATTCATGCCAATTATGTCAAAGTGCCCTCCCAAAGTCAAGAAGACTATCTTCCCATAACATTTAGAATAAAGCCAGTCTTTTCAGATTCTCCCTTACAAGTTACAAAGAAAACAAATCTTAAGTTAGCCAGCACTTTCTTTCCTAGCCAAACATCCATGTGTTCTGAGTTCAGCTCTCATCATTTCACTGAAAAGATAAAACCTATCCAAACTCAAAACCGAGGAGGGAGCTACAGACTCTCCCAACAACTGACTATCCAAATAAAATTCTTCTCTCATCTTGGCCTAGGATTTACTTTAAGAGGGAAATTAAAAAAAAAAAAAAAATACAGATGGATAACATACACAGCTTTTTCCTTAAGTAAAATGTTGAATCAAAAAAAAAAAAAATCTCCTGTTCAGACCTAGGAAAATAGTGCTGTAACTGTACTCTGCAATAATTTCTCCTTAGTCCTCTCAAATGCACAAGCCAGGATCATTGGTACACAGGAATTCCTGTACTTTAACACCAGGACCAGAGGTTAAAGTCACAAGGATGAACCAGGCATGCTAGAACCAATGTAGACGAAATAGTTAGCTAGGCATGGTGGTGTGCGCCTGTATTTCAGCACTAAGGAGATACAGGCAGGAGGGGGAAATCACAGAAAGTTAAGCCACCCTGGTCTATACAGCAACTCACAGACTAAATCTCGACAATTAAAAGTCAACAAATCATAGCCAAATTAAAAAGAAACATAATTCTGAGCACTTAAAAGTATCACAGTTCAGTTCTCTGTGCTGGCCATTCTCAAAGAAAAGAATAGTCAACTTGTAAAACTTGTATGCAAGTATGTATGCAAATATCTACAACTATGTATGTTTGTGTCAACTTTTTTCTTCAAGAGACTAAAGGACATTATCCACCATCCTAAATTGCTCACACCTGAAATGTGCACGCAATAATATACACATGTGCTAAAAGAAATGCAAGAGCTCAACGCATTTTCTTCACAAGAAAAGAAAAGGAGTCTGTAGGATGTCTCATCTTCTCGAAGGCTAAAAACCTCAGCGTTCAACTATCCAGTTATTCCGAAGCTCAAAGATGCCTTGGAACTTCCTTTTCCTGTCTAACTTCATAAAACGTCCAAGAGCCGATCACGTGATTTTTTCGGAGTAAAAAGCTGCGAACTTACTACTCACCTGCTTCCAACTAGAGAAAAAATGAGAGCTGCTCTACTTAAATGCACAGGCAGGGCCACCCTTAAGGCAGGGGCGAACAGCAGACAGGCTTTCTGAGCTAGCCGTGTCCGCCGGTTTCTCAGGCTCCCTCAGTACCAAGGGCAGGGACTCTGGCTAATGAGACCCCGCCCTCCCCCATCGCCAAAGCGGGGTGGGCGGGAGGTAGCCTTCGAGTCCGGGTTCCCGCGCGAAGCTCGCACACCAAAGAACTCCCTATTGTGGGTCCTACAGCCGGTGACGGGCACCCTACCCGCTCCTGACGCGCGCCGGAGAGCAAAGAGAGCGCTCCCTAGGCCCGCACCGCTTGCCACCGTCGCCTTGCAAGCGACTGCTGTCAGAGAACACACTGCACCCGGGAAGCCGGAGGGTGGACCAGCCGCGTGCGGGTCCAAAGAATTCCCGTCGCACGCAACCTTTAAAGAGACCAGGGTCCCGGAGCTATACCTCGGACACCTCGTCCTCGTCGCTCCCAGAGGCACCACCTCCGCCGCCAGTCCTCAGCACAGCATCCGCCAACTTGAAATCCAGCGCTGCGTCCCCTCCGCCCGCGCTGCCGCCGCCGCCGCCACCGCCACCACCGACTCCCGGCGCGGGCCCAGCCTCCCCAAAGAGCCTCACGGTGCGGATTCCCAGCCCGACCCCTCCCGGCGGAGGCGGCTCCGAGGCCCCAGCTGGGGCGGATCGCGGAGCTACCGAGTCCAAATCCTCCTCAAAGGAGGTGCCGCCGCCCCCGCTGTCCGTCAGCATGGTTCTCACGCGGAGCCCGAGACGCCGCCGAGTCACTCGCGGCCACGGCCGCGGCTGATCCCGGGAAGGTGAGGAGCAGCAGGAGGAAGAAGCGTCTCTTCCCCCCCCGTCCCAGCAGCGCCACTAACTTCTCACTGCCTAACCTGCTGCCTCCCGCCCCTTAGACTCATCACTGGTTGCGACTTCCAGGCGCCTGCAAATCATTGGCCGCCGGGATCTGTCGCTCACGCTCTCCGTCACGCGCCGCGAGCTGGCTCGCAGCCCCCAAGCTGCGTTGACCCGCGTAGGCCTAGGCGGTTGTGAACGCCCGCCTCCGGCTTCTCCCGAGCTGACTTCCGGTCTCCTCCTCTAGTTATTGGCCAGCCTCTGTGACTAGCGTAGCGCGACCTTACAGTCTATTAGCTGGCCTGGCGGTCAGTCAAAATGAACCCTCGCAATGGGGAACTCCATTGGCGCCAGAGGTTGTCGGTCATTTTGTCACAGGACGTCGCGTGGTACAATTGGCCTGTGAGACTACTGTTCATCCCGCCCCCATCTGAGGTGACGGGAAAAGGGCTGGGGAATTTCCATTTCTCATTAAGAGGAGGGCTGAAGTGAGACCCCCGCAAGAAGGAACGAAATATGAAGTAGACCTAACCCTGCTCTTGGAGAGTCTTGTGCGTCCAAGATGCAAGAGGCGTCGAGGTAGCAAAAGTGGCTCCCACCTGTCGCTCTCCCACAGGCGCCGCGGCTATGGCCGGAAGTAGCTGCATGGGGATTGGCGGAAAGAAGCAATCTGTCTCTGCGGAGCCCTAGCTTCCTGCCATTTCCTGGTTGGCAGACCTGGACGTCAGTCACCTCACCAGGCTCCGCCTCCGGGACAGGTGAGGCTACTTAACCCGTTTGCCTCCGGCTGTTTGGGAAAAAGTCAAGTACTGGGAGCGGCCACGCTAATTGGGAATCGAGGAAGGGCTGATTCTGTTTGGCGCCTCCCGCCTGTCCAGGCAGAGCGCAGCGCGCTGCGCGCAGAGCTTCAGGAACCCCAGGGAGCAGCTCCGATGGCCTCCCTGAGGCTTCTCCACCCGCCCGCGCGCCTGGTGCTGGACCGGCGCGCTCTACAGCCTTGGGGCAGGATGGCCCGGTGGGACCGCGTTCTCTCTGGGAAGCCGGAAGGCTGGACAGCGCCATCCCTTGGTCGCGAGAACTGCCCGGCGGAGGAAGACTGAACGGTGCGTGGAATCCGACCGCAAGGCTGGACGCGGCTAAGAGGGCGTGCTCGCGGGCTATTTCTGGTCCCATAGTACCGCCACTTATCTGTTGAGTGACCTCGGAGTGTTTGGTGTTACTCTATGTGAAATGGGAATGTGAGCACCATCCCCACCGGGTAATTAGTTGATAGCACACAGAGCTTAGCAGAGTGACCAACTTATTGGGAAGATTCGGTTTTTTCTTAGCTACTCCTCCCTCTTCCTTCAGTTCTCTGTCTGTCCTGGGTTCTGCTAACCAAACCAATTCTAGCTAAATTTCTGACCGAGGAAGCTATCCCTCTCTAATGATTTTCTCCCTTCCTCTCCCTCTTACCCGCCCCCATCCCCATTTTACCAATTAAAATAATTAAAAGTGTTCCGGCTCCTCACTAATTCGTAATTTAAGAAAATCACAAAGGATTTGGTGATGTTTGTATGACAAATGTCCTTTTACCCTGCAAACATACATATAACAGGTTACCTAAGAACAAAAACTTTGTCATTTTCCCGTTTAGAGCCCTTATAAAGAATCACATCTATCTCAATTGTGCAATAGTCAGTACTTCGCCTCCATTAAATTGGGTTTTGAAAATTCTATTTTCATGTAATTGAGCTGGAGAGATGATTGTGCCATTAAAGGCCAAGTTCAATCAAAAGATCAAAACTATAGCGATTTGGGGAGAGGAGAGGCTGCTGAGCCAAATTTTTTTTTTAATTGTTAAAATTTCTTAGGTTGGTAATTGTTCATTTCACATGCCAAGAAATACAGTGTTTCCTATGATAAAAAAAAAAACATACCTAGTTCTTTCTAGATAATAAGTTATAGAAAATGGGAGACATTTTATTTTACAAAACTATTTTTATGTAAACAACATATACAGCTTTTGTGTTGTTTTGTTTGTTTGGTTTTGTTTTTTTGTTTTTTTTTTGTTTTCTAAAATAGGGATTCTCTGTGTAGCTTTGACTGACCTGTAACTTGCTTGTAGACCAGGCTGGCCTTGAACTCAGAGATCCACCTGCCTCTGCCTCCCAGAGTGCTAGGAAAAAGGTGTGCCCAGCTAACATACACAGTTCTAATTAGCCTGCATCCTCTGATGTTTTCAAGGCTTGTGTGACTAGCTCACAACTCAAACTAATCAAGTAAGCAGAAAAGAAAAAGAATAAAGCTAGCATTGCCCAACCCACTGTATTACCCAGAATTGGTTTGGATACATCCTCAGGCAAAAACAGGTATTGACTGGTGCAGTATTACAAAGAAATTGCTTGTCATTGTTACCACAGATACAAAAACAACTTCTAATGCAACTCCCTGAATAAATACATTAAAGTCTTTAAACAAATGTAATGAATCTGAGAGGAAACTGAAAAGTGGGTATTTTCATTTCCTTTATTCATTTGAAAAATACATAGTTCTAGATTCAGTACCTAAGAACTAACCCAGAGCATAGTCAATATGATTGAGCAGTAGTCACTGTTTCCTCTGAACCTTTACCTGAAACATGTCAGTAGTTTATCGTTATGAAACTCTAAATTTCCTAGATTTTGGTGAGTGCTATGTAGTTCAGAATGGTCGATGTAGTTCCTGTAACTACAACTCTGTGCTTTTATTTATGTTTTTAATTTATTATTTTGTGTACATAAGTGTTTGCCTGCATGTATGTCTGTGTACCACATGTGTAACCTGGGGCCCACAGAGGCTAAAAGCTGTGTGAGCTACCATGTGGATGTTAGGAATCAGAACACAGTTCCTCTGCAAGAACAGCCAGTGTTCTAAACCACTGAGCCATCTCTCCAGGCCTCTTATCTACTTATTTACTTACTTACTTACTTACTTACTTACTTACATATGTTGTGGGAGTATGTTTACATGTGCCACGGTGCTCATGTGGAGGTCAGAGGAAAACTCTGTGGAGTGGGTTTTCTCTTTTCACCTTTTCATGTTTGTCAAGGATCTCACTTAGGTTTCCCAGCCTGTGTGGTAAGGATGTTTATCCAGTGAGCCATCTCAACTGTTCCTGGCTTTTATTTTATGAAACAGGGTCTCACATTGCCCAGGATGGCTGCAAGCTTTCAATATAGTAGAGCTTCTGACCTTGCCACTTCCACCTCCTGTACCTGGCTGGGTTTCTGTTTTGTTTTGGTTTGTTTGTTTTAATTGTATAACTGGCCTGAAACTCACTATATACACCAGGCTGGCTCAAACTCAGAGACTCAGAGACTCCCCTTGCTTCTGCCTTCCACAGGGAACAAAGGTGGTTCGTGCCACACCAGACCTGTAATTCCACCATTCGGGAAACTGAAGCAAGGGAATTGAGAATTGAAGGCCAGACTAAGCTACACATTGTGACCTTGTCTCAGTCAGCCAACGTGTTAGAAATGAGCACTAGAATAAAAATTGTGCCATGAAAAACCAACAGGGGTCCTTACTGTAGTACATTTGTCCTCATTTGTTGTGCTCTGTACTTTTAGGGTGCTGAGGATCTCACATAGGGCTTCATGTATACTAATCGAGGGCTCTACCCCTGAGCTACATCTCCATCAATATGTTTATAATGTGTTCCCAAGCATGCAGTTCTTTGCCATCTTTTAGACAGACAGAGAACAGTGAGGGCAAGTTCTACAGCTTCTGGGGTTGTTGTTTGTTTTGTTTGAGAAGGGAGTAGGACAGGGTCTCACTATGTGGTCCCAGCTGGCCTCAAACTCACTAAGACCCACCAACCTTTGCCTTCCGAGTGCTAGGATGTCATACGCCACCATCCACAGAAATGAATCTTGAAACTTAAGAGAGGTTTGTTCCTCATAATATGAGGGTTTTTTTTTAAAGGTTTATTTGTATTAATTTTAGTTATGTATGTGTGTATAGGTGTATGCATTTCTGTGCAGGTGATCTCAGAGAAGTTGGATCCCCTGGAGTTAACAGGCACTGCTCAGCCTTGGTGCTGGGATCCAAACTCTGTCCCACTTCGAAATGTGTTTAACCCCTGAGCCATCTCTTTGGTCCTACCAGGTAGGTGGTAGTGGTGGTGGTGGTGGTGGTTATTGTCGTTGTTGTTGTTGTTGTTGTTATGAAGATTTTTCTCTCCCAAACTCTCAAATTGAACAAATTCTCTCCCAACTCAAGAGTTTCTCACATTTGAAGGAAAAATTACAGAGATCAGCCTTGCCCTCAGAAAGCCACCTTCTTGCTGCCAGTATCTCCCCTACCAGCTATTTATATGAGTTTGACAAAGAAAATCATGACTACAAATACTATGACCACATATAGTTTTTTTTAAGATTTATTTTTATTGTTGTTAGTTATGTGCATATGGGGGTGAGGTATGTGCACATCAATGGGAGCACTTACAGAGACCAGAGATGGCAGATCTCCCTGGAGCTACAGCCTTCCTATGTGAGTCCTGAGAACTGAATTCTAGTCCTCAGGAAGAGCAGCAGTTGTTCTTAACCACTTAGCCATCTCTCTACTTCCCACATGTAGTTCTTGGATGTGGAACCTGGATTTTCTCAAATCAATGAATTTCTGCATACCAGTCTTTCACAGTTTACCCCATCTATAAAACAAAAAGAGGAGAAGTAAACCAATAACTTTGTTTCACTTTGACGCTATTATTAACCCTTTATAATTCTATTCTGAAGGTGAACTGGGGAGAATGGCTCAGTTGGTAAAGTATTTGCTTGCACAAGCACGAAGACCCAAGTTCAGATTATAAAAAACAGGTATTGGGGCTGGAGAAATGGTTTAGTGGTTAAGAGCTTTTGTTGTTGCTGGAGAGATGGGTCAGCAGTTAAGAGCACTAGTTGCTCTTGTAGAAGACCTGGGTTAGATTCCCAGGACCCACATGGCAATCTACAGTCATCTTTAAGTCAGGCATGGTGGCACGTGCCTTTTAGTCCCAGCATGTCTTTTGTCTCAGGTAGGTAGAGGCAGTTGAATTTCTGAGTTCAATACCAGTCTTGTCTTCAGAGCAAGTTCCAAAACAGCCAGGGCTACTCAGAGAAACCCTGTCTTGAAGAAAAAAAAAAAAAAAAAAAAAAAAAAAAAAAAAAAGAACAAAAACCAACCAACCAAAACAAACAAACAAACAAACGAAAAAATCCCAACCATTCATAAGCTATGACTCAGGTTCAGGAGATCTGACCCCCTTCTGGCCTTGAGCAGCAGGCACACATGCAGTGCATGTACATGCATGCATATAGGCAACGTACTCATAAAAGTAAACAAACCAAAAACAGTTTTAGGCCAGGCATGGTGATGCATATCTTTAATCCCAGAACTAGAAGACAGAGGCAGGCAGATCTCTAAGAGTTTCAAGCTACCCTGGTCTCCATAATGAGTTTCAGGACAGCCCAGAGGGAGGAGAGAGAGAGCAGAAAGAGTGCTTTTGCTGCTCTTACAGAGGACCTGAGTTTGGGTCTTGGCACCCCTATCATGGAGTTAACTCCTGTCTGTAACTCCAGATCCAAGGGGTCCTACACTTTTCTCTCTAGCCTATTTGGACACCTGTGTACAAATTGATATATACATAAGAAAAAAATTAGAGATGGGGGAATGAAGAGATGGCCCAGTGGTTAAGAGTATGTATTGCTTTTATAGAGGACTGAAGTTGAGTCTCTAGCACCATGTTGAACACCTCACAACTTCCTTTAACTCAAGCTTCAAGGGGTCTGATTCTTCTGGCCTCTACATGCATTGCATTCAGATGCACATACCCATATGCAGACACACACACACACACACACACACACACACACATAAACGTATATAATTAAAAATCAAATCTTTTTTTTTTTTTTAAAGCCAACTATGTGTGTCTGTAACCCCAGTGCTAAGCGGGAGTGGAAGGTAAGGGTCAGCCCAAAGACAGAATTGCTTGCCAGCCATTCTAGTTAAAATAACAAACTCCATGTGTATATACACACATATATACACACATATACCACATACAAAAAGGTGGACAGTGCCTGAAGACAGACAAACCCAAGGTTGACGGACAAACCCAAGGTTGACGTCTGGTTCTTCTACACATACATACTCAGACAACATGATACACACACACACACACACACACAAGAGCACTGTGCTTGCAAAACTAATTAAGAGCTAGCAATGTGTCTCAGCCGGTAAAGACACTTGCCACAAGATGGATGACTCCAGGAGCCTCTCTGATAGGGGGAGAGAACTGACTCACTAGCTGCCCTCTGACCTCACACACTCACCGTGCTGTTTGTGACCACACACACACAGATGCACATGCACACAGATTTCCTATTTATTATTGATTTGTGTGTGTGCGTGTGCATATGTGTGCACCCTCAGAGGCTTGAGATGTTAGAACCCCACATAAAGACAGTTTTGAGCTGCCTGTCATGGCTGGTGCTGGAAAACAAACTTGGGTCCTCTGAAAGAGCAGTGAGTGCTTTTAACCACTGAGGCATCTCCCCAACTCCCCATCACTTTTTTAAAAAAAAAAAAAAAAAGCCCAGCATGTTGGTGCTTACCTGTAATCTCAGCACTTGGGAGGCAAAGAGGTGAATCAAGAGGTCGGGCAAACTTGGCAAGTTCAAGGCTACCCTAGACTACAAAAGACCATGACTGAAAAGGACAAAAAGAAACAAATGAGTTAAGGAAGCAGAGTATGGTGGTACACTCTTGTAATCTCCAAACTGGAGGGGTCCAGGAAGGAGAATCACTGGGCTACATAGTTTCAAACCACCTCACCTCAGGCTCTTAGGTGAGCTCCTAAATGGTGACACTATAGTTCCAAACCCACTACCACATATTTAAAGCAGCCACTCAGTATATCAGGTTCCAGGCCAGCAAAGAATGAGTAAGATCTTTAAAAAAAAAAAAAAATCAGGTGTACATACACACTTTAATCCTAATACCAAGGCTACAAAGTGAATTTGAGACCAGCCTAGGCTACGTAAGTCCCTATCTCAAACTAAAACAAAATTCTATATGTGCCAGACAGAGGTAGATTATGGCTTTATGAATGATAAGTACTTAGTTATGTTTAAACTGTGTGTGCGTGCTTATATTTTTCAAACCTAATTTAATAAGAGTTCTTAAATGCTTCAATCTCCCTATAGCCCACCGACCAAAGGGAGGGGAGGAAGATGGCTAAGAGGACAAGGGGGACATAGACCTTTTTAGAAGTAGTTCGTTGGGGTGATTCCAATCGTTAGCAGTAACCGTCCACTAGCAAAACACCAAACACGAATGAAGAACTAGTCAAATGAGATTCTTGGCAGTGAGTGTTAGGGAAAGTGTGCTGAGTTGGTTTTTAGTTAGTTAGTTGGTTAGTTAGTTTTGGGGTTTTTTGAGACAGGGTTTCTCTGTATAGCCCTGGCTGTCCTGGAACTGGCTCAGACTCAGAAATCCACCTGCCTCTCTGCCTCCCAAGTACTGAGATTAAAGACATGTGCCACCACTGCCCGACTTTTTTTTTTTTTTTTTTTTTTTTAGACAGGGCCACTCTAGGGCCACTCTAGTATCCCTGACTGGCCTGGAACTCTCAGAAGTCTAACTGCCTCTGCCTCCCAAGTGCTGTTATCAAGGGCCTGGCTTTTGTCTTTGAGACAGTGTCTCATATTCTCTAGATTGGACTCAAACTCAACATATAGCTGAGGCTAGCCTTGAACTCATGAACTTCCTGTCTCCACTTCCCAAGTACAAAACAAACAAACAGAACAGGTATTCACAATCACACCCAGCTCATGCCTCTGTTGTTGTCGTTGTTGTTGTGTATATGATGTGAGGGGGACACTTTGTGGTAAAGTGCTTTAACCCTCTGAGCCATCTTGCCTCTCTCACACTTCCCTGTTTAATACAGTAGTAGCTAGAAGACTGGGCATTAGTGTCAGTATCTCCTGGGAACATCTCTACGATAACATTCAGGCTCTAGCCTGTCGAATTGTTTTCTGTGAGAATTAGAAGCACTTACCAAAATGGGGAAGGAGCAGGTACAGGACTCCAATTCCAGGACAAATTTTAACTTGCAGGCAAGGCCTGAGTCACTCTGCAGGCTGAGCTCAGAAACTCTTTTGGAGTGTTTGAACTTAGCTCAATTTGCCACACCCCTCACTCCTCAAGGTAGGCTCATAAATCAGGAGACGCAAGGCGTTCACCTGCAGGGCTAGGTGACAGTGCCACCTACCTGGTGTTCTTCCTTAAAGAAATGTCATGGTATCTACACTGGCCCCAAGAGCACATGTATGGAAAACCTCGTTGAGCCTTGAGTCTGATAGGAGCTCCAGAAAAGAAAAATGGTCAGGGCTCTATCTGTAACTTTTCATCTAGAAGACCTGCGTTGTCAATGCTAGTAGCACTGGAAGAGAAAAAAAAAATATTAATTTTATCAGAGATTTAGGTACAAAAGTTTGTCAGTTAAAGAGAATTAGGTCACCATCACAGTGGTATACAGAACACTGGCCTGAGAAGTGGGTGGGCTTGTCAGTGACCTCTCTAAACCTCTGTTCAGAAGTTGGCAGTTTGTAAATTAGATTGAACCATACTGAAGAGTCCAAAGAAAATAGCAATACTGTCCTATGCACCCAGCATTTCATGTGTATATGAGGACTTCTGGAGAATGACAAAAGAACTCAGAAACATTTAAAACAAAACTGGTTAGGCCACTACTTAGAGCCTTGTAATCACATGTCCAATAATTAGCCTCGTAAGTTCTCTGGTGCATTCCCACGTGCCACTAGCAGCAGAGCAGACAGGTAGAATCTTTAGTACGATCATCTAGAAGGAAACAGAGAGAGAGAGAGAGAGAGAGAGAGAGAGAGAGAGAGAGAGAGAGAGAGAGAGAGAGAGAGAGAGAGAGAGAGAGAGAGAGCGTGAGCGAGCACAGGTGTGCCTGTGGAAGTCAGTTTTCTTCCTTCTGTGGTGCTGAGGCAGTCTATGCCATAGGATTACAGATAATAACTACTGCATCCAGCTTTTTATTATTCTTTTTAATGTGGGTTGAACTCAGGACTTCAGGCTTGCACAGTGGCTACCTATCTCACTGACCCATATTTGTGAGCTTTTTTGTTGTGATCTATTTTTATTTTGTAAGTGTAGGTGTTTTGCCTGTACGTAAATCTGTTTACCACGTGCATGCAGTGCCCATAGAGGTAAGAAGAGGGCATCAAATCCCCTGAAACAAAAGTTACAAATGTGACCTACTGTGTGGGTGCTGGGGAATCAAACCTGGATCCTTTGGAAGGACAGCTAGTTCTCTTATAACAATACCCACATCAATTATCTCTCCAGCCATTCCCCAAATCATATATATAGACCTTTAAATTAGCAAGCCTATTTAAATTATGGGAAGAGATGATACAAAAATATATATGAGCCAAGGTGTGTGTGTGTGTGTGTCTACATACATAATATTCATTAAATTCATTCATCCATCAGTGAGGAAATGGAAAATAAGTGATGATACAACTAGAAATCGCCTGATTCTATATATACTTGTCTAAACCATACAGAAGAAATCACTAAGAAAATCCACCCCATGCTTCTGGAAGAGTCTGTGACCCAGGCTAGACTGAAGTTCTGATCTACCACCTCCCGCTTCAGTTTTCTAAAAGACAACACTTTATCTTTATATGTAAGTATTTTAATTTATTTATAAAACATGTGGCACTTTGATAGTAATCTCTAAATCACCCAGGTCATCACCACAAAATATGGAGCAGGGGGATTGCAGAGGTGGCTCAGTGATGAGGAGCATGCCCTGTGGCTCTCTCAAAAGACCCAATTTCAGTTTCTAGCACCCCCACATTAAGCAGCTCACAACCCCATGTAACACTATTTTCAGGGTCTCTGAGTCATTCATTCATATTCTCTCTCTCTCTCTCTCTCTCTCTCTCTCTCCTCTCTTTCCTGGCCTGGCCTGGCCTCCAAGGGCACTTGCTTGTGCATATACACATACTAACAAACATAAATAAAGAATTAAAATCTTTAAAAACTATGCTGGGCAGTGATGGTAGCACTTAGAGGTAGAGGCATGTGGATCTCTGAGTTCAAGGCCAATCTGTTCTACTGACAAATTTAAAGTTAGCCAGGGCTACACAGAGAATTTAAATATGTTTGGCCTGGGAAGTGGCTCTATTTGCCCGTGTGGTCTTGGAATAGGTGTGTCACTGTTGGTATGGGCGTTATGACCCTCTTCCTAGCTGCCTGGAAGCTATTCTATCGGCCTTCAGATGAGGATGTAGAACTCTCAGCTCTGCCTGCACCATGCCTACCTGGATGCTGCCATGCTTGATGATAATGAACTGAACCTCTGAACCTGCAAGCCAGCCCCAATTCAATGCTGTCTTTGTAAGAGTTGCCTTGGTCAGGCTGGAGAGATGGCTCAGAGGTTAAGAGCACTGCCTGCTCTTCCAAAGGTCCTGAGTTCAATTCCCAGCAACCACATGGTGGCTCACGACCATCTGTAATGGGATCTGATGCACTTTTCTGGTGTGTATCTGAAGACAACTACAGCGTACTTATATAAATAAAAATAAGTCTTTAAAAAACAAAAGAGTTGCCTTGGTCATGGTGTTCACAGCAGTAGAACCCTAACCAAGACACCGTCTCTCAAAAAAACAAACAAATAAACAAACAAAAGCAACCAACAGTAACAACAACAACAAAAAGTGCAGCTCAGGCTAGCCTGGAACTCACTGTTATCATGGATGTCCTTGAACTCCTGATCCTCCTAACTTTAACTCACAAATCTGCTACCACTTCCCTTTTTATGTGGTGCTGGGATCAAACCCAGGGCTTTGTATATGCTAAGCAAGCACTAAGTATATACATCCCTAGCCCCCCTAATTTTCTTTGCAATATTGGAAATGACCCTGAGAGCACCAAGTATGGAAAGCAAGCACTGTACCATCGAGCTATGCCCTAAACCTAAAGAACCTCACATAGTTGCCCAGATGATCTTGAAAGTGACATCTTCCTGCCTCAACACCTAGAGTAGCTGAGGAATGACGGGCACACATCACCAGACACCTGGCAGTCATCCTACTACCTCTTATGTAACAACTCCTATTCTGCTGTTTGTTCATTTCTTTGTTACAGGATCTCACTCTATAGCCTGGGCACACTTGGGACTCGATGTGTGACTCTAGCTGGCCTCAGACAAGCTGCAATCTTCTTACCTCAGCCTTTCAAGTGCTGGATTTACAAGCATGAGTCACAAGACCCACTCTCAAATCTACAAAATACACTTTACTTAGAAAAATGGGAACTTAGGGAAGGATATGTTTTAACATAAGCACACAGTTTTATCACCACAGTGCTCAAAAGTATGATCTGTATATGTCCAGAGGTTTGAAGTCCTTTGAGGGAGCCCATGTAGTAATGAGGCCAGGCATGGTGCCACACACCTGTAATCCCAACACTTGGGAAACTAAAGTAGGCTAGTCTTTTTTTCAACATGAGGTACATGTTGAAACCTTGGCACAAGGAGGAGGAGGAGGAGGAAGAGGAAGAGAAAGAAGAAAGAAAGGAAGAAAGGAAGGGGGATGTAAGGAAGGAAAGGAAGAGGGGGAGGGAGGGAAGGAAGGAAGAAAGAAAGGAAGAAAGGATGAAGACAATAATGACAAAATAAAAGCCTTACTTCCTGGCACCTTAGCACAATTATTTAAAGCCCCGTGTATCAAATTTACCAACAGTCACTGTATCAGTCCTCATTAGGCACTTAAAGGAGAAAGAAAAGCAAAATGTAACGAAGAATGTCCTGAGATTGGAGATTTAGGTCAGAGCACATACTTTATAAGCACAAGGCTCTGGCTTTTATCCAGCACTGCAAAAAGTAGATGTGGTAGCAGACAACTGTAATCCTAGCACTGGGGAGATGCAGGTAAGAAGATCAGAAGTTAAAGGCCAACCTCTGCTAGAGTTTAAGGCAATTCCAAGATAGAGGATACCCTCTGGTTCACTCTAAAAGAGAGAGAGAGAGAGAGAGAGAGAGAGAGAGAGAGAGAGAGAGAGAGAGAGAGAGAGAGAGAGAGAGAGAGAGAGAGAGAGAGAGAGAGAGAGAGAGAGAGAGAGAGAGAGAGAGAGAGAAGGAAGAGAGAAAAAGAAGAGATATTTATTCAAAGATACATAAATGGCCTAGAAGCATAAAAGATCTTCATCATTAAGTATCATGAAAATTAAAATAAAAAACCACAATGAGATATCACTTAAGCTCACTAACAATAACAAAAAAGGACAGATAATATCTAGTCTACCACTGAGGGAAGTCAGGGCTGGAACTGAAGGTGGAAACTGGAAAGCAAGAGCTGACACACCACAGCAGAGGAGTGCTGCCTACCAGCTTGCTCCTCCTCATGAGTCAGCCTGCTTTATCACACTTCACAGAACTGCTCAGGGGCAGCAGCAGCCACAGTGACATCAATCATTAAGACAAAACTCCCCAGGCTGAGTGGGTAAGAGCACTGACTGCTCTTCAGAAGGTCCTGAGTTCAAATCCCAGCAACCACATGGTAGCTCACAACCATCTGTAACAAGATCTGACATGCTGTCTGAAGACAGCTACAGTGTACTTATTTATAATAATAAATAAATATTTGGGTCTGAATGAGTGGGGCTGACCAGAGCAAGCAGAGGTCCTAAATTCAATACCCAACAATCACATGAAGGCAGGTGGATCTGAGTTTGAGGCCAGCCTAGTCTAAGCACTAGGACAGCCAGGACTACCAGATATGTCTAAGTGTGTATCAAGTTGAAAAAACAAAACAACCAACACATTCAAGTATATTCCAATCCTTTTGCAAAGAGAAAAATGTTAAGTGTCAAGAAGGATGAGGCAGTAGACAAAAGGACAGAAAAACACACCACAGAAGAGGCCAGGGATTCGCATGGCAACCCTGGATTTTAATGCCCACAAAAGTTTCTGAACCATTATTCCACAGGTTCAGACTGGAGACAGAAGTCTTAAATGGCTGATATGAAGGGTTTCCCTTGGAGCTTGGGAGGCCCTAATAACTCTATGTATAGTTGCAGGTCTTTCATCTGAAGATTTCAAACAATGTTATAGGCATTAATTAATTTTTGCAGCACACAAGACTAAAATTCCATGCTCTTGGCCCTGTTTTATTGATAGACAATGGCAGCTTCTGTCGTATAATCATTTGGCTAGGAATGATGTGGGGAGTGGAGGCCATCCTGGGTGTGTGAAGTGCTAAGTGAATGTGTGTGTGTTAACGTGCTCCTAGCCTCAAACGCAGAGGGAAATAGCAAAGCCTCTCCCTAAGCTACAGGGGTGAGGCTCAGAGAAATGCCTTTCTAGTGGACCCAAGCTTAGACTGTGTGCAGAAAATGTCCGTCGTAGCTTTCTCCTTCCAGATATTTTATGGCCTGAAGACTGTTCCCCTACCGAGTCTGTTCCTATGAAGATTAGCTAAATCCATCTCCTAGATCCATCTGTATTCCATAAACATTCACCTCCTTGTTTATCTTTAGGGAATAACTCTGCTCACGTTCAACTCTGTGTAAGAAACACACTGAGCCTCTGGGATGCCGCAGTTTCTCCCTCAAGGAGCCCAGCCCACCCAAACCCATCTTTTCAGTGTGTCCTATCTGTGTCTGCCTTTTCTTCAGACCCTAGCTGCCCATCCCTAGACCCTAGACTGTTCCATCCCTGGAGCTATGCAGTAATGTGCTGGCTGATTTTGGGTGTCAGCTTGACACAAGCTGGAGGTATCACAGAGAAAGCAACCTCCCTTGAGGAAATGCCTCCATGAGATCCAGCTGTAAGGCATTTTCTCAATTAGTGATCTAGGGTGGGAGGGCCCATTGTGGGTGGTGCCATCTCTGGGCTGGTAGTCTTGGGTTTGACAAGAAAGCAAGCTGAGCAAGCCAGGAGAAGCAAGCCAGTAAGTAACATCCCTCCATGGCCTCTGCATCAGCTCCTGCTTCCTGACCTGCTTGAGTTCCGGTCCTGACTTCCTTTGGTGATGAACAGCAGTGTGGAATGTAAGCTGAATAAATCTTTTCTTCCTTAACTTGCTTCTTGGTCATGATGTTAGTGCAGGAATAGAAACCCTGACTAGGATAAGTATGAAGCCAACACTGACTTCAGATATCTTCCCTCCCAAACAATGAGTGTGTGTGTGTGTGTGTGTGTGTGTGTGTGTGTGTACACATGTATATGTACAAACACTTTAATGCATATATGGGTTATTCTTTTTTGTTGTTGTTGTTGGGTTTTTTTTTGTTTTGTTTTGTTTTGAGACAGGGGTTCACACTGTACATTTGGCTGGCCTTAAACTCCTTCCAGTCCTCAGTTTTCTGGTTTTTGTTTTGTTTTGTTTTGTTTTTTGGTTCTGGGTTTTTTGTTTTTTGGGGTTTTTTGTTTGTTTGTTTGTTTGTTTGTTTTTGATAGGGTTTCTCTGTGTAACAACTCTTGCTGTCCTAGAACTCACTTTGTAGAACAGGCAGGCCTCAAACTCACAGAGATCCTCTTGCTTCTCCCTCCCCAGTGCTGAGATTAAAGGCATGAACCACCACACCTGGCTTCTCTTTAAAAAAAAAAAAAAAAGTGTCCGGTTATGAGGTTGGGGGAGGTCTGGAGACCCAGCTCAGTGGTAGAGTGCCTGGCGTTCAAGTCTCAGCCCTGCAAATCCGCCTGCAGTCCTTGTGACAGTGCTTAGCTTTGGGGTTAGGGTTATGCTTTTTCATTAAAAACCAAAGAAGCAAACAAACACCTTTCAGAGGCTAGAGAGGAGGTAGGGGAAGTGGCTCCGCAGTTAACCATGTGGCTTGGAGGGACCCACTGCTTGTTGGCAAGCACCTACCTGCTTAGCTCACTCGCCTGGCCTGGCTTCGCTTTTGCTTTTGTTTTTAAGGTGAGTGAGTGCTTTGGCTTGTGAATATGTCTGTGAACAGCCATATGTCAGGTAACCTCCAAGGCCAGAAGAGGGTGTCACAGTCCCTGGATCTGGAGTTCCAGTTGTCTGTAAGCTGCTAGATAGGTAGGTTCTGAGAATCTGGAAGATAGGCCAGTGGGCTGGGATTTTGTTTTGTTTTGTTTTTTTTAATGTTACATTTATTCAATGTGTGTGTTGGGGGGTGCATGTGCATGCACAATCATGCACAAAAGCATATGTGCATGTATGTGTCATGGCATGCGCCAGAGGACTTGATTCTCTCATTCTTACGGTCCAGTGGATTGTGCTCAGGTTTCTGCCAGGCATCTTGCTAGCCCTTTTGAAGGTTTAGTTGGTTGGTTGTTTTGGCTTGGTTTGGGTTTTGTATTATTTTGTTGTTTTATTACTAGTTAAGTAATTAATGTTTGGTTTTTGAAACAAGATCTCTCTGTGGTCCTGGATGTCCTAGAGTTCACTGTGTAGACCAGGCTGACCTTGAACTCACAGAGATCCTGACTCCTTCTGCCTCCTGAGTGCTGGGATCAAAGATTTGCATCACCACACCAGGCAAGATAATAAAACTCTTCACCACCTACTCAAGAATGTCACCTGCTCTGGGCTGGTGAGATGGCTCAGTGGGTAAGAGCACCCGATTGCTCTTCTGAAGGTCCAGAGTTCAAATCCCAGCAACCACATGGTGGCTCACAACCATCCGTAACAAGATCTGATGCCCTCTTCTGGAGTGTCTGAAGACAGCTACACTGTACTTACATATAATAAATAAATAAATCTTTAAAAAAAAAAAAATGTCACCTGCTCACCACCTGCTAGAGAATGTCACCTGTGACTTGTAGAGGGGAAGGGGACATGGGATACCCATCCCTGTGATAGTCTACCATATCTTACTTCAGGAAGATTTGTATCCTGGGAATTATTTACCCCCCCCCCCCCATTTTTTATTTTCTTTATTTACATTTCAAATGCTATCCCGAAAGTTCCCTATACCCCCCCCCCCCATATTTCTTTCCATGAAAGAAAGCCGAGACTCTTTATCAAGAACCCATCAAGGTCTTTCATCAAGAACACCCAAGATGTCAATGACAGCACCAGAACGAGGACTTTGAACTCCAGGGCACATATCCAGGGTGGCTCCTTATACAGGGCATTCCTTTCCCGAACCCTAGCTAAAAGACCAAAGGCTACCCTGGGTTTCCAGGCAGCTCCTTCACCAACCTGCCATGCTTTGAGCACCCAGACTCAGAGGTTGGAAATGAGGTTCAGGGAGCAGGTATAGTGGTCCCAGCCCTTTTTCAGTTTTTGAATCAGGGTCTTATATGGCCCGAGCTAGTCTCAAACTCACTATGTAGTTGAACTCCTAATTCTCCTGTCACTGCCTCTGAGTGCTAAAATTACAGGTGTGTACCACTGTCCCCAGCTTTATTATTTTTAACATAAAAATGTTCTGTTCCTTGCTACTCTCTTTTAGAAGGGCAGGAGTATCTGGAGACCATGTGTTCTCTAAGCAAGAGCTCTTCCATCGAACCATGTCCCCATCCTATTCACTGCTACTAGCTGCTCTTCTTTGATTAAGGTATTTTGAGGCAGAGTCTGGTTTGTAGCCAAGGCTAGCCAGAACTTACCTTGTGGCCTAGGCTAGCCTCAAACTTACAATCCTTGTACTTCAACCTCTCCAGTTCTAGGATTTCAGGTGTACATTACCACACCTAACTCATTGTCCTTTTTTTTTTTTCTTCTAATTATCCACAGAGTGTTTTTAAAGATTTATTTATTTTTACTTTATGTGTATGAATATTTTGCCCAGATGTATTTAAGGGTACTTATGCATGCCTGATGCTCAAGAAAGCTAGCAGAGGGCACTGGATCCTATGGAACTGGAGTTAGGGAGGGTAATAAGCTGCCATATAGATGTTGGGCATCATACTTAGGTCCTCTGGAAGAGCTGCAAGTGCTTGTGACTGCTGAACCATCTCTCTGGTACCTAAAAAATACATATTCTTTAAATTCTTAAATTTGATTACAATATGATGGGTTTTATTATGGTATATTTCATACTTGTTATTCATTAATTCCACTCCTATGCATATACACTATAGAAATTCTTGTACTTGTAGAAGATATTTGGTATACTCTTTATCTTCATCAACTTATAAATTATTTTTGATATGCAACTATGGTGATTTGAATGAGAATAGTCCATATGCTCATATATTGAATACTTGGTTCCCAGTTGGTGGAACTGTTTGGGAAAGATTGAGAAATGTGGCCTTGTTGAAGGAGGTGTATTACCAGGGACAGGCTTTGAGGTTTCAAAAACCGGGGCCTGGGTCCCCCTTGACTGACTAACTGGCTCTCTCTCTCTCTCTCTCTCTCTCCCCCTCCCTCCCCTGTGCTTGTAAATCAAGGTGAGCTCTCAGCTACTGTTCCAGTGCTGTGCCTTCCTTCCTGCTGCCGTGCTTCCCACTATGACAGCCATGAACTCTCTCTGAGACTGGAAGCTGCAAATATAATGTCTCTTTTATAAGTTGGTCTGCTCATGGTGTTTTTTTTTTTTTATCAGCAATAGAAAAGTAGCTAAGATAACAAATAATAAAAAGAATGATATAGCTATATATGCTGAGAAAATATCCAATAAATATTAAGTAATAGGTATGTTATGAAACCCTATAGTATAATTCAAATATTTTGTTCATTGAAGTAAATTTTAACATCAGACACGAAAATATGGGCAGTAGTTATATCTGGTAAATTTCAATTTTGAAATTATAAATTTCTATAATGTTTCAATACTTTCCAGTAATCGCATTTACTTTATAATCAATAAAACAATAAAGGTTATTTTATGTGCATAAAAAGCTGTCAGGTAGAGAATACCTATTCTGTAAAAAAAAAAAATGACTTTTTTTTGTTTTTTTGTTTTTTTGTTTTTTTGTTTTTCGAGACAGGGTTTCTCTGTGTAGCCCTGGCTGTCCTGGAACTCACTCTGTAGACCAGGCTGGCCTCGAACTCAGAAATTCACCTGCCTCTGCCTCCCGAGTGCTGGGATTAAAGGCGTGCGCCACCACGCCCAGCGACTTTTTTTTTTAAGACTGTCTTTCCACATAGGCTTGGCTATCTCGGAACTGTATGTAGGCCAGGCTAGCTTTGAACTCATAGCAACCGACTTGCCTGCTGGGTCAAAGATGTGTGCCACCGTGCCTACCCCCCTGCCCTTTTTTTGAGACAAAATCTGGACTAGCCTGGAATCTGTTACTGGCTTCCTAATTCAGTCTACCAAACGCTGGGATTAAAGATATGAACGTGCACCTGACATTTTTTCCTCCCTATTACAAGTAGAAAAGGTGATCCCTACAAGCTATAAAAAGAGGACTTGGGAGTACTTAACATAGAAAACTTAAACATAAAAGGACTTCTTAGCTGGGCAGTGGTAATACACACTTTTAACCCCAGCACTCGGGAGGCAGAGGCAGGTGGATTTCTGAGTTTGAGGTCAGCCTGGTCTACAGAGTAAGTTCCAGGATAGCCAGGGCTACACAGAGAAACCCTGTCTCAAAAAAAAGGGGGGGTGGTGGGAGAGGAAAAGGAGAGAGAGAGAGAGAGAGAGAGAGAGAGAGAGAGAGAGAGAGAGAGAGAGTCTCTTTACTCTGTAGAATCTGAGTGAATGGTGCCAGATTTGGTCCCACTGGTTTGTCTGTCTTTCCTAAGCAGCAACAAACCAATGGCCCCCTGCTACTTCCACCCCCAGTTCCAAAGGTAATCTAGGTCTCTGTCATCTGCCCATCAGCACCCCAGATCCCCAGCCAACACCATCTGGTAGTGAAGCAGAGGCTACAAAGTTCTCTGAATAAAGCCCCTGTGAAGTTAGAGAAGACACAGAATCCCAGAGCAGCTTCACAGACACAGCAGGGCAAGGAGCAGGGATCAGGAAAGCCTGAGATGGGGTTCTGGCTTAGCCAGTGACTTGCCCTTTTTCTGTCTAGCTTCTTCCACCCATGCCCCCAAAGATGCAGAGCCAGACATGGCGGCACACACTCGTAATCCTGGCACTCAGGATACAGAAGGAGGGTGACAAGCTGGAGAGTAGCTTGGGTGGTAGAGTAATACCCTCTCAGTTAAAAAATAAAAAAAGCAAGAGAACGTCCATTTCGTGTGATGGAGGCTCCTGGACAGGTACAGGTATGGGATGTGTTCTGTTACCAAAGGAAAGTTCAGCTTCTAGGCTCATGCACATAGTGTGTCTTCTAGTTCAAATAATCCCCTCCATCTTGTCTTGGCTCACTTCTATTCGTTCTTGAGTTTTCAAATTATGTGCTACTTTCGATGCCAAACCTTCCTTACTTCTCTCCCACCTCCATGCAAGGGCTCTCTGCTCTGCTCTCGTGGCTTGTGCCTCTTCCCTTATCCATCTCTCCCGAGGAAAGTTCCCTGCCTGTCTGTCTCTCCCACTACCGTTGAAGCATTCTGAGATCAAGGGCTATGCTTGCTTTACCCAACACTGGCTATGTTGATATGAGTCAGAAGTGTTACATGGCTGAATAAAATGAAAGGCAGAGAGAGCCAGGGACAGAACCCTCCTCTTGTCTAGAGGGAGCATGGTTCTTACCAGGGAGGAGGTTTCTGGGCAAAGAAGAGGATCATGGGCTTTATTCTCCTTCCCTCCCCTTCCCATATCTCATCCCTTCCTCACCTTCTCTGAACCTCCATCTTCTGGGATCTGTTTGGAATGAGCTTGAACTCCCTCTACTGGCCAAAACTCAGAACTGCCCCCACCCCACCCTTCCACCCACCCTCTGCCCCGGGAATTCATTCTTCCCTGTGGAAGTTCCTTCTACTTCCTCCACAACTGTAGAGTTCATGAGGAACCAGAATATAAGTAGAAAACAAGGATATCCATCCAGCAGACAGGAGGTTTCAAGGTCTGACCCCACACCTCTCCTCCCTCAACACCAGGAGCGATTACTTGCCTCACCCTCTCCCTCACCTGTGTCTGTTTCCTGAGGTCTCCCCACTGTGACACCAGCTAATTCACAGAGATGTTGATTTCTGGAGCCTTGGGCTGATACATCAGTTCTGACTGTGGAGGAAACATCCAAAAAGTTGGGGGTGGGGAGAGACAAACAGACATAAAAGAGACGGAGGAACATCTAAAATCAAACAAAGACCAGGGTTGAGAAGAGCTCACGGAGCTGTGTGCCTGGCTCTTTCTCCATGAGCTCATAAACCCAGAACCCTGACTGTGGAGGAAGATTTCCCTAAGCCCATCATTCAGCCTACCTGAATGCAAAGACAAAGAGCCTTCAGGTTGAATGGAGATATCAGACTCTAGGACAGCTCAGGACAAGTCTCTCAACCCCTCCCCAGTCCTTAGAAGGAATTCGGCCTAGAGCTTACATCTTCACTGTCATTTCCACTGAACAAGTGCTCTGGCTCCGGCCTGGTCTCAGGGACGT
Source organism: Mus pahari (assembly GCF_900095145.1). NCBI lineage: Eukaryota > Metazoa > Chordata > Mammalia > Rodentia > Muridae > Mus > Mus pahari. The sequence continues at coordinate 31,696,313 of NC_034604.1, read as the reverse complement.
TCTTCTCCTCCTCTGGCATCAGCTCATCCAGCCAGAGGAGTTCCTGTGGTGAAAAGACCCACTCCAGTGCCTTCCGGACTGCCACCAGGCCCAGTAACTGCAGGAACAGAAGCAAGTCCTGGAGCTGAGCAGCAGCAGCAGCCAGGACGAGCCGTCTTACACTTCCTATATTTCCACTGAGTGTTAACACATTTCCATAAAGTAGATCCTGTTTTGTTTGATATTGCTTTGTCTTGAGGATGAGGTTTTATCCTTGAACTTGCCTTGTAGCTAAGGATAACCTTGAGCTCCACATCCTTCACCTCTCAACTATAAATGCTGGGATTAAAGTGTGCACCATCGTACCCAAGACTGATTGATTGATTTTTTTTTCTGAGACATATATATTCTCACTGTGTAGCTAAATGTACAACTCTAGCTGGCTTGGAACTAGCTTATGTAGACCAGGCTGAACTTGATCCCCCTGCCTTTGCCTCCTGAATGCTGAAATTACAGATGTTCACCACCATATCCACTTTTGATTTTTAAAACAGGATCTCACTTTGAGGTTCAAGTTGGTGTCAAACACAGTGTGATCCTTCTGCCTCTACTTCACAAGTAAGGGGGGTGGTTTACAGACAAAAAAATGTATTCCTATTGTATTGGCAATTGAAGCCCCAAAAGATTAATACTTTCCTAAGGCCACACACCTGGCATGTAGACCAGATTGGTCCTATTCCAAAATCTGTGGTTCTTAACTCTCCCCTCTGGTAAGCCTCCCCAAGTAACAAAGGTCAGCATTGCCCTTCCAGGATCTCAGTTATCTGGGGGTTGTAAACCAGCCCAAATGAGTTAGGATAGTTGGTGAATCAGTTCTCCTAGGCTCAGTCCATCTGTAAGTATTCCCAGGCATCTTAGGATTTCCAACCAGGAAGAGCCAGGGAAAGGAAAAGAGAAGTAAGAGGTGTTCTTCAGCCACCCTCCCAAGCTCAGAATCTCCCCCGAACCACTCAACACCCGCCTCCAAGTTACCATGAGTGGGAAGACAATGGCTGCAGGGGTAGACTTGATTACCCAAAGCAGACCTAGGCAGGCAAGCTGGATGGCTGTGAAGAGGTGAACTCTGCTCAGTGGTACATGCCTCAGGAGCAGCGTGTCTGGCTGATGTTTCCTGGGCATCAACAATAGCTGCACTCTCTTCATGAACTGAGAGAAAGAAGGGAAAAGAAATAGGCTGTTGGGGTGGAGGGTGTCACAATTAGCTATAGGAACTGCAGCGGGGAGGGAAGGCTGCAGCGGGGAGGAAGGCAGCTCCCTTGGCCTCCCCGTCTAGAGCATGGCAGCATAGCTTCTATGCCCAGGAGAAGCAGGGAAACGGATATGACAAGTGTGGCAATGAGGACTGGGCTTGCTAGCTGATGGTGGTGCGCTCACCTGGATGCTGCTGAGCGCGGCTACCCCCATGTACAGGAAGATGCCATAGAGCACGGGCATCGGGATGAACTAGTAGGAAAGTAGGAAGGAGGAGAGAGAGAGCACAGGTGCTTACCCTCCAGCCTCCCACAGGCCCCACCCTAGGCCCGCAGACTGGAGCCTGCCAGGCCTTTCTTCTCCTTTCACATTCTGCATGCCTGACTTCATCAAGTCTTTCCATGTCAATCACATGAGGTGAAATTACTATTATTGTCTGCATTTTACAGATGACGACATTGAGAGACAAAGTAACTTGCCCCTAGATCTCCAGTTTTTGTCTCCCATCACGGTATTAAGTGCTGGCCTACAACGCTACATCCCCCTGCTCTAGCCTCCTGGACGCCACCATGGCTGGTTTGAGCCATCACATTGTCTGCTCTACATGCTCCCATATACTGTCCTCCCTCCATTCACATGCTGGCTTTTGTTTTCTACCCTTTCAAAGCCCTTTCTTTGCTTTACTGTTCTTTCATCCTAAAATGTTCCTCTCGCCTGGGCATGATGGCACACAGCTGTGATTCCAACCCTTGGGAGGCAGAGCTAGGAAGATGGCAATAAATTCAAGGCCAGCCTGGGCTATGTAGCAAGGTCCAGACTAGCCAGGGCTACAAAGTGAGATCCTGTCCCAACCAACTAACCATCCAACAACCAATCAATGAATCAAATCCAACAACCAATCAATGAATCAAATCCAACAACCTAGTCAATGAATCAAATAAAGGTCTTCTCTGCTCAATCTGAAGTGGCCCTGGCACTGTTTGCAAAAACATTTTTTTTTTTTGGTTTTATGAGGCAAAATTTTTAAAATATTTATTCACTACTACTATTCTATGTGAGTCACAGCTTGCGTTTGGAGGTCAAAGGTCAGCTTGTAGGAGTGGGTCTTTTCCTTCCATTGTAGGTTGTAGGGACTGCACTCAGGCCGGTCATCAGTCCTGCAAGGCAAGTGCTTTTGCCCGCTGAACCATCTCACCCAGCTGTCCCCAGCTCTCTTCATCGCCTTGTCTGCTTTCATTTCCTCATAGATGCTATCAGCTAAAGTTACCGTATTGCTCTAACTTTAAAAAAATCTGTCCTCTCTCCCTAGTCTCCCAGGAGGGCAGAGGCATACATACGCTGTCACCAGTATAGCTCCAGTTTCTGGGACAGTAGTTGGTATAGCATTTATGAGAGTCAACCTACTTAGCAAGTGGTCAATCCTGTCTGGCTGGCTCTCCTACTGCAAAACTCTTACACAGCCTCCGTGACCTTAGCCCTGCCTAACCTCCTGTCTCCTGCCTCCTGCCAGTGACTCTTGTCTGACATTTCTACACCCTCTGTGACTGCTTTGCTGTCTTGACTTGTTGATCTTTTCTATAGCTTTCTTCCATAGTTATGTAGGAGTGTATGTGTGTGTGTGTGTGTGTGTGTGTGAAGTTTCTGATGAAGTTTAGTCTCATATCCCCATTCTATACTCCTCTTCCTCTCTCATGGGTCCCAAGCACTGTGGGGTATCCAGCAGAGGTTTCACAAGCCTTGAGAAAGAGTAAAGGGTTTTTGCTTCAAAGTTTCTCTGGGATATGGATACACTCGTCTCCAGCTTATTGGGGGGCTGGAGCAAGGGTGGTGCTAGAACCCCAGGGGATGATGGCATCCCCATATCCTACTCTACTAAACAAAAAGCCTACTGGCCAAGAAGTTAGGTACATTTTTAAATTTTTTTTCTACTTTTAGATAAGGTTTCATGTAGACCAAGATTGGCTCAAACCTACTGTCTAACTGAGGCTAGCCTTGAACTTGAACTCCCAAGTGTTTGAATTGCAAGTGTGCAACCACCACACTTTTGCTGTTATTGATGTGTGTGTGTGTGTGTGTGTGTGTGTGTGTGTAGCACTGAGGCCAGAGGATAACTTGTTGGAATCAGTTCTTCCCCACCATCACACAGACCCAGGCCCTTTATCAAGCTTCAGGCTTGTCAACAAAACCCTTTATTTGCTGAGCCATCTCAGACTCCCCTGGCTTTTTAGTTTCTTTTGATGTGGGGGGTCTCACACTGTAGCCCAAGCTGGCCTGCAACTTATTGTGTACACAAGCAGGTCTCAAAGTTGAAACAAACCTCCTGCCTCAACCTCTTGGTTTACAGGCATAAACCACCATGCTCTGGAAGTCTGGGGTTTTTTTGTTGTTGTTGTTGTTTTGTCTTGTTTTTTTGTTTGTTTTGTTTTGTTTTTTTTATCTGAGAAATGGCTCTCGTAGTGGGCACTTACAAATTACTTTACATCTTTAACCTCCAGGTTTCTCGTTTGTAGAGTATGGGTGTCTCTCAGGATTAATCAGCACAAAGAGTAATGTAACCATGTGAGAAGAAAACACAGTTCCTGGCACACTATGTGTTCAGCTGGCATCAGTTCTGTGGAAACTGCTGCACTGGCCCTGATGCTGGCCAAGCACGTACCTTGAGCACAGGTGCCAGGAAGATGGAGACACCTGTAAGGATGAACACCACCAAGCCTGTCAGCCTCTGCTCCCTGTGGGGAGAAGGAGGAATTAGCTGGGTCTGAGTGTGTTCCTGGAGCACCCAAGTTAGAGACCTTACCAGGCCTGTTCCAGTTGTAGTACCCAGAGAAGAGGAGGGAAACACTCCATAGGTTACTTGGCGAAGGACCCTTGCTTGCTGTGAGAAACTGATAGGAAAAGCAGAGCGCTCCAACCCAGGGCCCCTGGCCTCTCCATCAGTCCAGGCTCAACATTGCCCTGTTTTGGTTTGGTTTGGTTGTTTATTAAATATTCTATTACATCTCTTTTTTTTTCTTTTCTTTTTGGTTTTCCAAGACAGGGTTTCTCTGTGTAGCCCTGGCTGTCCTGGAACTCACTCTGTAGACCAAGCTGGCCTGGAACTTAGAAATCCGCCTGCCTCTGCCTCCCAAGTGCTGGGATTAAAGGCATGCGCCACCACTCCCGGCTGTATTACATCTTATTCATACTGTGTATGTGCAAGCATGTATGTGAGCATGTGCCCTTCTTGGTGTATATGTGACGGTCAGAGGACAACTTGCAGGAATCAGTTCTTTCCTTTACCACCCAGGTCCCAGGGATGGAACTCAAGTCATGAGACATGGCTGAAAGTGGCTTTGTCCCCTGAGCCACCTCACTACTTGGGTTTGTTTGCTTGTTCATTTGATTGTTTTAATGGTTCTGGGATTTGAACCTAGGGCCTCATATTTCATCCCTCACTCCATAGTTATTCTTCAGTTTTTTGGTTTTAGGATTTTGTTTGTTTGTTTGTTTGATTGATTGAATGATTGATTGGTTGATTTGTTTTGTTTTGTTGTTGTAGCTTTGGCTATCCTGGAACTCGATTTGTAGACCAGTCTAGCCTCAAACTCGCTGAGATCTGCCTCCCTCTTCCTCCAGAGTACAGGATTAAAGGTGTGCACCACCGTGCTTCACCGCTGTTTTAAATGTTTTATTTAGATGGAAAATTAACAATTTCTCACTGCCATAAAGACCTATATTTCATAATGTTCAAGGTTAGTCAACTTCATTTGCTTTAGGTAGACTGTTTCTAACAATAGCAGAGGTAGGTGTTTTTGTCATGGAGTCCTTTGCAACATCCATGGTATGCTTCTACGTTGAGTGGGGACTGAAAGATGGTATCTCCCCCTCTGCTTTAGCCCTGGCAATCTTCTTACATTTATTATAAGCCACTCACCCATCTCAGAGTGTGGAATCCACCGCCCGTTTACCCCACTACAGTCCTTAGGATGCACAAGCTGAGAATTCAGGCTGCCCAAATAGCTCACACATCCCATTACCGTTTTTTGTTTGTTTGTTTTGTTTTTGTTTTTTTTGGTTTTCCGAGACAGGGTTTCTCTGTATAGCCCTGGCTGTCCTGGAACTCAC
>NC_034604.1:31682812-31690404 GCF_900095145.1 Mus pahari | reverse complement strand
TCTCTCACACTCTCTCTCTCTCACACACACACACACACACACACACACACACACACACACACACACATACCTCTCCTTCAGTGTATCGCAGTGCCTTAAAAGAGAGCAGAAAAAAGGACTCCGGACTTTGGTTGGGGGCAGGGTTAGGGGGAAGAACTGTCTCTGCCTCTCTGTCTCTCTCTCTTCTCCCCCCACCCCCCAAGGGGGAAGAAGAGTTGGTGAATAAAACCTGCACACACTGCTTTGTACTTATTCACAGCCTTCCTCCTTAGGCTCACCCTCCCTGCCCCCACACCCAGTCTGGGGCAGCTCAGGTTCAGACCTGCCTCAGTCTGGGGCAGGGCTAGGTGTGTCTGTGTCTGCTCTGATTTATAAGCGTCTGTGGTGGGGAGGGGGCCCACAGTGGTTGGCTGGGGTTCTGAGCTCTAAAGCCACCGTTGGAGAGTCCCCACTGCTGTTCTACCCCACAGAAGGAGCTCCACCTCTACTGGTAGTGAGAAGCGTAAAGAAGAGTAGGGTGCAGGGAAGAAGGTAGGCCTGGTGGCAGGGAGAAGTCAGAACAGCAGCCTTTACTCATTATGTGGTATGTGCCGGGCACTGTAGTAACTATTTACACTGTGATGCGTAAACCCCCCAAAAAATCCTATGGGGAGAACTGCTATTGATTATTCCATTTTATAGACTAAGATATTCTCAGGGGAAGTATGGTGATGCGTGTCTAACTACAGCGCATGAGGGGTTAAAGCAGGAGGATGATGAGTTCGAGGCCAGCCTCAGCTGTGTTTGGAGTTTGAGGTTAACCTGAACTATTGTGAGACTCTGCCTTTTAAAAAGGAGATGCCTAGAGCAAGACCTGCTGCCTGGAGCCTGTCCTCCAAGATCTACCCTATAATAATAGCTACTGTGTACAGCATTCCTCATTCACGGATGTGTCTGCTGAAATACCTCATTTTATCACTCAGAGACTCTGTGAGGCCATTGCTGTTACTGTCACTATCATGTGTGACAGAAGAAGCTCAGAGGGAAAGAAGTATGGGAACTATGAATCTTATTACTACTCCAAGTTGCTGGCCCCACTTCCTCCTCGCCCCCTCATTCTGTCCGGCTCTCACCTTGAATTCTGTGGGCACCAAGAGCTTCGGCGTGGCTAGGCCCAGGAAGGCATCAAGGCCACAGCCCAGCAGGATGGCCAGGACTGAGGAAAAGTCACCCAACACCTTGCGCACCTGGCCACAGAGTGGACACTTTAGTCTGGGCCTGCCATCCCGTTTCTATTCTACCCTTTCCCGTTTGCAGACAGGATCCAGGGCCAAAACCAGACATTTCACGCGGGAAGGAAAAAAATGACACTTACCACAGAGGGGAAGAAGCGGCTGTTCTTTACATGCTTGAGAGCAATGGCACAAAGGAAAGAAGTAAAGAAGAGGAGAAGGGAGAAGAAGGCGATGTCTGGCACCGTGTGACAGCTGGGGCCGCGAGGGTGGCCTCCTTGCCGGATGCACTCAGACGGAGGCAGGAAGGAAGCATTGGCCAGACCTGGCTGCTGAATAGAGGGGTGGTCACATGTGGGACAGTGGGCAACAGACACGTCCCACTCTCTTGGACCCACCTCAGAGGAAGGGGAACCCACAGAGACATCAGGGACGCAGGATGAGCCATAGGCTAAATCAAAGTAATCAGGGAAGTTTTCTTCCCTCTAAGGGTGGGGAGAGCCGAAGAGCTCTACCTCCGTTCTTAATCAGACCTTTTTAGGAGCAAGTCTCACCATGCTTAAGACGTCCTCTGTGTCTTTGAGCTTTGTACTTGTCCATTCAGACTTGTTTCCTGGGAAGCAGAAAATTCAGGCTTAAGCCCTCCTTCCTTGAGAGAGTCTTCTGCACCTCAACTAGAAAGGTCTTAATTCCGATCACACTTCTGCTTCTGTCACACTTGAGTGTGTTCTCAGATTACTATTCTGTATCCTCATGGCCTCAGTTTCTCTACCCATCTGTGTCTCTGGTGTGGAACACAAAACTAAACATCAAATATCGACTGAATTCTTGAGCTCACAAATCTGTATGTACCAGAGGAAGAACTGGTCTCATTCAGGACTAGTAGAATCAGGCATACGTCAAAAAAAAAAAAAAAAAAAAAAGATATGTTTTTAGCTAGGTACTAGGTGGCTCCTGCTTCTATCCCCAACAGTCGGCAATGGAGGCAGGAAGATCAGATCAAAGACATCTTCGGTTCTATAGTGAGTTGGAGACTGTATTACATACACTACATGAGACCCTGTCTCACCCAGGACCATCACCTCCTGCAAAGGACACTTTCCCCCATTCCCGGTGCTGCCCTCCATGTGGAGGGATCTATGCAGGTGTCACACTCCAAACCTCTCCACATGGTTATCTGTTCTCACTCATCTATGAGTTGTTTGATTGGTGAGTTTGGGAAATGAAGCGAGGCATGCCTGGTCCTGCCCTTTCTCTAGAGTAAGCTGCCTGGTTGGTGTACTTAGGTCTGCTCTTCTGATGCAAGGAAGACCCCCCAGTCCAATGCTACCATTCTTGGTTGGGTACACCTGATTTTGGCTTCACCCTTAGGAAGCCCATCAACCCACACTCTTCTGTCAGGGCTGTCAGAAATAAAGATAATCCTGGGCTGTCCCAAAGTTTATTTGGTAACTGATCCAGAACCAGAAGTGAGACTGCTGGCTATTGGATAAGCACTGAGCAGCTTTCTGAACTTAGTCCATTCCCTACATCTTTCCTCGCCTACCTCCTGTGCCCAGGTATTGACAGAAGCAACCATAGGCAGAAGATCCTGGCCTTTGGATTGGATAGGCACGGATCAAATTCAGCATCTTCCCCACGGCATCATAGATGAAGATGAGGCTGATGAGGGCACAGAATCCTTCCTCTGTGAATCTGGTGAAGTAGCGCACCAGCAAGCTGGCCTCTGTAGCCACCAGTGCCAGGCAAAATGCGGCCACCCAGAGGCCGACCCACAGGCGGAAGGGCAGGTAGTCCAGGCTGTAATCTCTGTGACAGTGAGAGACAGTCAGGGCTGTCTCCTCCTTCCCTAACCCAGGTCAAGTGCCTCTCAAGCCAGAGACAGTCCCTCCCTCTCTCTTCACCCAGTTAGGACCAATGGAGGATGTGCCCACCAACGGGCTGGGGAGGTGAGAGAGGTCTCCTACCTGCTAAAAGAGAAGAGTAGGCGCTCAAATACCAGCACTGGCCCCGTGCTGCTAAGGATAGTGAGGGGCTGGCCCGCCATCAGGCAGAAGGCAGCTCCAGCCACACCTGTGCCCAGGAAACTCTCCAGCACTCCCTGGAAGTGGACAGACCGCTTCATAGGATCCAGGCATCACAACAGCATCTGTGGAACCTCAGCCCCACTCATAGTTCCAAGAGGTAAAGCAAAGGGGGACACCAAAGTTTATGCCAATTCCATCAGACAAACCCACATACCTGGGCACCTTCAGTGGCATCTCCCAGAAGACCCCCAAAAGTGATGGCATTTGTGACTGTGGCCAGGTAAATGTAGAACACAGCTGAGAAACACTGGGGGTGTAGGGCATCCAGGAAATCACTGGGGTACCAACATGCCTTCCGGCGCACGTCCTGAATAAGACCCCCAAAGAGCCTCCCGCCCGTGGGTCGTCAGTGATCCAAGTTTCCACACCCCACGCCTACATCCTGATTTCCTCTGCATCCTCCCGCATTGCCTGCACATTTTTGATGCCTCTGTGACTCTTCCACAGGATCCCAAAACTTGTTCCCACCCAGTTGCCCTCACCTGCCTGTCCTTTGCAATTCTGGGATGGGTGTGTGCGGTCCGTGATGGCGCTTGTCTTCTGTCAGGGCAGCACTCTGGCGGGAGAGGCTGGTGACCTCCTGCAGTTTCGAGGGGAGTCTGGGCAGAATGGGAACCTCAGATGGGTCAACCTGAGATTTGACTTAAGAGTACGTGACGCCCCGCCCCCCTGGAGGCTACGGGGCGGCGGCTGAAGACGCCTTCAAACTGATAAGAAGTTAGATTACCACCCAACCCCGTGAATGCCAAGCTTAACTGGGGAGCGTGATAGACCCATAATCAAGGAGAAGATCGGCGTGGAATTACGCCCCCGAGGTACCTTTTGTGCTGAGAGGGTAGGTGTTTGGGTGGGGGAATCCGGGCTGTCCGGTCCCACCGACCCGGGGGTAGAGCTGTCACCTCCTGCAGGAAGGCATCCAGAGCTGCCAGAAGGTCACGAAGATGACTTGCCCGACGAACTGACCACTGGAATTGCTGCATTTAAGGCCACAGAACAGATGGGAAATGGATATTAGGGACTCTTCCATGTGTGTTCACTTGTATTTTCTCGAAGCCATCCTCACACAGGCTACAAGCAGACAAATCATGATTTACTCATAAATCCATCCATCCATCCTTTGACTTTGTGCCTATGTGTGTCTACCTCGGGCCAGCAATGCTGCTACATTGATAACTGGAAACTTCAGCCCCCATGGTACAAAAACAAAGCCACACTCTGCCTCACTGTTATTCCTGATCACATGCACAAAGTCCATACACATGTTCCACACATGCACACACATATACACACAGAGGACACCCTGGCCCACTCACCGGGTCACTGAGGAGGACAGCAGCTGCCCGTCCCATCTCATGGTAGCTCCTTCCCAGGGTGGGAGGACCCAAGAGGAGGCAGAAAAACCTGAGGAAGGGATGGGGGGGGGGCGTTGGGGTGTGGCGGGAGCTCCAGGCTGCTTTCTCATAGGACAGCGCTGCCTGCTGGTAAGCGCAGCCTCTGACCGATACTTAGCTCTACTCAAGCTCTGCAAAATGACCTCTAGGGAGCATTTCCTAGACACTCTTGAGGAACTGTATCTAAAGACCCCTCCCCACTCCTCAGCAGAGGCCCTTCTTCTGGGTCCCAGAGCTCTGATTCGGTCACCTCACCTGCTGGGCAAGATCACCTCTGTAAGAGGCTCCAGCACTACTGGATTCCGCAGTCTTACGAAGGCCCCTAGTGGCTGTTCGAGGAAGCCCAGCTCTCCTGCCAACACGGCCGCTGCCTCAGCTCCCGCGGGCAGCTTCTGTCTCAAGGGGTTCTGGTGCTGGGTGGCAGAGCATGAGAGGTTATTTAGGGAGGGGGAGGTTGGCAGATACTCAACAACGGGGGAGCCTGGCGGAGGGTGGGTGTCTGTTCATTTCTGATCTTCCTCCCAGCCTTTCCCAAGGAAGGGCCACAAACCTTCAGTGGGGCGTCCTCATCACGAGAAGCCTTTCTGAAAGCACTGGACTCTGCAAATCAGGAATACATCGTGGTTCAGAGCACACGCTTTAGGGGCAGGCCCACCAGGGCTTCCTAACCAGGGGATAGCTGTGATACAGTTCTCCATGGAAACTAAAGATGAGATGAGAAGATGCGGCAAGCAGGACTCCCAGCATGGTGCCTGCCAAGTACAGCCCTTGGAGGAGCCCTGGTTGTTATGTCCCTGTCACTCCCTCTCCTCTGCCCTCACCGTAACCACCAGTTTTCTCTTGCCCCGAGGACTGAGCCAAAGCTGGCCCATTCCTGACTTGAGAAAATGTAGACGATCCCTGGGACCCTCCCATCCCAGAATCTTGATCCTAGGCCCAAAGAGGGATCTCTCACCTCTGCAGGGCCTGATGCCTGGGGTCTGGATGTGGTGCTGGGGTCTCTGCAGGAGCAAGGCCTGAAGCTGTCCTCTCAGTTCTGGGCTCAGTGACTCCCCACTGACTACCTGCTCTGGAGAACAGATGTGAAGTTCAACCTCACTCCTGAGCCCTCTCTGTCCTCCCATTGGCTCCCTTCCCCGCTTCTCATTCTATGTGTCTTTCCCCAAATCAGTCTCAGAAATACAAGGGTCAGTGACACACACACACCCTGCCCAGCCCCGCCCCCCACCACACACACTCTGTTTTTTTTTTTTTTTTTTAAATTTTATTTATTTATTTATTATATGTAAGTACACTGTAGCTGTCTTCAGACACTCCAGAAGAGGGAGTCAGATCTTGTTATGGGTGGTTGTGAGCCACCATGTGGTTGCTGGGATTTGAACTCAGGACCTTCGGAAGAGCAGTCGGGTGCTCTTACCCACTGAGCCATCTCACCAGCCCCACTCTGTTGTTTTGAGACAAGGTCTCACTACACAGACCAAGGTGCCCAATTTTCAGTGGTTCTCCTGTCTCCGCCTGCCGCATGCTGAGATTACAGCTGTGTGCCACGGGCCCCCCGCTGCCTTAACCATCACTATCTCTGAGACAGAACTGGGCAGTCCCTGGGGTAGGGTGGGGGTAGGACAGGCTCTGGAAGATTCTAAGACTTTGGGGGAAATTCCCAGGAAATGGAATGTTCTCCTCAGCCTACCCACAAGCTCCAGGAGGCTCTGAGCCTGACAGTCTAGCAGGACAATGCCCTCGGCCAACAGACTTCGGAGGTTCTGGAGGCTGGGGAGTGCCAGGGTAGGCACATGGGGAGCACTCCACCGGCCTGCGCCCATGTCTAGCTTTTCCTCAAACAGCAGCCACCTGTGATGAAGAGATAGGCAGTGTTATTGGGAGACTCTCACCCATGTCTGGGACACAGGGAGGGCAGTGTGGCTGCCTTTGACCCAGTGATGCCAAGGACCTCCCTCCCTGAGCCACTCCTCGTTAGGTCTCAGAGAACTCCTACTGTAGAGAAAACTGAGCCTCGTGTCAAGAAGACAAAGGAAAGGTCCTAATCTGAGGCAGGACGGAGGCTACAGAACTAACCCGGACCGATTTACCTGCCTGTCTCTCGCCACTCCAGTGCCTGGGGCCAACCCAGCAGCTCATTTAGTTGAATGAAGAGCAGAGGGTCCTTAGACACCTGAGATTCCCCAATGTCTATGCCTGAGGGTCCATCAAGGCCAGGGCCAGGGCCTAGGCCACTGTCCGGTTCCTCCGAGCGAGCATTTTCATGAGCATCAGAGCTTTCAAAACCCCCCTGGTCTGGCAGCTTCATCCTGGAAAGACTTGCACAAATCTTGGGAGCTGTGTGTCCTAGAGGCCCTCTGGCTGGCTACATTTATACCCAATCTCTACAGCATAAGCAAAGCCAAGCCTGTTGGCTCCAGAAAAGGGCAGACTTCTCCTCCTCTATTTGGTCTCTGACACCCCCCCCCCCCATGGCCTGTTTGTAAAACTAATCTGGCCTTTCCTAGATCTTTCAGAAGTTCCCAACTTGTGTGTGTGCATCAAGTCTGACCTCACTATGTTTTATGTAAATAGACAGGAGTAACTGATACCCACCCCAGATTCTGTTGCTCTTGGTTGTCCTGTGTCAAATAGTAACACCACAAATCCAGGACTGTTTGGTTATCAACAATATAGCCTAGGGGCCACAGAGACACATTTGGACAAACAGGGAACTAATAAATAACTAGGCTCGTGGAAGCTAGGCAAGGAACGGGGAATGGGAGGCAGAAGAAGGTAGGGGCCCCACCTGTTAAATGGACTGATTTTAGAAAGTGGAGACAGGTCATGGAGAACGCAATACTTATACCTTAAAGTCTTCTGCTCAGTGTCTGGAAACCCCAATTTAGCTATGTGCCCCTTTA
>NC_034604.1:31651802-31682718 GCF_900095145.1 Mus pahari | reverse complement strand
GAGAGAGAGAGAGAGAGAGAGAGAGAGAGAGAGAGAGAGAGAGAGAGAGAGAGATAGATAGATCCTGGAGCCAGAAGAGAATGTGGCCCTTTATCAAAAGATTTTTTTTATTTAGTTTTGTTTTGTTTTGTTTTGTTTTTCAAGACAGGGTTTCTCTGTATAGCCCTGGCTGTCCTGGAACTCATTCTTTAGACCAGGCTGGCCTCGAACTCAGCCTTTGTCAAATTCTATTGAACCCACCTTGCAAACTTACCCAGAATACCCAGAATGCACCTCATCCCCAGCTTCAGTGTTACTGCCTTGATCCAAGCCACCTGAATTATTTCAGCAGCCCACGAGGCTGTTACAATAGTCTCCCTGGCTTTGGCTCTTTCTCCTTCCCCAAAGTTCCCCAAAGTTCATCTTCGATATAGCAGCCATTAGGATTCTCTTTCTTTCTTGCTTGCTTGCTTGCTTTCTGTTGATACAGGATCTCATCACTAAGCATTCCTGGCTGGCCTGGAATTTGTCACAAAGACTAGGCTGGTCTTGAGTTCTTAGAGATCTGCCTGCCTCTACTTCCTGCCTGCTCGACTTAAAGGCATGTGCCACTACCCCTAGCTAAGGGCTCTTTTAAAAAACCTTTTTAGGTTTAGAGAGGTGGCTCAGTGGTTAAGAACACTTGCTGCTCATTCAGAAGACCCTGGTTTGATTCCCAGCACCCACATGGCAGCTCAACAGTCTGTAACTCTAGTCACAGGGAATGTGACACCCCTTCCTCTGGTCTCTCCTCAGGCACAAGGCACACACATGACAGACAGACATATATATATATGAAGCACTCATATAAACACACACACAATCTAACCTGAACCTGGTGGCACAGGTTTGTAATTTCAACTGCTTGGGAGGCTGGAGCACTAAATATTCTCTCTCTCTCTCTCTCTCTCTCTCTCTCTCTCTCTCTCTCTCTCTCTCTCTAATGGACTATGCCTCGAGTCCAACCCCCTTCTGACTTACCTAGTCCCTTCTCCCACCGTAAGCCTACAAAAGGTCTCCTCCTCCAAGACAAAATTCCATGGATAAGAAAGAAGACATCAGCCCTAAGTTGAGGGCCTGAGTATCTAGGGAATGCCTCAGGCTGCCTCGCTGGCATCTCTCGCTGCTGCTGACAGCACCAGCCCACCCTCTGAACACACCTCCACCTTTCCTTCGCCACCTTCTTTCTAACCTCCTACCCTCTAGCTCCCATCTCCCTTCTATGTAATGAAAAAGGCCTGAGGGTCTTGGCTGTTCTCTGCAAGGAACACTTTCTCCCTGGGTTTTCACATGCCTGGATCCTCATACCCAGGTCTCATCTCAAATATGGTTTACTCAAGGAGCCTTTCCTCTGCACTCATTCTATGACATTTCTGTTTTGTTTTCTTAACTAGCAGTTATCACTACTAGTAACCTTATTTATTATTTGTTTGTTGTTTATTGCCTGCATCGCCACACACAACTGTACAGCCCTTGATGCGGTATCTTACTAGGCTTGGTCCCTGAGCCTTGAGCAGCCTGGCACACAGTGGCTCTCAATAAATTCTTGATCCATGAACGCATAGAAAGGAAGGGGTAGGGCCGAGAGCCGCGCTTCTTCTGGTGGCCACACGAGGGCGCTGCTCCCCACGGCCTGAATCGCTAGAGCCGCTCCCTAAGACCAAGCTGTTGTGGTTTTGTTTTTCTGCCAGGGCTCGGGAAAAGGCAAGATGGCAGGGAGGAGTGTTTGAATCTCTGCCCAGGCCTGGCCCAACGCAGACTGGCCCCGAGGGATGACATGCGGAGGAGCATCTAAGGACAGGAAAGGAAAGGACAATCGGGTTCTTCTAAATAAGAATTAAAACCCTTATTGGAACCAGGCTTCAGGTGTCTCCTCCACACTTCCTCTGGTTTTAGGAGGTTGGTCCAAGGCAGAGGGAGGAGTCACCGTGTTACCTATGTGGAGGGGAGAGGTGGTTTCAGTCCCCAGAGGAGCAGAAACTGGCCTAAGGGCTGACCATTCCTTCAAGAATGTGTCCGAACCATAGGGGGCAAATGACTCAAGAAAACTTGAAGGGATAGAATCACGAGTTTGGCATGAATAACCCCGTACACATACATACTCCCCTCCGTAACTTCTGCCAAAGTTCGGAAGGTCTGTCCTTCACCGTCTCTGTGGCCCCGTTCCAAGAGTACTTTAACATCACCGAGGCCACCATACCTGTTCCCCAGACCTCATTTCAACCCCTGAGCCTGAGTGCTCAGAGCATGGCAGGTTGGTGAAGGAGCTGCCTGGGAACGCAGGGCAGCCTTTGGGATCCTAGACGGGGCCGGGAGTTCAAAGACCTGGTTCTCATTCTGGTGCCACCATTGACTTCTTTCTCAGGGCCTTGCCTCTGAGTCTCAGCTTTCCTTCATGGAAACAAAGCAAGAGAGAAATCTCCCTGAAGTAAGATATGAAAGACTGTCATAGGGATGGGGGTCGTGTGTGTGTGTGTGTGTGTGTGTGTGTGTGTGTGTGTGTGTGTGTGTGTGTTCGCGCGCGCGCGCGCGCAAGAGCGGTCATCGTCATTGTCGTCGTCGTCGTCGTCCTTGCCCTAGCATGTGTCAAGCCTTGTTTTCAGTCCTTACCGCTGAATAAACTGGATTTGGTGGTGCATGCTGCAATCCCAGCACGTGGGAGCAGGAGATTTAGAACTTCAAAATCACCCTTGGAGACTCAAGAGACCCTGTCTCAAAATAATAAATATAAATAAAAATAAAAAATAAGCCAGGCTGACACACGCCTTTAATTCCAGGAGGCAGAGGCAGAGGCAGGAAGATTTCTGTGAGTTCACGGCCAGCCTGTTCTACAGAGCTAATTCCAGGACAGCCAGCAGTCTGTTACAGAGAAACCCTGTCTTGAAAAATTTTTTTTCATACTTTATTTTTGTCACATCTGTTGTTAACACTCTTTTTAAAAACTTTATTCCCCCTTCCCTTCTCTCTTGCTCTCCCCCCCCCTCCCTCCGGGCCATAGGTTTTTATTTGTTTCTCGATATGGATGGTTGTGAGCCTCCATGTGGTTGCTAGGATTTGAATTCATGGCCTCCAGAAGAGCAGTCAGTGCTCTTAACTGCTGAGCCATCTCACCAGCCCCTGTTAACACTCCTTTGCTCTCCTGGAAATGAAGTCCAAAGATAATACCCTACCTGTACACTTAGTTTTAAAACAAAATCAACACCTGGAGGCAGGTACATTGGAGCATCTTTAGTTCCAGCTACCCAGAGTTAGAAGCAAAAGGAATGCTTGAGGCCAGGAGTTCAAGGTCAACCTGGACATACTAGCAAGACACCCCTCAGCTGGGCGTGGTGGCGCACGCCTTTAATCCCAGCACTTGGGAGGCAGAGGCAGGCGGATTTCTGAGTTCAAGGCCAGCTTGGTCTACAGAGTGAGTTCCAGGACAGCCAGGGCTACACAGAGAAACCCTGTCTCGAAAAACAAAGCCAAAAAAAAAAAAAAAAAAGACACCCCTCATCACAAAACAAAAATCATTTCAATGTGTAAATCTCTCAGTCAAGACTATTCTAGAAATGGCGTTGCATACATCTACGTGGGCTTATTAAGGAGTGTGACAGCTATAAATACAGACTAATGCAAATACCACCAAAATGAACATTCCATTCTAACTTCCTTCCTGGAAAAGCTCACGGAAAGGCTCTTTGTATTCTGTATAACTTAGAAATGCTTTTAAGATCAAGTAGTCAGGCTTTCGTCAAGGAAGAATCCAGCTGGACGTTTAAAAGAAGAACAAAATGCACAGCAATGTAGTTGTTTTCTATTTTATAACTTTTGTGTGTGTGTGGGGGGGTGTTATGTTCATGCAGTGCCCTTGTAGGTCAGAGACGATACTAGATCCTCTGGTACAAGAATTACAGACAGTTGTGAGCTGACATGTGGTTTCGGGGAACTGAACCCAGGTCCTTAGGAAGAAGAGCTAGCGCCCTTAACCGTGGAGCCATCTCTCCAGCCCCTTCTTTTTGTTCTGTTTTTATTTGTTTGTTGGGGTGGTGGTTTGTTTTTTTGTTTTTTTTTTGTAATTTTTCATTCTTTGAGAATTCCCATACAATGTCTTTTGCCTGTATTTACCCCCCCTCCTCTCCCTCTACCCCTCCCAGATCCTCCTTAGCCTCTCTACCTACCCAGCTTTCTTGTTCCATCTCTCCTTTTTTTGAACAAGTCCATTTGTGTTGACCGATTAATCACTCTGGGCTTGGGGTCTGCCCTGGATCTGCCAGGCGTCACAGCATTAGAGAAAACGGACATTCCCTTCCTCAGATCTCATCAAACGCAGCTGACTCCTGACTCCTCATCTATGGCTGGGACTTGCTGTGCATTTTGTTCTTTTAAACGTCCAGCTGGATTCTTCCCTGACGAAAGCCTGACTACTTGATCTTAAAAACATTTCCTCTCCTCTGTGCTGGGATCTTGTCTGGTTTGAGATTATACAGGTTTTATGTGTCCTGTCACAGTTATTGAGTTCATATATGTATCTGTCCTGTTATGTATAGGAAACATTGTTGCCTTGAAGTCATTTATCATTCCTGGCCCTTACAAGTCTTTCTGGTCCCCTCTTCCACATAAGTCCCTGAGTACTGAGGGGGAAATATGCTCTAGACATCCCATTTATGGCTGAGGTCTCCTGCTTTTTGTTTATTTGTTTGTTTATTTAGACAAGAGTCTCACTATGTACTCATTCACTGTGAATACCAAGATGGCTTTGAACTCAACAGAGATCTTTCTGCCTCCTCCTTCCATGTGCTGAGATTACAGTATAGATGTGGCTGTGTAGACCTGACCCCACCTTTTTTTTTTTCACAGATTCTTTAAAAAACAAAACAAAACAACAACAACAAAAAAAAACAACAAAAAACCCCCCAAAAACCTCTTCTTTAAATTCCTAGAGTGTCCTGTAGGGGGCAGCATCTCTTCCTTCCTAAACCATTGTCTTAGACAAGCGGGCGTTGTAAATGGCTGTTGAACTGTTAAATTGCTGCCCTGTAACTGCATACCAATGAGGAACTGAACATGCACATTTCCGGCATAGAGTACGGTATGACTGCATTCCAAGGTTAAGCATTGGGAAAATGAGCAAGAGTATTGACTTATTCACACCGAGCTCTGAGCTTTCCTAAGCAGCACTCCAGAAACTATCTCCTTCCATTGTCCCAAGAACACAGTAAGCAGATTATTACCCTCACTACTTACAAGCAAAGAGGCTGAGTCACAGATGAAAGCTATTGTGCCTGTAGATTGGCCACTGTAGCACTCCAGAGAATGTCTCAGCAAGCCTTTGGAAGCGCCTGACAAAACCCCACCATGATGGACCTCGGTGGGCAACGCCTGGACATGGCCTGGTTGTTTGAACCCCTCGTTATTTCTCCATGAGGAATCTAAGGCTTGAAGAGGGGGATGGATGGGTCGTTGGAAGGAGGAGGAATCCTTTGCTCCCTTCCTGCTAGCAGAAAGCCATCTGTGTCAGGGAATGGCTGACAGATAAAGTCACAGAAATGCTGTTGGAAATAGAAACGAGCCAGAGGGAATGGGTTGGTTTATACATGTCCTTTCTTGTCAGGGCAGTGGTGGCGCACGCCTTTAATCCCAGCACTTGGGAGGCAGAGGCAGGTGGATTTCTGAGTTCGAGACTCAGCCTGGTCTTCAGAGTGAGTTCCAGGACAGCCAGGGCTATACAGAGAAACACTGTCTGGGTGAGGGGGGGAATCTTTTCTTGCCTGAGCATTGTGGATTTCTGGACATTTCTACCAAAGCTTCTCCCGACCACCTCTGTTCCTAGTTAACGATTCAAATCCTGGCCCCAGTCAGACGCCAGACACCTCCGTGGTCAGGTATGTTTAGAGTATTCACTACCAAATGCCTCAGGCCAGCATAAAGAGATTCAGGGTACCCCAAAGACAGGCCAGAACCCAACATTTCAAAATTCTAAACATTCTAAAATTGCTTGACCGGCTGATTCCGACAGGATAGGAGAATCCATGCCAAGAGGGACCAGTGACCCTTCAGCCCGACCTTGATCTTGTGTGACTCCAACCTCTTGGTTGCTGAAGCATCCCCTAGAAGAGGTGCCCCTCTGGAATCACTGTCCCCCACACTGCAGAGCCCCGGGCTGCTTAGCAAGCACTTCCCAACCCTCTGAATGAGCTCTGAGCCAGACCGGCTGTTCTTGGGGTTGAGGTTTCCAAACCTCTAGATTTACTGCCCTGTTACTATACATGGCCATCTCTGGAACTCCATCTCCAGGGAAGGCTGGTCTAGGATAAAGTCGTGTTTTTCAGATTAGCTACACTCAGTAGTCATAGAACTTGCCTCAGCAAACCTTTTCGATAGCAGCATGACAAGAAAAAGCTTTTTGTTTTTGTTCCCCCCCCCCCAAGACAGGGTTTCTCTGTATAGCCCTGGCTGTCCTGGAACTCACTTTGTAGACCAGGCTGGCCTCAAACTCAGAAATTCGCCTGCCTCTGCCTCCTGAGTGCTAGGATTAAAGGTGTGCGCTACCATGCCCGGCAAGAAAAAGTTAAAAAAAAAAAATGTATAAAAGGCTTCCCTGGCCATAAACAGCGCAACTGTTTTAATGCTTCTTCACTGTTTCAAATGAGCAATCTAGGGCTTGAAGCAAGACAAGGCACAGGATATGTTGAATGCATGGGTATGTATCAAATCCTTCCTTTGGGAAGAAAAAAGGAGGAAGAAAAGGAGGAAATGAATTTGTTCATAGTAAGAGCTGTCATTAACCACCTACCGTGTATGTCAGGTATCATACTCTATGTTATACACATGATCATACTCTATGTTAGACACATGATCTGATTTATTCCTCACTAGAGCCCTATGACAGTTACTGTCATTACCCTGTTTCTTATTTATACATCACATATAAGAAGACACTGAATAACTTGTTGCAGGTTAGAAAGGTGAGCAAAAGGGGCTCATCAGGTGAGGGTGTCTGCTACCAAACCTGATGGCCTGATTCCCGGGTATCTGGGACCCAAGATGGTGGTGGAAGGAGAGAAATGGCTCCAGCAAGCACTTCACAACTAACAAGTGAAATAAACCAAATAAATGTAAAAAGAATGCCGAATACAAAGCCAAAACAAACAGCGGCTACAAATAAGTGTGGGAAGTTGAACTCACGACTGCCTGATGACTGTGTGCACCCGTTTCCCTAGCCACTCTGCTGCCCTCATCCAAGGCCACTGTTCAGTTCAGCCCAGTTAGGCAGCGCCACACTCCAGGACTCCCTCGGTAAAGCTGACGATGCTATTGTGTGCAGAGGCAAAGGGGAGGGAAGCTGCTGTCCTCTTGTCCACTTGCTCAGGTATCCTGAGCTACATATCCTAGCTGGTTGACCTTGGACCGGTCCATACATCTTTGAGCTCTAACCCTTTAAAATGAGGGTAATGATACTAGCATATGTAATGCACACAAACACTTAGATTTCCTCTGCTCCTACCTTGGAGGTTCCAACTCTGAAGGGTTTCTGGTTTTGTTGTTTGTTTGTTTGTTTGTTTGTTTGTTTGAGACAGTGTCTCATGTAGCCCGGGCCTTCCTCAAAATCTTGATAATTCTGTCTTAGTCTGAAGTGCTGAGATTGTAAGCACACACCACCATGCCTGACTTTACATAACCCCTTGTTTGTTTGTTTGTTTGGTTGGTTGGTTTTATAGTACAGGGCCCTGTACATGCTAGCTTGTGATGATCTTCCAATGAGCTACACTCCCAACCTGGAGTTTGGGCCTTTTTTTTTTTTTTTTTTTTAATTTCTTTGTTTTGTTTCTCAGAACAGGGTTTCTCTCTGTAGTCCTGGCTGTCCTGGAACTCTCTCTGTAGACCAAGTTGACCTCAAACTCAGATCTGCCTTGCCTCTGCCTCCCAAGTGCTGGAACTAAAGGTGTGCACCGCCTCCACATCTGGCTGGTCCTTTTTATCTTTCATGTATTCCCTGGTGATTAGGATGCACAGCCAGGTTTAGAGGAACTCATTAACAAGGCGTATGTAGAGACGAAAGGATCCTGAAAGGCCCCTCTCCCAGCCCCCCAGCCTCCCAACCCCCACTCCTTGGAGCACTTTTCTCCCAGCTCCTCCACACTGGCTCATGCAAGAGTTCTCAAATCAAGGACTCAGTGCTTTAGCAGTGAGTCAGCAGCAGCACTCGGGAGTCCCAGGGAGCCTGCCTTTCCAGCGGCCTGGGAACCCGGCGTGAGCTGGGGAACAGGATGCCATGGGTTCTGCTCTAGATTGGCTCCCTTTTGACTCACTAGGAGCAGAAGGCTAGTCAGAGTAGCCTGGGTTTGCTCACGCTCCGTCAACATTTGAGGAAAGCAGACTTGCCCATTGGAGCGCTACCGATGAGTGAGTCCTTGGCTTGTGACAAGCAGAGCAGGTAGAGGAAGAAGCCATACAGAACAACAACCTTACGTAACTCCGATTTCCCATCCTCATCTTGTTTGATTCTCTATGATGGGGAAAAATCCACTGTCCACCCCGTCATTTTATGTCCTCCGTCTTCTGCCCTCGTCTTTGTCCCACGGCCGTTTCGCTTGCTGCCTGTCTGGTCTCCCTGCTACCCTCTCAATGCATTAAGCTAGTTTCTACTCCCATCCTTTGTGCTACCACCGAGGAATGCTCTGCCACCAATGACCACAAACCTGCTTTCTTCTTCTCACCCAGGTCTACCTGTCATCTTTTCAGATAAGGCTATGCTAATCCGTTGTCAAATCTAAGATGTGAGGACAGGACCAGAACACATCCTCTTCTGCGAGGCTCTTGAGTCCTCTCAGTAGCAAGCACTTGCTCTGACAGTGTCGCCATGAATGTTTAGGGAATACGCTTGCTAACGGGGCTACTCCAGGATGCATTATGATCAAGATTTTTATTTTTGAGATCTATCCTCAGGTAGTCCAAATAGGACTCAAACTCAATATATTAGTGAGGATGGCCTTGAACTCCTGACCCTATTCCCTCTACCTTCTACGTGCTGGGATCAGCTTAAGGATTTTCCTAACAATGGGTCCTGGTCAACAAAGATAACTGACTTTCTTGTCAAGTAATGAACTATACATAGTCACCAGAATGTCTCAGCTGAAATGAAGATGGCCTGTGGTTCTTTCTATAAAGCTATTGCTTCTCCCACGTCCAACTTACCCTCTGCTGCCAGGATTTCAATGCCCCAAAAAACAAGTGAAGAGTTTCTTAAACATGTTATTTCTTTCCTTTCTGCCCTCTCTCCCTCCTTCTTTCTCGTGGTGCTGGGAATCACACCCATGGCCTTATTCACACTGAGGAAGCGCTCTTATCACAGAAACATACTCTTAGCCTCGACATAGCAATTATGCATAAACATTTTTGTTTGTAAGTAAGTGTGTGTGGGGTGATGGTGGTGGTGCTGGTGGTGGTGGTGCTGGTGCTGAGGGTGATGATTATGGTGGCAGTGGCAGTGATGGTGGTATTGGTAGTGATGGTGATGATGCTGTTGGTGGTGGTGGTGCTGCTGTTGCTGCTGCTGTTGGTGATAGTTCTTCTTCTTCTTCTTCTTCTTCTTCTTCCTCTCTCTCTCTCTCTCTCTCTCTCTCTCTCTCTCTCTCTCTCTCTGTTGTGTTCTCAGCCTGTAATTTTGTTTCATTTTGCTTAGTCTTTTGGTCCCAGGTTCTCTGCAGTTCTGGGAAGGGAAGTGACTTATCCTAAATACATTTCAGGTCTTTCACCTTCTTTTCTCCAGGCCCTTCCTTGTAAAACCTGACACACAGACCTGGATAGGGCGAGGCTCCTGGGTGTGATGAAAGCCTGGAGTTGCCCCAACAAAACTGAGCTGACGTGGTGGTGAGGCGGAAGGACCTAGCATAGGAAGGAAGAAGCAGGCTAGGACGGGAGAGCAGGGTGTGAATGGTGGGAGGGGGGGAAAGGGGGAGTGATTTGGTCATGTGTCAGGAAGTGTCTCCCTCCACCTTTCCCTGGGGAGAACCCTGACCTCTGGATGGCTTCAGTTTGGAGGAGATGAGGTGTGGCTGGGGTGGTGGCCAGCTGCTGAGGTCCTGGGCCGGATACTGAGCACCCAAGGAGGCTTTTGGCCAAATAGGTGACAAGTTAGATTCTGCCTGAGAACAATTTGACGACACAATTGGACCCCGACACCTGGCCAGACTGGGTGCCTAGGGAAGGGAGAGAAAGGGTATCTAAGGAAACAGCAACAAAGGTTGGATCACTAACAACAACAGCAGCAATATTAGGCCAAATTTAATGAGAGGCACTGCACTTTCTGTTTTGTATTTGTTTCCTCATTCAGTCCTCAAAAGGCTCTCTGCACAGCAGACATGGTTAGTTAGTATTGTTACTGCTATTCCCATTAGAGATGTGTAGAAACTGAGGCTCAGTAAAATCAATTATCTTAGGAGCTAGAGACATGCTTCAACTGTTAAGAGCACTGGGTGCTCCTCCAGAGAACCCAGGTTGGATTCCCTGCACCCACACAGGGGCTCACAACCATTTGTAACTCCAGTCCCAGGGACTCTGATGTCCTCTTCTGACCTCTGTGGGTACCAGGCAGGCATGCTGTACACAGACATACATGCAGGCAAACACCCATACACATAAAATCAAACCAATTAACCTTCCTCCAAAAAACTAGAAGAATTATCTCGTCCAAGTTCACACGGTAAAGATCAATCAGAGTCTGTAAGACACGGCGGTTCACTGTGGACACCTAGGCCTGGGAGTGTAGCCACGGAGAATGAAGAGGAGGAAGCCAGATTGACCCCTGAGAAAGTGGGGGTGGGGTGGAGAGAAAGAGCGGGATAGACAGTGTATAAATAGTAGGCCTGTTTTTATCCCTACACATGGCTGAATCAGGCAAAGTGCTCTCTGTCTGGCACAGTTTGAAGGCTCTGAATGCCAACCCAGCCCTGTGTCAAAGTCCCTACCACAGCACATCCCTGGGAGCTGAAATACTTACTGAGGGAGTCATTATTTGAGTCAGGACATTGACTCCAGACGCCCCCCCCACCCCCCACCCCCGTAAAGATACAACAGTTGGAAAAGAAACACATCAATCCAGCACGGGTCGCACACGGGTCGAGGTTAGCTGGTTGGATCCTTTGAGAGGAGAGCTTAAGTTTGAAAGAGTGGTCGTAATAGACAAGGGAAAATATGAGGCTTTGTCCTATAATCTGTGTCTCTCTGATTGCAAAAGCCTGGGAACTATATCGCATAGCTCAGAAATCCTAAAGTAGACTATGTCCCCTGGGGGAAGTAGTGGAAGCCACTCCTAACTTCCTTTGCTGTTGCTGGATTGGCATCAAATGATTCCAACTTCGTGTCTGGTCACTTTGCCCTCAGGAGACCAGCTGGCATTCGTGTTTCTAGTTTCTAAACGATAAACGAATTATTATTTACGGCTTGGTTATCTTCTGAGTGCAGATACCTAGTGTGGAGCGGGGACTTGTCAAAGATGCAGGGGCGGAGGCCAGGAACAGCTCTCAGATCACCTTTCGCTTGGTTGCATCGAGACCCGCGTGGGAGGGAAGGTAGGATCCGGTCTTCGCCACCTGCTGGTCATTCGCCCTACACCCACACTCCAGTCACTGCTGCTCTGGCCTGGTCCCAAAAAATGTGAGCGCCTCCCGGTCCTCCCGCCGCGACCGCCTAGTCCGGAGCAGCGCGGTCGGCGCCTCCAGCCGGGCTGGCTTCCCGGCGCGGAGGGGGAGGGAAGGGGGCGGTGCCGGGCGGGGCGGGGCTCCCACTCCTTTCCCCCGGAGCCTTATTCCCGGCCGCGCGCTGAGAGCGAGCGCTCAGTCGGCCCGGGGAGCTGCACGCGGCTGGCTGGTCGGCCTGACGGACCTTCAAGGGCTGGAGCGGACGTGCGGACCGACTCTGAACAGACAGACGAACCGCGGCCGCAAGGTTCCCAGACAGGATCTCACCCAGAGGCAGGCAGCGGACGGTGCCTAGTGGAACCTCGCTGTCCTCCGCCGCCTGGCCCCGGTGCAGGCGTCCAGCGGCCGCCGCATCCAAAGTGATCGCTGTCTCCCAGTCTCCGCCAGGCTCGGGACCATGAAGCTGCTGCCGTCGGTGATGCTGAAGCTCTTTCTGGCCGCAGGTAAGAGCTCATGCCTCCGAGGTCGGGGGTGGGGTGGGCGCCGTGCGGGGGGACACGTGGGAAGGTCGCCGCGGCGCCCCCCACCCACCGAGCGGGCCACTTGGTGGGGCCCGTGCGCCCTGAAGGGCGGGCGTGGACCTCGATGGCGTGGTAGAGAGGGGTCTAAGCAAAGGGTTTTATTGTGGCCTCCTCTCTTCTCTTGTCCAGTGTTGTCCGCGTTGGTGACCGGTGAGAGTCTGGAGCGGCTTCGGAGAGGTCTGGCGGCAGCAACCAGCAACCCCGACCCTCCCACTGGATCCACAAACCAGCTGCTACCCACGGGAGGTGATCGAGCTCAGGGGGTCCAGGACTTGGAAGGGACAGATCTGGACATTTTCAAAGGTGGGTGTGGAGGCTTACTAAATGCTGTTCGCAGCTGAAGAATACACAGGCCTAAGACTTATGCTTTTGCCCCCACTCCCACCCCCTTACCCCCAACTCCGGGGGACTGAAGGGATGTTTATGGAAGACTTCAAGGAAAAACTTATGGGCTGACTGGAGTTGGGGGTTCTGGAATACAGTGCGGTCATTCTTGTCCTTGGTCTCACCTAGTGTGGGGTCTTATTTTATATTTTGGAGCAAACTGAAGGAGGCAGATTGTCCTTTGAGGTAAGCTAGATGGAATGAAGGCGCGATAGAGATGCTTTCTCTAGAGTTTCTATGCAGAAAAAAAAGTGCAAGTCCTATTTGATGTTGATTATATATGTGATGATTATATATAAAAAGAGTTAACAGATGGGAACATTAAAAGTGAGCGACGCTAGTCTCCTTCATCCACCTTTCTCCAGCTAGAGAGAGAGAGGGCAGTGGGGAACTCTTCTTAGCTTTGGTAGATGAGGGCAGCGCCCTTGCAGCTGGCCATGAATGGTGAATGTTGGGTCCTGCGAGGCTATTTTGAAATGCTGTAGGGTCTGAAACTTGTAGACTCCGCTGGAATTCCTAAGGAGACTCCAGGAAGAAAGATCTATGGATGATCCTATAACCTGTATCTGGGACTGAGCACAGGGACTGGTCAGAGTCCAGAACCCGAGGGCCTCCCTGCCTTTGGCCACTTGCGGTGATTCTCAGAGGCGGAGCCAGCCAGAAGCCCTGTGGGCCCCGGAATGACTATATTTGGTTGGAAAGAGACACACCTGTTCAGCCCCACCTGCTGCTTAGCATGCCTGCTCCCTCCTCACCCAAGGCTTCCCTAGGTTCTTTCTCTGTTTTGCATAAGTCAACAGTCTGCTCTAAAACTGAGAGGCTGGAATCCCACACATCATCCTCTCAACCGTGGCCCCCTGGGGTCACCCGTGTCCTGAACAGTCTGGATTCTCCTGGCCCTCTCAGGCTGGATAGGGCTGGGCAGGGCCGTGACTCACCCCCCCCACACACACACACCCACATGGCTGCTCCTCTTACCTCTGCCAACCTGACTCACTGCACCCTCTCTTCAGCAGGAGCCTAACTTGTCAATCTTATCTCTGCATCTCTCTCTGATTGCCTTGGAGTCTGCTTTGCTCTCCTTGGAGTTCTGATAACTGGCTTCCTCTGGCCACCAGTCACACCTTCTGAGCGTTTAAGTAGCCTGGAACAGGACCAGATAGCACTGCTCTAATTCTAATTCTGCGGTACCTTGGGGCAAGCCCCTGCCTTTTGGGATCTAACAGTTTTCATCATGAAAATGCCCTAGCATTCTTGAAGTCTCATTTACCTTGTAACCTATCATGTCTATCTTTCTGCCAGACTCAAGCTATAGCTATGGACAGTAAGCACCCAGACTCCTGGGCTAAACGCCAGTCCCAGCTGAATGTGAATTTGACCCTCCCCGTATCTGCAGCCTGGAAAAATGAGGGGGGGGGGTTGTCATAGTCCAGTTCCTCCTGGGACAGTTCTTTGTACGTATTGTAACACCTCTCCCTAACCCAGGTATAAATAGGACATTTGAGGATAAATCTAATTGGATGTTTGAAAAGGTGGATAAATTGTTAAAGGGCTTAGGGCAGGCAGATATCTTACCCAAACTCAAAAAAGTAAGGCCTTTTAAATCAGAGGTGGCTAGTTTTCTGCTTCAGAGGTAGGTTCTGCACCAAACGCTGTGACCAATGGGAATTCCAGAGAAGAGGTCCCCAATCCATAGACACTCTCACCTTAGAAGCTTCCTACCCCAAACAGCCGTGTTCCCAAAGCAATTTTTGTCTGTGACACAGTCTTCCTGCAAGTGGGTCACTGAGTACAGAACCAGGAAATGAGGCTGATTGAAGGCTACAATAGAATCGAGCTCGTGGGAGATCACAGAGAGGGTAGAAAGCGGGCAGAGCCAGGCTGGTAGCTTTGCGCTGTGACCTGCAGTTACTCTGGCTGTCTTAGAACAAAGCCCTTCTTCCTTGGGACCTAACCCAACCTCTATTTCCTCTTTAAAGTTTCCTCTTTCTGGTGGTTCTTAAAGAGTTTGTTCCCAGGCCTCTGACTTCAGGTGGGACCAAAGTGTGTGTGCGTCCTCATCAGTTTTGGGGTACCCACCTATAATTCCATGATCCAGATGCTGGGGTGGGTGAAATGGGAGGCTGAGGTCAGCCTGGCTTATATTTGGAGATGCCTTTGCAAAGGGACAGAGGAGAAAAAGCTCACCACAACCATTTTCCTGCAGTTGCTTTCTCCTCCAAGCCACAAGCCCTGGCTACCCCAAGCAAAGAAAGGAATGGGAAGAAGAAGAAGAAAGGAAAGGGGTTAGGAAAGAAGAGAGACCCTTGCCTCAAGAAATACAAGGACTACTGCATACACGGAGAATGCAAATACCTGAAGGAGTTCCGTACTCCCTCTTGCAAGTAAGTGTTCCACTCCCCGAAGAAATCTCATTGTCATTCTGCCAGCCACACGTTCTGTTTGTCACTGTTCCTTGAATTCATAATGTCACCCAGTTTCTTTTCATCCTCTGGGAGGAAGTTCAAAGGAAGGGACATATTTTTAGTCAGCGGAAGTCCCCGCCACCACCACCACCGCCACCAAAGAGGATGTCATTTCCAGTGGCATGGGGTTGTGATTCTCCTCAATCCTTCAGGACATTTCCCCCTGCATCCCTATCTATGAGCGTGTGTCCATGAGAGTGGGCACTTGGAAAGGAGGGCCCCGGGTCCTGGAGACTTCTCTGGACAGGAAAGCTCTTAGGAAACACAGCAGCAGATTGGTTTCCCGGCAGCTGATAGGAGGCGACATGAGTCACGCGTGCCGTGAGCCAGTCAGCGTGCCTTGATCCTAAGGCATGGCAGGACTGTACAGAGAGGGAACCAGCATCCAGAGTGAGTCAAAGCCCCTCCTCTTTTTCACCCTGGCAAAGGACAGAAGGATGAGGGAGACAGAGGATTTGAGTTTGTGGGGAGTAGGGGGCAGCAGAACACTTTTGTGTGTGCGAGATTATCAGTGGAACCCAACTCAGCCTGCAGCATCACCACTCCCTGTCAAGATGTGGATGGAGGGGTTATGGGTTCAGGATCCTCTCATAGGCCAAACCCAGCAAGTGGTCACTTTGGTGACCCCTCGGGGATGACAGTGGTGGTATGCTCTCTAGCAAGCAAAATCCAGCCACTGTGCCTGAGGCCAATAGCCCACATCAGGCTACGGACATCCCCTCTCTTCCCTGTCGAGAGACCGTCTCTTGGAACCCTGTGACTCTTCCTAAGAGACTCTGGACAGCTTAGGATGCTGTTGTACATATACTGCCTCCTCTTGTCAAAAAGAAAAAAAAAATCTGTCTGTATGGCATCTCTCCCACCCGTGACTAGCAGTGGTCTTTTTAACTTTCATAAGCACCCAAGTCTTATCTAATCAATTACACACAGCAGATCTGTCCTGTATTTGGCAGTTGGCGGATGGATCTAATCGCACCTTCACAGACAGTGTGTCCTTTCTTGTAGCATCCTAGGCAGAAGTTTGGTGTATTGGAGAAGGAGAGGCTTGGTTAAAAGAATGGGCAGAATCAGCCAGCTGGTGATGGCACACACCCTCATGCTTTTAATACCAGGGGCAGAAGCAGGTGGATCTCTGAGTTTGAGACCAGCCTGGTCTACAGAGTGAATTTCAGAACAGCCAGGGCTACACAGACCACTGTCTTGACAAACCAAAACCAAAAAACCAAAAAACAAAAAACAAAAAACAAAAAAACCCCAAAAAGGCAGAGTTTCAGTCTGTTCCTTTCCAGTGTCCTGGGACAGGACAAGAAGTGTGTGTCTTCAATGTGTAAAATGGCATCATTAACTCAGGGTGGAGAAAGTGACTCTGAGGGTAGTCAAGATGGACTCGAGCCAGGTGTCTGTCTAGCCACACTGTCTCAGGATGTTTGTGGTTCAGGGTGTTTTGGTGAATGGATTTCCAGGGCTTCCATTGATCAGCCAAGCAGCAGGGCTCCCCTGACCTCCTAAGCAACCCAAGAAATGTGCTTCAGGCCACCTGGCGGCCTAGGAATAGTGATCATAATCACATTGTACTATTGGCATTATCTCTTGGAAGCCTTCATTGTTTACATTTAAATCTAGTTCAGTCCAGCGGGTAGGGTGAGCACTCACTCAGGCTGAAGGAATGAAAGGAGATGGTCTTTGGGATTTCCAAAAGCCCTTTGCTGGGACGGCAGAACTCTCTCTACTTGGAAAACAAGGAAACCACAGAGAGCAAGTAGGAAGTTATTTGCATGAGATCAACAGCTAAATAAGTTCATGGGAAGAAAAATGGGGTCTCATTCCTATCCCAGCATGCTTTTCGTGTTCCCGGGACACACTGGGTGTTGGCTTTCCTCTATCCCTGTCCTTTTAGAGTCCGAGCAGAGTTTTATGGGGGGCAGCTGTTGTCCTAGAACACTCTTTAGGATTTCACTACTCTAAGAACACAGCAAGTGTCCAGAAGGCATTGTGTCAACTTCCTAGGCAGACATCATAGGGTGGGTTCTTTGACATAGACCTCCTGGTTTAGAGCAATGTGATGCCTGTGCACCTACATCTGTGTCCCTCTTGGTGGCTTCTCCTCTCCTTTAGACCCAGAAGCTGCCAGCCAGGGTGTGTCCAGGCTGCTGTAGTGAGCTTGTGGCTGACTGGCTTCCTAAACCAGCCATTGACAGCCACCAGGAACAGGAGAATCCTTCTATGTCACCAGCCAAAAGTTGCCCTCAAAGAGCAGTTGTCTTGGGCTTCTGACTGGCTGCTGACCCAGGGTTTTGACTGCAGGGTTTTCTGTGGCTAGAGCACCTAGGGGTAGTGGGGTTGGGAAGGAATCTGCTGGAAGAGAGGCAAGCCTGGAGCTGCACTATGCACACTGCTCATGTGCAGAGAAGCCCCTTCCCCTGACTCCATCTGGCCTGAACATCTCGTTCCTTGAGAAACAGGCTTTGCCCTCCGGTTTGCTTGTATAATGACTCACATAAGTGGGGCATGGGTTTTTCATGATTCTCCAGTGAGCAGGCTTATGTTACCTCTGATTTAACACGAGGAAATCAAAGCTTAGAAAAGTAACGTGACTTGCCCAAGATCACCTGGCTAGAAATAGCAGAACCAGTCTGGAACTCTCTTGTTCTGATTCCCCTCTATCAAAGGATGCTTCCTTCATCTTCTGGAGTCGATGCAGAGATATATAAGAGTATATATATATAAGAAGATATCTCTGGCCTCTAGAAAAAAGCGTCTGTTGTCATGCAAGTTCTGAAGTGGGTCACAGACGTTGAGAGGAGAAACATGTCCTAGTTTGACAGATGTGTGTGTTGGCTCGAGGCAGGACACATGATCTTGCCTTGCATCCAGGGATGCTCAGAGTGTGCTCAGCGCCCCCCTTCTTCCCTGGGGAAGCCAGGCTTTGGCGGGAGGGGGAAGTCGGTAATATTAGCACGTTTACATTATTATCCTTTTGACTCAGGACAGAGGTGGCAGAGGGATTATATAACTGAATTGCGGGACTCTGAGGCCAAGTTTTATTTCTACCATCTGAGTAACTACCTGTGGGGTTTGAATGATGGTCCGGAACTGCAAAACAGACTCCGCTTCCCTCCCCTGGCATAGCATAGCTGCTGAGGTCATGCAGACTGCTGGGTTAAATCCAGGGCTCCACTACTCTCTAACTTTGTAACCTTGGTGCCTTACTTATCGGAAGTTAAGCCTTGGTTTCTTCAAAATGGGGATGGTAACCTCAACTTCACAGGTGGTCTGACCTTAAATGTTACATGATATCAAAAGGCCCCAAATCGAGCCTCAGCACCAGAGGCCAAATAAAATAATCCTTGTGAAGTTGTTAGCGCAGAGTACTTGGCTCATGGTAGGCCTTCATTACTTGCTATTTGTTATTAAAGCTGTGAATTAATAATTAATAATAATAATAATAATAATAATGTCAGAGAACAGATCAGACAGTCCCAGGACCTATCAGATACTCTCTTAGGGTTACCTGCATTAATGGGGTCGGTCACAAGTATAGCTTCTGACCTTGGCCTTGCCGCTTTCTAGTTCTGAGACTTGACAGATCACTTAATCTCTTTGACCCCCTCATCTCTGTGCACACAGGATTTTCCAGAGACACTCCTAGGAGCTTCCTTTAGGTCCTGGAAGGACAGGGATATTGTTAGATTTTTTTTTTTTTTTCCTGACTCCGACTCAGGGGCCAGACGTGCTGAAGAGGCTAGGTAAGGAACATATTCTGTCCTTTGTGGAGCTGACCCACCTTTATGCTGCTCTGTACCCAGAAGTGGGTGCTGGGCAGGTCCTAAGGTAGGGAGGGACAGGGATGCAGTGTACCCATCTTGACCCCTGTGCCATTGCCAGAGTCCACAGCTCTGCTCCACGGAGCCTCCCAGGGCCCTGCCAGTGGGAAGGAGGGATTCATCGTGACTCTGAGACTCCAGGCACACACCTCTTTCTAGAGAGGGCGTGATTCAGAGTAGAGGGCCACGGGTTCTCTCTCCATGCTTCCTTCAGCAGATGCTAGCCTAATGTCCCCAAGCAGACAAACCTACTCCTACCCCAGCTGGTGGGGGAGCAGATGTGGGGGTGCGTGAGCAAAGTTAGAGGGTCCAAGGCAATGCTGCCGCCCTTGCTGAGACCTTGGCAAGCCAGGCCACTTTTCTGTAGCATGGGGCTCCCCCTACATCAAAGGATCTCAAGGGTGCTCAAAGGAAGGTATGTCTTCCTAAGGGCTTCAAGGAAATGCTTTGTGTTTGAAGAGGGGGGGTTGTCACATGACTTGACTTGTTTCTGGAGCGAGAAGAGCTCTGGAATTGTTTCTGACATTCTCCCCCCCACCGCCCGCTGTGACAGGGTGGCTGGGCAGGAAGATGTTATCTTGGTTTGTTTGCTTTGTGCCCTGAGATAAAGGAGACGAGGGAGACCAGCATTGGGGAGACCAAAGGCTGTAGTTTAGCTCCCAGGTTGGGAGCGAGGAGTTAAATGAAGGAAATGAGAAACAAAAAAACAAAAAAAAAAACCAAAACACAATGATTCCTGGCAGAGGGACAGGGCCTATTAATAGGCTGAGCAGCAAGCAGTGGGGAGGGACCACATGCTGGATGCATGGATGGGCCAGGCTGGGTTTATTTCTGGGTCAGAATGTTGAAGGGCCTCTCTAGATTGAGGGAGAGATGCTGAGTCGCCCTCCACCCAAGTCCTCTTAAGCAGCTTAAGGGGAACACCTTAGTACAGATGTAATAGATTAGGCCCATGTGGAATACATCTAAAGAGAGACCTTCAACTCCTCCCTCACTTTTTCCCTGCCTGAAGCAGGACTCTGGAGGTAGGGTGGGGTGGGTGGAGAGAGAGGCAGAGGGGGTGCAGACACCATTAACTCTCTCTTCTTCTTGTTATTCTAGATGCCTCCCTGGTTACCACGGACATAGGTGTCATGGGCTGACTCTACCGGTGGAGAATCCCCTATACACATATGACCATACTACAGTCTTGGCTGTGGTGGCTGTAGTACTGTCGTCCGTCTGTCTTCTTGTCATCGTGGGACTTCTCATGTTTAGGTGAGTGTTTGGGGCCTCGTGGGCTTGTTTTTGGAGTCACTCACTTCTTTGTCCCCCCCCCCCTTGGACTTAGGGCCTCTCCTCATACCCCTAGACGCTGGCCTCAATATTGTGTACTTTTTAGAAACGATTATTATTATTTTTTTGCCTGACATGGCATGAGACCAGTGTGTGAAACCCAGGGTACCTATGGTCGGGTCAGGCCATGCAGGTTCTGTTCTTCTGTTCTCATGGCGTTCATTTCCTACTTCTGTGGCCTGGTCACTCACCCACAGGGGCACCTCTTAGACATTTCCTTCCCCTGGTATTAATGCGTGGTGTGGTTTGGTAGTAAAGGCGTGGATAATATTATTGATGGTAATCTTTCAGCAATTGGACTCTATAAGGATGTTTTGAGGATCAAAACATGCTAAAATCAATAAAGTCAGGGGTGACAGGTACGCACCTGCTATGAAGCCAGCCTGGGCTACATAGGAAATGCTAGTGCAGTCTGGGTTATAAGGTGCTGTCTCTAAAAACATGATATGTATTATATAATGCATACACAAATATATATCAAAATTCTCTGCTGGTAGAGACAGGAATCCCACAGAGAAGCTAAATTCTGGCTAAAGACTCCTGAGTTGCCATCTCCTCTGGACTTTTGGAAGAAATGGATCACCATGATGGGGGTTTCTTGAGAGGGCCGGCTGTGGGGCCTGCACGGTGTCATTTCTTCACAGCCCTTCTTTTCCTCAGGTACCACAGGCGAGGAGGTTATGACTTGGAAAGTGAAGAGAAAGTGAAGTTGGGCGTGGCTAGCTCCCACTGAGGAGGACCTGAGCTATAGGTAAGGCTCCATCCTTTGTCTGGGCAGCATGGGCAGACAAGCCAAGGCATGGGTGGGTCTGAGGTCTGCTTCAGTAAGTGCTGGATTCTCTTGATTAGGGATAGCAGGGGGTCAGGTCACTACTGTGCTGCCTGAGTTCCAGTTCAGAACTGTTTTCAGAGACTCTGGCTAGGATACAAGGTTTCGGCACCCACAGCTCCCCTTCCTAATGCTCCTTGCATGTCCTTAAGATTAGACCCAGCTTTAAATGCCTTCTTCTTCATGCTTCAGGAACCTTCAGAGGCTACATCTGAGACAGTGGTTCATTACAAGTTCTACACAGAGGAGAAATACTTCACCAGCAGCCATGAAAACGTCTTCATTCATTCCCAGTTGCTACCCTGACTGGGCCTCCTGTAATTGCTCTGCAAAAGAAAAAAAAAAAATCTCAGATCCTCCAAGTGCCAAACAGACTATGCCCGCTGGGATCTGGATCAGAAGAAAGCAGGAGCGAGCGAGCCCTTCAGGCCCTCCTGGTCCTCCTCCATTATTGAACCCACTGGTTTGTTTAAACACTTAGCTTCTGGATTAAAGCGTCAGCTAGTTTCCATATGCTCCAGGATTTTTGACTGGAAAAAAAAAGGAGAGGAAGGATGAATGGTTTATGGACTGGAAGAGAGCAACAGAGTTGAGAAGCCATGTGTTCAAGTAGCCACAAGGGATCTGCTATTTGGACCCTCCAGCACGCTGGATTTGATGAGCTAACTGTGAAATACCGCAAGCTCGAGAACTCTTGAGTTTTGGGACTTTTCTACCCAGAGGGGGAAAATAACAAGTATTTTGTTGTTTTTGTTTTTGTTTGTTTGTTTGTAAAATGCCTTTTAAATTATATATTTATTTTATTCTATGTATGTTAATATATTTAGTTTTTAACAATCTAACAATAATATTTCAAGTGCCTAGACTGTTACTTTGGCAATGTCCTGGCCCACTTCTCTGTGCTCCACCATCTGGCTCAATGCCACGCTGGGTCCTATTTGCTCTGTAATCCATCGGTAGTAATTTATTGTCTGTCTACATTTCAGAAGATGTCCCTGGAGCAGAGTATCCCGGGGTAGTTTGTGTACGGTCAGAGGGCAGGGATCGATTTGGGCGGAGCCACTCTGTGAGTTGGGCTGCAGTCTTGCCCAGGTGATTTTTGTCTCCCGTTCGTGTTCCGAAAGCCCAAGGTGCTGATGTTAACGTGTAATAGATATTGGTGTTTGCCTGTGTCCTCTCCCTGCCAAATCCCAGAAGAGATTGAGCGTTCATGCCTGCAGGAAGTCCATGGTCCTCCATCACCCCACCTCACTCCCTTTGGGTCAAGACATTTCCCTTATCCTGCCGTTCTTCTGGTGCTACTCCATGCAGGGGTTGGCAGAGCACAGGACAGTTTGGAGAAGGCATTAGTAAAGAAAAAGACTGAGGAAGAACAGGGAGTTTTGGAGTTGACTATTCTTGGTCATTGATACCTATCAATTACTACAGGGAAGGTTGGTGGAAGGGAAGGTTTTGGTTAAGGTGACTATGGTCTCACCAAGACTATAATGTATGCTGTCATAGTCCCCATGGAAGGTTCTAGTGCCATTTCTGAACTGTTACAACCTATATTTCCAAAACCTGGTTCATATTTATACTTTGTGACCCAAATAAAGATAACCCTTACTCCATCCATGTTCTGTTTAGTTTTTGGTTTGGTATTGTTTGTTTGTTTGTTTGTTTGTTTAGGGTCTCACTATTGAGCCCTGGCTGTCCTAGAACTCTCTATGTAGAGCTGGCTGGTCTTGAACTCAGATCTGTCAGTCATTGCCTCCCGAGTGCTTGCACCACCACACCTGGCTTGTTTTGTTTTTATGTGCATGAGGCCAGAAGTTGACTTTGGGTGTACTTTACCATTGCTCTCCTTTATTGTTTCTTTTTTCTTTCTTTTTCTTTCTTTCTTTTATTTTTTTTTAAAGATTTATTTATGTATTATATGTAAGTACACTGTAGCTGTCTTCAGACACCCCAGAAGAGGGAGTCAGATCTCGTTAAGGATGGTTGTGAGCCACCATGTGGTTGCGGTTGTGAGCCACCATGTGGTTGCTGGGATTTGAACTCTGCACCTTTGGAAGAGCAGTTGGGTGCTCTTACCCACTGAGCCATCTCACCAGCCTTTTTTTTTTTTTTTTTTTTTTTTTTTACAGTGTTGTTTTACACAGCCCTAGCTGGCTTAGAACTCAGAGATCTACATATCTTTGCCTCCTTAGTGATGAGATTAATGGTGTGTAAGCTACCCTGGCCAGTTTGCTCTTCTTATTTTCTGGGTCAGTCTCTCACTGAACCCAGAGCTCACCAGCTCACCACTAGCCTAGGGGGCCAATGAGCTTCAGGGATTATCCTGAGTCTGCTTCTACTATCCAGGGTCTGGAGTTACAGACACGTGTCAGTGTATTGACTTTTATAAGGGCACTGGGGATACAAACAAAGGCCCTTGTGTTTGCATGTTAAACACTACTGACTGAGCCATTCCCCAGTCCTGTTCTGCTTGGCTTACCCAGGAATCTGTTTAACACAGAAATTTTCTTTCTTTCTTTCTTTCTTTCTTTCTTTCTTTCTTTCTTTCTTTCTTTCTTTCTTTCTTCCTTCCTTCCTTCCTTCCTTCCTTCCTTCTTTTCATTTCTTTTCATTTTGGTTTTTGGTTTTTGGTTTGGTTTGGTTTGGTTTGGTTTGGCTGGTTGGTTAGTTGGTTGACTGGTTGGCTGGTATTTTTGTTTTTGTTTGTTGTTTTTGGTTTTTTGAGACAGGGTTTCTCTGTGTAGCCTTGGGTGTCCTGGAACTCACTCTGTAGACAAAGCTGGTCTTAAACTCAGAAATCTGCCTGCCTCTGCCTTCCTAGTGCTGGGATTAAAGGCGTGCGCCATCACTGCCTGACAACATAGGAGTTTTTCAAGCTGTCTCTGAGTCTGACACGTTTATGTACACTGTTCTCACACTCTGCAACTCCATGGTGGGATACTATTAACGATCTCATTTTCCTAAAAGAGGAAACTGAATCTTAGGTTGTACAACTTGCCTAATACACAGTGCCCGGGACTGATTGCTCTGTTTTAATACTTTCTACCTCTCACACGAGAAAGACTAGAATTTGTTATAGGAAGTTTGACTGGCTGGGCTTGTGCATGTTCAATTGTTAAGCCCTAGACTCAGGATTTAATTGTGTACTGTTCATGTAGGAACAAGATTTGTTTATCCTGTCCTCTCATGCTCCACCGCCATCCCACCAATCACTCTTGTCAGCTGTACATTTTGAATGTATGTATGCAACCACATATGCCAATCATCACCCAGTCCAACGCACTATCCTCTCAGACCTGGACTTTGAAATGGCCTCTTGCCTTCCCACCTTGCTTCTTGACTAGAATGATATTTGATTTAAAATATAACTCAGGGCTGGGAGTGGTAGCTCAGTGGTACAATACATGCTTTGCATACAAGAAGTCCAAGATATGAGTCCCCATATATGACACACACATAAATCATATCTTGTCTACTTTGAAAGTCTTCCCTATTATACATAGAACAGTCCTCAGCATACAAAGTACATATAAAGAACGTAATCCCCTCCTAAGAGGGATTTATGTTCCTCCATAGTTCCTAATTGCTGCTAACATCTTACGATTTGTTTATTGTTGATCTCCTCCTACTAGAATGTTGGTCTCATGATGTATTATTGTTCCAATAAAACTAAGATGCAGGTGTTCAGTACTTGTTACATTCTTACATTAGTGTAAGAAAACTGAACTCCAATGGAAGACCAACAAGTAGGCAGATTGATCTAGTGTTGCTCTGGAAGTGGTGGGGTTTACAGAGATGTACAGAGAAGTTGGACTGGACAACAGGCTAAAGGTGAAATTAAGGGGCATCATGGTGCACGGTATCCTTGTGAGTTGGAGGCAAGGAAAGCCAACATACACATGTCCTGGGTTGTCCCTCCTTTTTCCCATCTCTCCTTGGAGACATGAGATATGCTGAGGTGATTCTGGGAGCCGGGACAGAGATATCTTTCTTTCCTTCCTTCTAAAACAAGCAAGCAAGCAAGCAAACAAGCAAGCAAACAAACAAACAGACAAGGTAATCAGCAGACTAAACTGATCCTTGGACTAAATAAACTATCTTCAGTACTCAGCCCTTGCTAAAGGATACATGGCTACAAAATCAACAGCTCACTGTTAATTTATTTATTTATATTGGGGAAATACATACTATAGAGGTCAGAGGACAATTTATGGGAGTTGTTGGGAGACCCAGGGATGGACCTCAGGTCATCAGGCTCGGTAACAAGTGCCTTTACCCACTGAATCACCTTCTTGCCCTTCCCTTCTTTCCTCCTTTCCTCCCTCTCTCTCCTTCTCTTCCTCTACCTTGTCCTTTTCCTCCTCTTCTTCCTTTCCTCTTTGACAGGGTCTTTCTGTGTAGCCCAGGCTTGTCCCAGGCTCTCCATCTTCCTGTCCTAGACTTCCAAGTGCTGGGATTTCAAGTGGTCACCACTATACCTGGCTCACACAGATATACTTTGATTATCTTTAAAACTCTGGTCACCAGCATGCTGGCTTATATTGACTGTCAGCTTGGCAAGACCTGGAATTGCCAAGGGAACAATACTCTAGGCTTGTCTAAGAGGGGTTTCTAGATCAGGTTAGGTGAAGAGAGAAGACCCACCCTGGCTGTGAGTGGCACCATCCCCAGGGCTGAATCCAGATTGACTATTAAGAGGAACACAAACCTAGCACCACCTTTTATCCCTCGGCTTCCTGACTGAGGATACAATGTATCTGGCTGCCTCAAACTCTTGCTGCCATGATTCCCCTGACATGATACTGTGTAAACTGTGAACCAAAATAAACCCTTCTTTCTTTAAGTTGCTATGTCAGATAGTTTAACACAGCAGTGAGATAAGTAGCTAATACAACCAGTAACTGCCAACGCTGTATGACTGTGGTAGCACCCAAGAATTCTACTCCTAGGCATGTATACAACAGAAACAAGTACGGGGTTCTCCAAACCTTAAAACAATGATCTAGGGAGCTGGAGAGACTGGGCTTGAGAACATGGATTGCTCTTCCAGAGGGCTCAGGTTCCATTCCCAGCACCCACAAGGCACTCACAATTGTATGTAACTCCAGTTCCAGGTGATCTGACACCCTTGGACAGACAGACATGCAGGCAAAACACCAGTGCACATGAAACTAATTGTTGAAAAAAATCATCTTAGTATTACTTACAATCACTAAAAACTGGAAACTGATAGGGTATTGTGGGATACTTCAATAGTCTTAGCACTTAGGAGATGGAGGCAGGAGAATTGCTAGTTTGAGAATAGCCTAAACAAAATAAAAACATAGGTCTGGGGGGGTCTAGGGATCTGGGGGTCTGTAGTTCAGGGGTAAGGTGTTTTGCTAGCAAGCATGAGGTCCTGGATTTGGTCTCTAGCACAAAAACCAAAGCCAAACAAAACCCCACAAAACAACCCTATTGATATTTCATGATGAAATGAATTAAAAAAAAAAACTGGCAAATTTTGACAATAAAGTACTAAAGCACAGCGTGGATCAATCTTACGACGTTCATGACAGAAGGAGCCAGACAGGAGAGAGAACATTCTGTGTGTATCCAGTTACATAAAACTGAAAAACTGGGCCAGTTAGATGGCTCAGTCAAGCCTGATGGCCAGAGTCTGATCCCCGAGACAAGAACTGACTCCCCAAATTGCTCCCCTGACCTCTATGCATGAAAAGTGGCACGATCCCTGCTCCCTCACAGTAATAATACAAGGTATTGAAAAGAAAACTAACTTATAGTAAAAGAAATCAGGAAAGAGACACTGGCTGGATCCAGCAGTGACTGGAAAGAGAGGAAAGACATCTGGTATTCCAATAAAGTTGTTCTATGATCTGCTGCCTGGAATACCCTTTGAGAAAATTCACCAAATATGACTTGCACATTTTTTCTCCTGTGTTATACTTCACTCAAGAAATTAATTGTTGAATGTATTGTTATTTGTATGAGGCGAATGCTGTGGCACATGTGTGAAGGTCAGAGGACAGCTCTATAGAGTCACTTCTCTCTGATTTCTATGAGTTTGAGGAATCAAACTTAGGTTCCCCAAGCTTGGTCCAAACACTTGGGAAAAGAAGCCAGGAGAATCAGAAGTTCATGGTCACACTTAGCTCTAGAGAAAGTCTGAGGTCAGCCTGGGTTACAGGAAACCCTAT
Organism: Mus pahari; assembly: GCF_900095145.1. Taxonomy (NCBI): domain Eukaryota; kingdom Metazoa; phylum Chordata; class Mammalia; order Rodentia; family Muridae; genus Mus; species Mus pahari. Next base: position 31,655,467 of record NC_034604.1, on the reverse strand, counting down.
CACAAGCAAACACAAGCAAAACGACATAAACCATCAGTTTGGATGAAGGTTGCTTGCTCTTGCTTCCCATCCAGTTCTGTGAAAGACCAATGTCTCACTCTGGTACTCACAGAGAAGAGTAAAGATGGCAGAAAGAACTGGAGATGTGGTTTCTTTGGCCCTCCATGGGGCTTTTTTTCTCTGTCTCTAAGTTTCTAGTCTCAAGGTCCTCCACTGGGCAGAACTGGGATTTCTGAGCACACTTTGTTCTCCAGCTGATATTTCCTGCAGGCTCAGGGCTTCTTGCCTCTCTGTCCTCTCTTCCGGCCCCTGTTGCTGATGGGAGTTCTACTTGGAGGTCTTCTGGCCTTGTCTCAGTTATACCATGGTCTTGTGAGCCCCTGAACTTCCAGGGACTTCTCAGCACCAACCCTCAGGAGAAAATGGCACCCTGAACTTTAAAGACTATCTACTAATTCTCAACAGGCTTCTCTTCCAGGTGCTTTTGAGAAATTTTTTACTGTGGTAATAAATAGCCATAGGTTAATAACATCTAGGTCCACTGGGTGCTCACCACATATGAGCACTGGCTGTATACGCTAGGGGCACTAACTGACTTACTACCACTCACCACTCTGTGAGGTAGGTCCTCTTTATCTGTGCCACAGGTAGGAAGACAGACTGAGAGAAGTTGGATGACACGCTTATAGTTAAGGGATAAAGTCAGGACACTGAGAAACTAAATTCTCAAGCTTGAGTTCTAATTTCTAAGTGACATTCCTGAATTCTATCAGTCTGAATATCTCTGTCTCTGTCCCTCTGTCTCTCTGTCTCTCTGTCTGCTCCCCTCTCTTTCTATAAAAGAGTCTCTCTCTCTCTCTCTCTCTCTCTCTCTCTCTNTTTTTTTTTTTTTTTTTTTTTGGTTTTTCGAGACAGGGTTTCTCTGTGTAGCCCTGGCTGTCCTGGAACTCACGCTGTAGACCAGGCTGGCCTCGAACTCAGAAATCCACCTGCCTCTGCCTCCCGAGTGCTGGGATTAAAGGCGTGTGCCACCACCGCCTGGCTAAAAGAGTCTCTTTATGAAGCCCTGGCTGTCCTCTATGTAAACTAGGTTGGACACAAACTCAAAGAGATCCTCCTGACTCTACCTCCTGATTGCTGGGACTAAAGGCATGTGCCACCATGTCTGGCCTTGGTTTTCTCATATCCAGAAACAAGACTGGTGATGCAAGCCTGTAATCCCACGAATCGGGAGATAGAGGATCAAGAATTCAAGATCACCCCCAACTACATAATAAGTTTTCATTATTTGAGACCAGGTCTTGTACCTCCCTATGTAGCCCAGGCTGACCTCGAATTCTCTGACCTGTCCAAGGTGCTAATTTGTGACACATCTAGAACTGAAACTTGGGCCCTTTGCCAGTCCCTGCTTTTTCTTAAAAAACAAACGATGCTTTTCAGTCACCGCCTCACATTTTAATGTCAAAGAGACCCTCATAAGTATTGGGGGACCTAAGCAGCCATGGGACAGCAATTCTGTCCAGACATGTCATTTCACCGAGAACAGTGGGGCCTCCGAGGGTGGCATTCTTTGCTGCTGTAATTCACTTTAGCCTCATTCACTCAGCAAATATTTGTGGGGGCCTCCCTCTACCACTTGCCAAATGAGACATTTAAAGGAGAAGACATCTTGAGTCAGTGGTGGGAGGGTGCATCTTGGAGCAAGGACACTCATTAATTCACATTTTTAAAATGGGTATTTAAAGGATGTTAAGCTCTAATTTTGTTCCTGGAGAATCTCAATCACTCACAGGGCCAACAATATGTGCATAAAGACATAAAATAGTTCCAGAAATTTGTAATTTTGGAACAAGTGATACTCCTGGCATTAGTGGGGACAGAATTAGTTTATATAGGGTGCTGCTAAAGGAGCGATTCTCTGAAAAGATAACGTCTCACCCAAGACAAGGGGGAGCAGCTATGTGAAGCCTGAGTTAAAAATAGGTTTCCGAGCAAACATGGATTCAGTGTGTGTGAGAGGCAGAAAGGGCTCCTGCAGCTGCAGCACTGTCATTAGAGCTGACGAGAGAGGCAAGGCTGGGCACATGGAGCCTCCCTTAGAGGCTGCAGTAAACAGCTTGGAAGGCCAAGGAGCAGGTTGACCCAGGGAATGATGTGATTTGATTTATGTTTTAGAAATAGGACTGACGCAGGGGATGGGCTCTGTAGAGCACAAATGTAAGGAGCGGGAGCTAGACATTAGTAAGTCAGTAAGATGTTAGGAGACAACAAGACTGGGCAAGAGACAGTGATGTTCAGGATCTGGATGGTACCTAGGGAGGCGGTGAAGAATTCTCAGATGCAGTATACGTTTTGGGGCGGGGGAGGGGGGAGCGCTGCTAAGCTGTGCTGATGAACTGGAATGGATCTGGGGCCTGGAACTCCTGATCTTTCTGCTACCATCTCCCCAGTACCAGGATTTCAGGTGTCTATCACAACACCAGTTCAAACCCTGCTCTTTGTATGGTGTTTTCTCTATGGGATTTTATTTGATCCTCATCCACACCAGGGACCCAGTAGTAGTTTTAACCCCAGATTAATGACTGACAGCCCTGGACTTTGGAGGGGTGAAGTAATCACACTTGGTTGCTATTAGCTAATGTAATTTTGCCCAGTGTTGACCTTGTCTAGGGGGCCCAGTCTCCTCAATGACCATGACTCATCTTGGCCACTATTCTCTAGAGAGAAGAGGACAAGGCTCTACCATTTCCTCCTTGATGCAGTAAGGTGCCTGACCCAGGCTAAGCCTTTAGAAAATGAGACAGGATAGTTGGTTGGACGCCAACTTCATCCAAAGGATAAAGAACTTAGAGCTACCCCTTGCTATGATTAGTCTTCCAACTGCCCAACCACCACCAGATTAATATAGTTTGATGGTGTTTGCCAGTTGGTTTTTCTTTTTGAACTTTTTAAAATTGCACATTTTCTTGCTTGCCCCTTTGATTGATGGATTAGCTCATTGACACCCACACAAGTATGAAGGAGGCCAACTGCCCTCTAGCTTTTCAAAGACTATCCCCTCCCCTTGCCTTCCTCCCGCCCTTTTCCCCTCCCTTTCTCTCTTTATTTTTCCCTCCCAGTATTTTGCCCATTACTAACCAGCAGGGAATCTCAGGAAAAGGTCTCCATTCAGGGCTGGAGAGCTGTAGCTGGTGGGTCAGAGTCTGTGTGGGAGGTTGCCCAAAGACATATACTGTGGGTGTAGGAACCAGACAGACAGGAGGAATTAAGTCACCCCTTTCCCCACCCCTCGTTTCCTCACCCAACCTATAAGTCACTGGATTGCTTTCTTTATAGTGTGGGCCTGACTTCATCTTAACTATTTCCCAGTGTCGACAGTGGGCAGGCTTTCCTGGGTGTATGGCAGAAGAGAAAGGTACCAGCCTGTCTTGTTTGTTTGTTTGTTTGTTTGTTTTTGTGCCTCTTGTAGGGAGCAATTTAAAGCTATATAAACCACAGTACTCAAGGTGAGGAAGAAGGCACAGAGGATAGTTTAGGACAGAACAGCCCTAGGTGTGGTGTGTGTATACCCTTTCTTTCTTTCTTTCTTTCTTTCTTTCTTTCTTTCTTTCTTTCTTTCTTTCTTTCTTTCTTTCTTTCTTTCTTTCTTTCTTTCTTTCTTTCTT
>NC_034604.1:31649644-31650717 GCF_900095145.1 Mus pahari | reverse complement strand
TTGGCTGGTTAGTTGACTGGTTGGCTGGCTGGTTGGCTATTTGGCTGTTTGGATGGCTATTTGGCTGGCTGGTTGGCTGGTTGGTTGGTTGGCTGACTGGTTGGTTGGTTGGTTGGCTGGCTGGCTGGCTGGTTGGTTGGTTGGTTGGTTGGCTGGCTGGCTGGCTGGTTGGTTGGTTGGCTGGTTGGTTGGTTGGCTGGTTGGTTGGTTGGCTGACTGGTTGGTTGGTTGGTTGGCTGGCTGGCTGGTTGGTTGGTTGGCTGGCTGGCTGGTTGGTTAGCTGGCTGGTTGGTTGGTTGGTTTAGGTACACAGGATTTCTCTGTGTAGCACTAGCTGTCCTGGAGCTGGCCTTGAACTCAGAGATTCTCTTGCCACCTCTTCTTCCCAAGTGCTGGAATTAAAACCATGCGCCACCACCACCTGGCGCATCCTACTTTCTCATATAGCCCAGGACCAGTAGCATTGACCATCATGGTCTGGGCCCTCCATGTCAATTATTAATCAAGAAAGCTCTCTATTTATTTGTCTACAATCTAATTTGATGGAGGGATTTTTTTTCCTCAGTTGAAGTTTCTCTTCCCAGATAACTCTAGCTTATATCAAGTTGACAAAAACCTAATCATGAGAGTAACTAAACCCCCTTCCTCTTGAACCCTATAACAGAGATCCCCAAATGATAATCAGATTCCCTGAATATCTTTTATTATGACATAAAACAAAGTCATAAAAGAAGATCAGAACACGACAAGTACTCATGGGAGAAGATATGTGAATGTCTGCGTGTGCGTGTGCGTGTGTGTCTGCGTGTGTGTGTGTGACCACACCACATGTGTGCCTTGTATTCACAGAGGCCAGAAGAGATGGTCAGATCCCCTAGAACAGGAAGATGGTTTTGTGAAGTGCCACTGGGTGCTGGGAATTGGATCCAAGTCTTCTGTAAGAGGAGCTAGCAGTCTTAACCGCAGAGTTGTCTCTTTGGCTCTATATTCCAATATTTTCTATTGCTTTGCATTATGTAGAGTTATTTTGCTGCTGTTTGCCAGTATGTGTGCCCCCTCCCTTTTTTTTTTTT
>NC_034604.1:31642438-31649574 GCF_900095145.1 Mus pahari | reverse complement strand
TGGTTTTTCGAGACAGGGTTTCTCTGTGTAGCCCTGGCTGTCCTGGAACTCACTCTGTAGACCAGGGTGGCCTCGAACTCAGAAATCTGCCTGCCTTTGCCTCCCGAGTGCTGGGATTAAAGGTGTGCACCTGGCATGTGTGGCCCTTTATTTCAGTCCCTTGAATAAGACACCAAGAGCCTGGTGTCACCTGATCCTGATGCACTGGTAATAAAGGCTCTATGAAGGTTGGTCTTCTTTCTGTTCTCTGAGTGGGTGAAAGAAACTGTACACTCGAAAACCAGGGAGGGATCTAATCAAGTCAGTTTAGGGTTATGTGTTGATGTAAGAGCCTGACTTAAGTTCAACCTGTAGACAGGCTCCTCTTCCAGGTGTGCTTCTGGGCACATGGAGAAAGTATGCCACCCACAGCTGAGCTGGTCATCCTTGCAGTTGCTCCCACGTCACCTAGCTTTGGATGAAGCATGAAAAACTGGTCCTCTTCCCACAGCAGCTTTGCTGTGTCTCTTGCATGCCTCTCAACCTACTGTGCCCTGTCATTCCCTGCTTGCTCATTTATTTCTCCCACGGGGAACTCTTGGAGGCCGTGCTGGTGAGTTTTATGGTAACTTGACACAGGCTAGAGTCATCGAGAGGAAGGAACCTCGACTGAGAAAATGCCTCCATAAGATCAGGCTGCAGGCAAGTCTGTTAGGCATTTTTAAATTAGTGATTTATGTGGGAGGACCCAGCTCATTGTGGGTGGGGCCACCCTGGGCTGGTGATCCTGGGTTCTATAATAAGCAGACTGACCAAGCCACGGGGAGCAAGCTAATAAGCAGCACTTCTCCATGCCCTCTGCATCAGCTCCTGCCTCCAGGATCCTGCCCTGCTTGAGTTTCTGTCCTGACATCCTTCAGTGATGAGCAGTGATATGGAACATAAGCCAACTAAACCCTTTCCTTTCCATTGCCTTTGGTCCTGGTATCTTGTCACACTCATAGGAATCCTAAGATAGAGGCCATGGAGACTGTCCTTTTGCAGGTCTGCTCTGCAGCACTCAGTTCAGTCTGTAGCACATTATAGGCACTGAACCTTTGATTTATGTACAAGTGAATGGGTAAGTGAGTGACTAAATGAATACATGAATAAATGAATTGGTGAAGAGAAAGTAGAACCCAGGTCCTAGCTGGGCGTGCAGGATCTTGACTGTGATATCAGCACTGGAAAGGCTGAGGTAGGATTGCCGCCAGTTCAAGCCAGCCTGGGAGTGTTAAGATGGTTCACTGGGTAAAAGCACTTGCCACAAAGCCGGAGGATCTGAGTTCAATCCCCAGGACCCACAGAGTGGGAGAGAACAAACTCTTAAGAGTCTTCTGACCTCTACAATGATGAAAAATGTGGGCTGTGTGTGTGTGTGTGTGTGTGTGTGTGTGTAAAACCTAGCTTTAGCTTTCTTTTTCTCTTTATTTTTTGAGACAGGATCTCACTGTGCTGTGTATAGCCTCCAACTCATTATGTAGACCAGGTGAGACTCAAACTCAGATCCACTTCTAAGAGCTGGGATTACAGACATGCACCAGCTTCCTTGTTCTCAGTAGGGCTTTGGAGTGATTACGGTGCAGCATGGATGGGATTCGTGAGTACCCACGCATGATAGCAGTTATCATCCTTTGTCATTCTCACCCTTGTGTTGGGTCTTGTTTGCACTTCCTCCTCTGGATTCATGGCCCAGCTGGCTCTTTCCAGACTCAAGGTCTGGCCTCTAGGGTTGTTTCAGTAGGTGCAAATTGGGGTCCGGCCATGAACGTCTGGGTATAGCCTGGGCTTTCCTGAGAAGAGGAAATTGTGACAGTAGCTTGTTTGATGCCAGGCAAGCAGGTCAGCTGCCACCCCCATTGTTTCAGGCCTCCTTTGCTGGCAGTGTCCTTAGGAAAACAGAAACAGTACTGCATTTAAGGTGCCCGGATGACAGCCACATCAAATATGTGACCTTTTCCTAGGAAGCCTGGTTTCCATGGTGACCGAGGCCTCACTCTGTTTCTCAAGTCATGCTCTATGGCTCTTAGACTGCCATGGAATGTGATGGCAGTGGCCCCAGCAGCTGGGTGGGGACATCTGCCCAGGGTCTGCCCCCTCCAACATCTCCATAGTGGGGGAGGGGCAGAGCTACCCCAGACTGTCTGATGCCCATAGTAGCCTTGCGCTCTAGCCCTGACACCCCCTTTAGCTCCCATTCTGCACACACACATTGAATGGCTCATGGCCAACTGGGTGTCTGGCTGAGCGAAAAGAAGGGGGTCTCTTTCTGTGCTCCCTCATGTCAGGCAAGAAGCCTTGACCCTTTCTATCTCATCTTGGCAGCCTGGGCTGAGAGCGCCTGCCTCCAGGGCCTTGGCAGAGCGTGTGTCCAAGCAGTCTCTGCAGCTGCCAGAACAGGAGCTGAATGTCCAGTGCATCTGCCAAAGCTTGCTAGCTTCTTTCTTCTTTCTCTGAGCTATGCAAACGGAGGCGCTAAGGAATGCTATACCCACCAATTTTCCTGCCTCTGGCCTCCTTCCTCCCAGGGCCTGTGCTCCCCCAACCCCCAGGCTGGAGTCACAGCAGAAAAATGTAGGGGAAGAAAGAAATCCCCCAATGTGTCATGACATTATGTTTCCGCCTGGTGCCTAGAAACAAGGAAAGTAGGTGGAGGACCAGGATGTGTTGTGACCAGCCAGCCAGAGGTGACGGGTTCACGTCATTGCTTCCTGGGGCAAATCACCTGCTCCTTTGGAGCTCTTTCTTCATGAATACGTGGGTGTGAGCCAGGCAGGCACAGTGATACAAGCCCATATGCAGGAGGTGGAGGCAGCAGATGGAGTTCATGGTCATCCTCTGATACATAACAGGCTCGTGTAACACTGAGCCATATAAGACTTAAAAACAAACAAACAAACAAACAAACATAAAGTTGTTGGGCGGTGGTGGCACATGCCTTTAGTCCTAGCACTAGGGAGGCAGAGGCTGGAAGATCTCTGAGTTCTGAGTTCGAGACCAGCCTGGTCACGGAGCAAGTTCAGTACAACTAAGGCTACACAGAGAAACCCTGTCTCAAAAACCAACCAATCAAAAAAAAGTAGGTCAAGTCATCTTGACTAGGACCACAAGGAAATGGCGGATTTACCATTCACTGTCACCAAGAACACGGATATTCCCAAGAGTCACCAGCACGTAACTTTATTTTTATTAATTTGCACTTTTGATGCTGTTTTTTTTTTTTTTTTTTTTTTTTTTTTTTTTTTTTTTTTTTTAGTCAAGGTTTTACTGTGTAGCCCTGGCTGGTCTTGAACTCACTACAAGGATGAAGCGCGCCTCAGACTCAGAGAGATCCACTAGCTTCTGCCTTCCAAGTGCGAGGAGTGAAGCAAGCTGTTGGATGCTATTCTAGTGCGATGCTCACAAGTAGGCATTTAATAGGCAGTCTGATTCTTGCTTTGCCCTAGAGACTAAGATCACAGGCTGTAGCGAGCATGCAGACGCTCGCTCTGCTTTAACCGGAAAGACAGACAAGACAGTCAAATGAATCACAAGAACCAAGAGAGCTGGGATGGGAAGCAGGATATGGCGGATCAGAAGTCAGAGGGCACTTCTCTGAGAAACTGAAATTGAAGCTAAGCTACAAAGGGGCGGATGGAGAGGAAGGCTGGGTCCTTGAGGCAGAGGGGGCAGAACAAGGAACTGAAAGGAACTTGGTTTGACGCCTGTGGTTGCGTCAGGGTCAGAATGGCAGGAGGAGGCGGGATCATGCAGGGCCTGCAATTGGATGGATTGACAGGGCGATGGGGGAGCTGGCTTAGGGTATTTAAGCGACTGTGGAAAGGGGGTGTGAGCAGATCGGCTTTGGAGAAGATGATTCAGGCCGAAGAACTGGAGGAGAGAAGCAGCACGTGAACTTAAAATACACGGAGGCTGAGCGACAAGGAAGGAGAGTGAATAATGGCCTTCAGTTTGAGGCTTGTATGCTTGGGCGGAAAGTGGTGCCATCTACTGAGAGGGGCTAGACAGTGGGGAAGAGGGGGTGGGGCGTGTTTCACAGAGCTAGATAGCAAGGTCAGCTTCGGCCACTTAAAGTCACAAGTGGTGACTGCCTTGTAGGTTGCGATGTCCAGGGCACAGCTGTCGGGTTATAAAAGCTCCGTCCAGAGCCTGGAGGGGAGGCTTCTGGGATGACAGGGACCATTAGCCTGCAGAACAAGGGGTATAATTCAGATAATGCCAGCAATCTGCAGAGGCCCATCTGAAAGCTCTCCCACCCAGGTAACATCTAGAACAGGTGCTTCTGCCAGGTGCAGTGATGCACATCTTTCATCCCAGCGATTGGGAGCCAGAGGCAGGTGGATCTCTGTGAGTTAGAGGTCAGCCTGGTCTATAGAATGATTTCTAGGACAGGCAGAATCACATAATAGAGAGACCTTACCTCAACAACAACAACAACAACAACAATAATAAGGCCCAATTAAAAAAAAATCTCATTACAAGTTGAATACTCTTTCCAAGGAGAGGCTCAGGGACCCAGATCCCTCCAGGTCCTTCTCTGCCATTTTTGTCTCAGAGGCTTGAAGTGTTGGCTGACAGGGAAAGAGTGCAGGCAACACGCCAAAGGTCACACCTTCGTACAGAAGGAACAAGAAACCTCAGTTATCTGGGTGTCTCTGAGAGAGATGATGTGGCTTCGCCAGCCTCTTCCCTCTTGAACAAGAAGGACCAGGGATACAGGATACAGGGATACAGGGTTTGCACGAATTCATAGAGCAGAGAGAAGGAAAGACAAATCCCCTTTCTCCTTCCTCCCCCTCCCCCCTTGCTTTAAGCCTAAAGGAGCGAGAAGGTCCCAAACCGTCCCCATGCACTCTGTAAATGAGCAGCCTCTCAAGATGGAATGACTTCACCCAGTAGGCTCTGTCATTGGCCAGCCTTTGCTCATCAGTGACTGCTTACCACTCATGCTCCCTGCACTTCCGGTCTCCCCAGGTAGGATCTGTGATGTGCTGGGTACAATGTACTAGAAATGTAGCAATAGACTGAGCCTTTCCTGTATTAGTTAATTTGTTAGTTGTCTTTCTTACTCCAATATAAGTTCCAAAAGCATAGTCTGGAGGCTGTGGGTTATGTCTCCGTGAGTGGTAGATTACTTGTCTAGCATGCACAGGGCCCTGGGGTTGGTTCCCAACACAGAAAAAAAAGAAAGAAAGAAAGAAAGAAAGAAAGAAAGAAAGAAAGAAAGAAAGAAAGAAAGAAAGAAAGAAAGAAAGAAAGAAAGTTCGGAAAGAAAGAAAGAAAGAAAGAAAGAAAGAAAAAAAGTTTGGAAAGATTTGGGACTGCAAATGTAGCACAGTTAATAAGTCCTTACTTAGCATTCAGGAAGCCTTGCTAGGTTCCATCCCAAGCAACACAAAAGCCAGATGTGCTGGGGCCGCTAAGGTGCTTGCCAGTGCAGTGAGGACCTGAGCCTGATCCCCAGAACCCATATGATGGAAGGAGAGAACCCATTTCCAGGTGTATTCTGATTCCATACGTGCACCATGCTATGACCCTTCTCCCCCCCCCCCAAAAAAAAAATAAGCCAGGAATGACATCACACACTGTAATCCTAGCACTTTCGAGTTGAAGGCAGAGGATCAGAAGTGAAGGTCATCTTCAGCTACACAGCAAGTTCAAGGCTATCCTGGGCTACAGGAAACTCTGTCTCAAATAGTAGAACCCATGCTGTCTTATCTTACCTAAGACTGGATCCCTAGAACCCCGATCAATGCCTACCATCCCAGAGGTATTTTAGGGGGAAAAAAGTCAGATAAATGGATAGTTAAATGAGGGCCATTGTAAGGGTTCACACCTGTAATGAGTGTGATTTAAGGGGAAGAACAAGTAACCTGGCCCAGTGACTTCAGGAGGCAAGGAGAGCTGGGTGTGCAACCAGCTCCTCATGCCTGCAACCCCAGCCCTGAGGAGGCTGAAGGGAGAAGACTGAATTTGAGCTATCCTGGGCTACACTGAGAGACCCTGCCTTTAAGAAAACAAAAGGACAAGGAACAAAGAAAGTTTCAGAGAGCCAGTGCTTAGAGGGCCCGGAGGGACTGCAGCTGCTCAGGAGCTGTGTTGCTCAAAGCATCTTTCACACATAGCCAGTGGATTTCAGGCCATTGTTCAAGAAAGACTTCACTCTCCTCTAATTATTCTGATCTCCTCCAGTGATTCTCATCTAAATTATCTCAGTGCATCTGAGCTGAGGCCAGAATTATAGCCCCCTCTGCCTGATTCTACCTCCTACTCAGAGACTAAAGTTTGGTGTGGGTGGCTATAATCCCAACATCTGGGATGTGGAGGCAAGGGGATCGCCAAGAGTTTTCGGAGTCTGAGGCCAGCCTGGGCTGCAGTGTGAGAGCTCATTAAAAAAAAAAAAAAACAAATAAGCAAAGGGGAAGACTAAGGGGATGGTCCAGTCATAGAGCGCTCAGCCTGCAAGTGTGAAGACAGGGAATCCAATCTAGAACGAGTGACAATGATAGGTTAGTCCCCAGCGTCTGGGCTGTGTGGCTCACAGCTGCCTGTAACTCAAGCTTGAGGAGACGGGATAACCTCTTCTGGTCTCCATGGTGGGCAGTCAAATGATACGTACATAGATTAAAACATTTAACAAATCTTTAAGGATGGGTGTAGTGGTGCACACCTTTAATTCTAGTTATTTGGGAGGCCAAAGCAGGTGGATCTCTGATTGTGACTGAGCCTGGTCTACATAATGAGCTCCAGGAGACCTGGGGCTACACGGTCTTATTTGTTTGTGAAAGGCAGGAAAGCAGCCAGGTGTGGTGGTGCATACTTGTAAGTTCCAGCACTGGGGAGGTAATGATGAGAAGACCTGTGAGGCTCAACAGCTAATCAGCTTAGCCTAATTGGTGAGCTCCAGGCCACTAAGAGATACTGTGTCAAAGGAGATAAAGGGTGGTCCTGAGGATGACACCTGAGGTTGTCTTCAAACTTCTGCATGAAAACAATCACATGCATGGAAAAAGGAAAAAAAAAAAAAGAAGAAGAGGAAGAGGAAGAGGAAGAGGAGGAAGAGGAGGGGAGGAGGAAGAGGAAGAAGAGGAGGAGGGGGATGGGAGGAGGAGAAGGAT
>NC_034604.1:31635861-31642303 GCF_900095145.1 Mus pahari | reverse complement strand
AGAAGAAGAAGAAGAAGAAGAAGAAGAAGAAGAAGAAGAAGAAGAAGAAGAAGAAGAAGAAGAAGAAGAAGAAGAAGAAAAGAGCCTAGCAGTACACACATGGACACCCAGCACTTGGGAGGCATAATCAAGTCATCCTCTGTGGGGCTGGCGAGATGGCTCAGTCAGCAAAGGTGCTTGCCACAGAAGCTTAATAACCTGAGTTCAACCCTTCCAGCCACATAAAAGTGAAGGGAGAGAGCTGACACCATAGAGTTGCCCTCTGACCTTCATATTCACACCATGGCACATGTACATATTATACACTCACACACATAAGAATGAACATGAGTTCAGGGCCATCCTGAGTCACTTGAGTCCCTGTCTCAAAAGAACAAATAGGGTCCTAGGAGATGGCAGTTAAGAGCCCTGGATGCTCTTCCAGAGGTTCTGGGTTCAATCCACATGGCCCTAACAAAGGTCTCAGTCCCCGGGCATTAGACGCCCTCTTCTGGTCATCGCGGACACTGCAGGCAAGTGGTGCACAGACACACAAGCATGCTAAACACTCAAATACAAAAGATAAAATCTCAAAGTAAACTCTGTGTGTGTGTGTGTGTGTGTGTGTGTGTGTGTTTGTGTTTGAGACAGTGTTTCTCTGTTTAGTCCTAGCTGTCCTGGAACTTGTTCTGTAGACTGGGCTGGCCTCGAACTCAGAGATCCACCTGGACTAAAAGTGTTGGTCATCATGATTGGGGGTTGGGGGGCAAACAAATAAAACACATAGGGTAGGGCTGACTGAATTTTTCTAAAACTTCATTTGATCATGGCAGCTTCTCAGAAAGATCGTCATTATAAGCAAGGAAATCAAACGCTGAAAGAATTGAGGGTCAAGTGTGGTGGTTTGAATAGGGATGGCCCTCAAAGGCTCAAATCTTCAAATGCTTGGTCATTAGGGAGTGGTGATACTGTAAAGAGATTGGGAGGTGTGGCCTTGGACTTTGTACGAGCTCAGGCTCAGTAAGCACTTTGCCTCCAAACTGAACCCCAGTCTTTCTTTTACCTTTAGAGTTGTTGAGTTTTTTTTTTTTACTTAAGTTTTTAAAATATTTATTTATCTATTATTTATTTATGTGTATGAGTGTTTTGTATGTGCATCATGTGCTTGTCTTCATTCCTGTTTTTAAAAAGCCACCAATGGAGGAAAGAGACATGGTTCAGCAGGTAAAGATGCCTGCTGATGCTGATGCTGATGCTGGCCAAGCCTGGTGACCTACATTCAGTCTGTGGGACCCACACAGTAGGCAGAGAGCAGCAGCTCCTGAAAACAACTCCTTCTGACATCCACACGTGCACAGAGACACGTGCACATAGATGTTATAAAAATCAAATAAACAAAGCCCCAAATGAACAAAAGAAATCAAAATTTAAAGATAATTGATACACCTGGGCATGGTGGTGCTGACCTCTGCTCCCACCCCTGGGGAGGTGGAAGCTGCTGGACCTCTGTGAACGAGAGGCCAGCCAGGTGTCTAAGAAGTGAATTCCAGGATAGCTAGGGCTACATAGAGTAGCCCTAAAAAGGAAAGAATAAAAGTTGCATTGGAGGGGCTGGAGAGATGGCTCAGTGGTTAAGAACACTGACTGCTCTTCCAAAGGTCCTGAGTTCAAATCTCAGCAACCACACGGTGGCTCACAACCATTCATAATGAGATCTGACACCCTCTTCTGGTGCATCTGAAAACAGCTACAGTGTACTTAGATATAATAATAAATAAATCTTAAAAAAAAAAAGTTGGATTGGAGAGATGGGTCAGTGACTGCTCTTCCAGAGGACACAGGTTCAATTCCCAGCACGCACATGGTGCCCACACGCATAACTTCAATCCTAGAGAATCTAACATTTTCTTCTGGTCTCCAATCCTTTCAGGCATGCATGTGGTACACAGATATACATGCAATTAAAACACCTACACACACATAAAATATTAAAAATAAGCAAAAACAATCACACAAAGATGCTGTTGAAAATTAATAGGGGGGGCAGGAGAGATGGGCCATTGTTTAAGTGCACTCAACTGTTCTTGCATAGGTTCCAAGTTTAACTCCCAGCACCTATCTATAACTCCAGTCCCCCAGAAACCTGACACCCTCTTCTAACTTCTGTGGGCATTGGGCACGTATGGTGTACAGACAAACATGTAGGTAAAACACTCAACCACATTAAACAAACAAACAAAGAAACAAACCCAAACCTCTAACAGTGATAGACTGGGCCTGTAGCTCAGTTGTACTTGGTTAGGGCTGAGCATGCTTGAGGTCTTGGGTTCCTTCTCTGGTTCTGCACTAACCAAGGGTGATGGTGTGTACCTGTGATCCCAGGGCTTGGGAAAGGAAGCAGCTGAAACAATAGCTCAAAGACTATCCTTGGCCACATTAGGAGTTCAATACCAGCCTAGGCTACACGAAGTCCTGTCCCCCCACCATATATATATTGCTTTTCAAGAAGGGAACTGGGGGACTGAGACTCAGCTAAAGTCCCTTCAAGAAAAGGCCACTGAGTTGAGATCCACAGGTTGTCAGTGACCAGGCCAGATGCAGGATTATTCTAGAAAAGGACTCAGCATATAGAAAACCTACACACCTAGCCTCACAGGGCAGTGGTGATGAATGCCTTTAGCCTTTAATCCCAGCACTTGGGAGGCAGAGGCAGGTGGATCTCTGAGTTCAAGGTCAGCCTGGTCTACAAAGTGAGTTTCAGGACACCTAGGGCTGCACAGAGAAACCCTGTCTTGAAAAACAAACATGAAAGAAAGAGAAAGGAAGGAAGGAAGGACAGATGGACCGAAGGAAGGGAGTGAGGGAGGGAGGAGGGGAAGGAGAAAGGGAAGGAGGGAGGGAGGAAACCTGAAGTGTAGAAGCTGCTTGATGTGTTCTAGGAATCTAAGTGGAATCATATGAAGGAAAAGATGCTTACTTACGACTGCTTTCTATGCATGAGCCTGCATCTGTGTCTGCGCCTATGAAGGACAGCAAGACGACAGGAAACTTAAGAGACGCTATCTTGTTCACTGCTTGGGTAGCGCCTAGCATCCTGGAGACACAAATTTTTGTTGCATGCATAAATAGGCAAATTCAGTGTTGTGAATGGATTTTTGTTTAGATAACGTAATTGCCAAAAAGTAATGGGTTTGTATTAATGCTCTACTGTGCATGGCTTGAGGATCTGCAGTCTCTTATGTGTGAGCTAAGCAAGTGAAAGGAATTGAATTTGAGCAAAGCAAAGAACTTATAGTCAAAAGTATAACATGAGACAAATAGGGCATTATTAGGAACTTGAAGGCCTGAGGCCTGACAGGCCCTGAAGGCCTAGCTGAAGATTTTACAATAACAAGTCCAGGCATGTCCAGGAGATCCCCTTGTTTGGACATTCCTGAGGATGGGTGACCCAAAGGATAGACATAAACACAGGAACTGTTTTGGGTTATTTTTTTGATTGACTCAGTGGCCATCTGGCGGCCTGGGTCTCGCTGACCCTCCCTGGAATTCTTGATGCTACAACCTGCATGTATTATTCTACTGACTTGTAATCAAGCCAATTGTGTGAAGCTGCGCCAAGTTCCCCCAAAATCCCNCAACCCTCTCCCTATAACTCCCTATAAAAACCCCTAGCTTTGGAGTCTCAGGGTCGGTTCCTTTGTCTCCTGTGTGAGATGGGTATTGGCCCGGAGCTCCACCATTAAACTGCCTCATGCTTTTACAACAAGAAGGCCTCTCGTGTTTTTTGGGATACCCTGACTTCCCTGTTGTGGGTCCAACACAAGTCAGCAGAAAACTGATTCTCCTGAGTGCAAGCTGTGCCCACAAAGCAACTTCATAGGTCCATGACTGACTTTTGCATTCTTCTGTTTCCTCTATGGCTTGTTGGTTAGCTCTCTCTGCAAGAACTCTAATCCTCTGCCTGTCATAAACACTGGAAGCATTTACATCAGAACGGGTTTCAAGCGCCAAGCTCTGAAATTAATTTTTAATTCTTCCTTCTAAGAAAGCACATCTATTACTATTCTCTTCTAGTATTGCAACTCCCAAGCCAGGTATGGTGTTAGTGTGCATATCTAATCCCAGCCCTCAGGTGGCAGAGGCAGGGGGATCTCTTTGAGTTCAAGGCCAGGCTAGTTTACATAGTGGATTCCAGACTAGTCAGGGATTTAGAATAAGAGATTGTCTCAAAAAAAAAAAAAAAAAAGCAGATTTTCTGGGCCCTGTACCCCAGGAGGAGGATCTTGGGTCTCCCCACTTTTCCAACCCCCGGTCCTTCAGACTAGGCTTTCTAGTCTGCCACAAGTTAAGGAGTCCCTGCCATGTGCTCTTCCTGCTATGAATTCCACTATGTTCCTGCCTGAACAGACTGATCTCTCTGAAACCAACCTTTCCCCTCTGAGTCAGCAAGACGACAGATAAGCGACATGTCAGTTAAGCCTGACCTGAATTCTATGCCCCTGAAAGTGGAAGGAAAGAAACCACTCTACAAACACTTAACCTCTGATCTACACACACACACACACACACACACACACACACACACACACACACACACATACACACACACACACACACACACACACACACACACACACTGTGACACTCTGGCACACAGATTGCACCCCCACCCCATCACAGTGTACACACACACTGATAAAGATGGTGATGATGATGATGATAAATAAAATAAAATTCCTTTGGTAATTTTAATGACAAGTCATATCTTTGGGAACACCACTTTGAAGTAGTAATTTAAAAAAAAATCTGACAGCTGGGTGTAGTGGTGCATGCCTTTAATCCCAGAACTCAGGAGCCAGAGGCAGGTAATCTCTGTGAGTTCAAGACCAGCCTGATCTACAAAGTGAATTTCAGAGCTACAAAGTGAGATCCCATCTTTTAAGGATTTATCTGATTATTATTCCTTATTTTATGTGTACCGGTGCTTTGCCTGTAGGCCACACTTGTGCCTGGTGCTCGAGGAAGCCAGAAGATTCCTGGAGCTGGAATTATGGAGGGCTGTGAGCTGCCATGTGGACACAGGGAATTGAAGGCATGTCCTCTGCATCACAGAGCTCTTTCCTATTTGCTGGGCCATCTCTGCACCTGAAGTAGTAACTCTTAACCTGGGTTATTGAGATCTTTCTCAAACATTAAGGAGACCAGTCATGTAGTGGTTTGATAAGACTGGTCACCATAGGCTCACAGCTTTGAATGCTTAGAGAGTGGCATTAGGAGTTGTGGCCTTATAGGAGGAAGTCTGTCGCTGGGTGGGCCTTGAGGTTTTAAATGTTCGAGTCAGGCCTATTGCCTCTCTTTCTTCCTACTGCCTCTCCAGTGTCATGTCTGCTTGCATGCTGCCCTGCTTCCTGTCATGACAAGAATGGACTAAACCTCTGAACTGTAAGCCAGCCCCATTGAAATGTTTTCCTTATAAAGGTTGCTTTGGTCATGGCGTCTCTACACAGCAATAGGATGCTAAGACAAGGGCCATCCAGATCCAGAATAACATCTGAAGACACACAGCCTATGTTGCTGAAGATATCCTAAACAGGCCGGTGTACTCACAACACTCAGGATCCCCAACGCATCGATGTGTCAAGTTCATTTCTCTCTAGGGAGTTGAGCTCTGAAGCATCTGTGCCCTGGGTTCAGGGTCCTGTTCAACACCCACCCATCTAAGTGCTAAGGATAATTGACTTTGAGTAGGAGCCCTATAGAACCAAGAAAAACAGGCTTCCAGCTAAACTATTCTTTCGATTGAGACAGCAGCTCATCAAAACTCCCCCAAGCAAGGGGGAAAAACTCTGGGAAAGAACCTGAGGCTCTTGGGCTCCAGGCCTGACACAGACATCAATCGCTCAATCTTGAGGGAGAGTTTCCTCACTCTGTAATCCAAGCTGGCTTACAATTCGCTCTGAAAATAGCCTAGGCTGGCCTTGATTTTGACAGTCCTCTTGCTTTGATCTTCTGAGGGACAGGATTATGGGCACAAGCTATCAAGCTCAACCTTCTCAGTGTTTGAATCCAGGATTCCTTCCTAGAAATGTCTTCCAGAACCCTATATTTCAAAAAGCAGAACACCATAGAGATTCGTGACCTGGTCCGACATGGTCCCTCGGAGAATTTTCCGCGTGGGACTGTACTGCTTTCTGTAAGACTTATGAGGTCACTGAGAGCATTTTTCCACAGTCAGTCAAGCTTGCCACCTTCTCAAACCTCATAGAGGCCGTTGACCTTAGTTTCGGGGACAAAGGAAGTGGTAACTTCCACCACCCCTCGCCAGTGGCTGCCTCTATCTATATATCTATGTATACTGGTTTTGCTCTCTCTCTCTCCTCTTCTCTTCTTCTTCTTCTTCTTCTTCTTCTTCTTCTTCTTCTTCTTCTTCTTCTTCTTCTTCTTCTTCTTCTTCTTCTTCTTC
>NC_034604.1:31628039-31635846 GCF_900095145.1 Mus pahari | reverse complement strand
TTCTTCTTCTTCTTCTTCTTCTTCTTCTTCTTCCTTCTCTCTCTCTCTCTCTCTCTCTCTCTCTCTCTCTCTCTCTCTCTCTCTCTCTCTCATTTAAACAAGAGCTCCCTATGTAGGCCAGGCCAGCTTCAAACTCAAAGCAATCTTCCTGCCTCAGTCTCCTAAGAGCTGAGATTACAGGCAAGTGTCAACACATCCCGCCACAATTTGTCTTTAGTGAAACAGAGACACAGTGTCTAACATCTCTGAGCTAGAGGAGCTGAAGGGTGTTAAATCATGGGTCCAGTCCCTCCCAGTGGGACACTTGTTCAGTGATGCAGGGACTCCACTACAAAGCAAGGCGACTTCACTGAGGTCCCCAACCACTGCTACCTGACAATGCTTGTAAGCCAGCAGCACGACTTTCACATGGCCATGGAGATAGAATCGCTCTAGTTGTGAAGAGGGACAATGAGAAAAGTTGAAATGTTGATAGCTCAAGGCACAATGGACATCTGGATTTTGTTCTTCGTGACAGACACGTAGCCTCTCTTCCTCGATAGGTATACTCTACTCTTCTGGCAAAAAGTCAACTCATGGGTTTGCAGCCCCATGGGGGGGGAGCAACAGTGTCAACCGACCAGACTCCCCAGAGCTCCTGGAGAATGGGTCACCAACCAAAGAGTACCATTGGAGGGACCCATGACTCCAGCCACATATGTGGCAGAAGGTGGCTTTGTTGGTCATCAGTGGGAGGAGCGGCCCTTGGGCCTGAGGGTGTTTGATGCCCCAGTGTAGGGAATGCCAGGGTGGGAAGGTGGGAGTGGGTGGGGGAGCACCCTCATAGAGGTAGTGGGAGAGGGGATGGGATAGGGGGGCTCTGTAGGGGAGACCTAGAAAGGGGAAAACATTTGAAATGTAAATAAAAAAATATCCAATAAAAAAAAAGTCAGTCAACTTTCCTTTACTCTCAGTTTATGTCTCATGTGTGCTTGAACTCCCTATGTAGCTGAAGATGACCTTGTCCCTCTGATTATCTCACCTCTGCTTCCCGAGTGCCGAGAAAACAGGTGGGTGTTACCATGCCCAGTTTATGTTGTCCTGAGCGTGGATCTCAGGAGTTTGTGATTAGGCGCGAGGGTTCTACCAACTGAGTTATATACCAAGCCTCCCGTGTAAAAGTGATACCCTAACCTTATACAAATGGCTCTGTGACCTTCCCCTGACCAATTAGAGCATCCCATACCTCTGGCCACCGTACTTCGCCTGGAAATAAAAGTGGGGACCAAGGCGGGCCAGGCTGTTCTAATACTGAGATTCTCTGTGGAAGGGGACATTGTCTCTTTCGTCTCACTTTCCAGCAGAGGCTCACGTTTTCCAGTGTTTATTTGCACTTATTAGTGGTCACATAGAAGAATGAATAACAGGACTGATGGTGGTGGTGGTGGTGGTGGTGGTGGTGGGACACACCTTTAATCCCAGCACTCTATGAGTTTGAGGGCAGCCAAGTGAGTTCTAGGACAGCCAAGGCTACACAAAGAAACCCTGACTCCAACCAACCAACCAACCAACCAACCAACAAACAATTAATAACAGAATTGATTGGACTGGGGTCTATTTTATCTAAGTTCTAAGTTCCTCCCTTTATTACTAGGTATTACAGTCACCACCACCCCTTTTAATTAGCTCCTTCCAATTTTAAATACCTTTTTTTGTTTTAAAGATTTTATTTATTATATGTAAGTACACTGTAGCTGTCTTCAGACACTCCAGAAGAGGGAGTCAGATCTTGTTAAGGATGGTTGTGAGCCACCATGTGGTTGCTGGGATTTGAACTCTGCACCTTTGGAAGAGCAGTTGGGTGCTTTTACCCACTGAGCCATCTCACCAGCCCCTTAAATACCTTTATGCAAATACTTAGAATGGGGGTAGCAGGCATCTCAGTGCTAGAGTTCTTGCCTGACATGCAGACAGGTTGAACCACAGCACTGCAAAACCAAAACAACAACAATGAAAGTTTGAGGTGGATACAGGCATGCTCTGAGGGAAAGCCTTCATCGACTGTCTTAGATCCAGCCCCAGGAGAGGAAACATGAAGTCCTCTGTGCTGGTATGCCCTGGTGCCTACTGATGACGGATGTGTAAGTGCGGTTTTGTCCAGATTTCACTTCAGCTCCATGCCAGTCCTTTGCTTGCTGTGATGGACCAAAGACTTTCTGCTGAATATCCCGGTGTGACAGAGGTACAGCTTCTCCATCAGGCTATGGGATCCCTGATGTATTCCTTCCCTCCAATAATGGTTCTCCCCTCTAGCAGGTCTCATCCTCTCACTTTCTCTGGTGACCAGTGGGCTCAAATCCAGTCTTTGTTACAGCCGCTTCCCACCTTCCTTGCTTACACAGGTTTAATCATCGGGGCTGATTGAAAATACTTTCTTTGGGATTTTCACAAACAGATCACGTGGCAAGATGCCAGGGAAAGGCTGCCTTCAGTTCCTGTTGCTGACGACTCACTTCCTCTCCTTGCAAAGTTTCCTATGACTGTTTTATTTGGTAGGCACAGTGACAACCCCTTTCCGGGCTGTGACCCTGCCAGTCCCAAACTTATTTTGTTAGCTGGAAGGGCTAACTCATGTGTCTTAGCATGTGTCACTTGGGGAGGGTCCTTCCTCATCTCCCTTTCTTAGAGAGTCAGAGAGCTACCATATAAGCTCACAAATGTTCCCAGCTCTTACCGTTCTAATCTTGGGCACACTGTTGTATGGAATTTAGTTTCATAAGTACAGACTGACCCATTCTTTTTTATGGGGGGGGGGTGTTGGGGAGTTAGGGTGCTAGAGATAAAACACATAACACTGCAACTGGCTTTTAAAAAGGGGGGGTTCTGGGAGTCAAATTCATATCTTCAGGGGCTGGAGAGATGGTTCAGTGGTTAAGAGCACTGACTGCTCTTCCAGAGGTTCTGAGTTCAATTCCCAGCAATCACATGATGGCTCACGACCATGGGAGGCAAATGTTTATAACAGCCATAATTTCAAGTCATTGAAAGCAAACCTAGTGTCCCAGGCATGGTTCTGAAGACTCAGCACATGTCAGTTGGGTTAATCCCCACAATGACCCTGGTAGTTACGATGCTGTTTTATTCCGATTTTTCATGTGGGGAAACTGAGAAACAGAGCAATAAATAACCTGTTTGCCAACACGTATGGAAAGATGCCTGGCCTGCAAGCTTTCAGGGAGTCTCCTGCCTCCACACTCTAACTTGCCACAGGAGTGCTGAGATTTCAGACCAGTGTTACTGCATCCCACTTTATGGGAGTTCTAGGGGGCCAAACTGAGACACTCATGCTTTCTCAGCGAGCACCTTACCCACAGAGCAATTCCCCAGCACTGGAGCGCTTTTAACCATTATACCACACTGCCTTTTCCTAAAAGCTCTGGGAGTTGTAATGGGAGCATTTTTTTTTAAAGGTTTTTTTGAGACAGGGTTTCTCTGTGTAGCCCTAGCTGTCCTGGAACTTGCTTTGTAGACCAGGCTGGCCTCGAACTCATGTAGATTCACCTGTCTCTGCCTCCCCAGTGCTGGGGCTAAAGGAGTGTGCCACCACGCCTGGCTAAGATGGGAACTATTATGTAGACATAATAGGAAAGAAGCTGAGTGTGCATGCCTGTTGGATTTCTACTGGTGAAAAAAAAAAAAAAACCCACCATGACCATAAGCAAATTAGGAGGAAAAGGGTTTATTTCATCAGCCTGGTTACAATCCAACTTCCAGGGAAGTGAGAGGGGGAACTAAAGGCAGGAAATGATGCAGAGGCCATGGAAAGACACTGCTCACTGGAGGCTTGCTCAGCCTGCTTCCTCACACTACCCAGGACCACCTACCCAAGGGTAGCACTAGTCCCATAGTCCCAGTGAACTGGGCCCTCCCGCATCAATCGTCAATCAAGAAAGAGCTCTACAGGCTTGCCCACAGGTCATTCGAGTGGGGGCATGTTCTCAGTTGAGGTTCCCTCTTATCAAATGACTCTAGCTTGTGTTAAATTACCATAAAACTACCCAGCACAATCTGTGAGGCCAGAACTTGGAAGGAATGGACAGGTTCAAGGGTTGCCTTGAGTGTGGAACCATCTTGGACTCTGAGAAATCCTATCTCAACAAAACAACAAGCCATATATTGGCACAGAAGGTATTTCTCTTATTTATTTATTTATTTATAAGTAATGCTGGTCGAATTTTGAAACTTATTCTAGTTTTGTTTCCATTGCTATGATAAAATACTCTGACAAACAGTAAGTTAGAGGAGGCAGGGTTTTATGTCTGCATACCATTTCAGGTTACAGTTGGCCATTGTGGGAAAGGCAGGATCTTCACACAGCTAGCTAATCACATCACATCATATCATAACCAAAGGCAGAGAAAAATGGATGCTTGCTTGCTCGTTGTGGTCAGCTCAGTTTCTCTGCTTTGCTGCTGCTGCTGCTGCTGCTGCTGTTTGTTTGTTTCAAGATAGGGTCTCACTATGTAGCTCTGACTGTCTTGGAACTCACCCTGTAGATCAGGCTGGCCTGGAACTCACAGAGATCCACCTGCCTCTGTCTTCTGAGTGCTGGGATTAAAGGTGTGAGCCACCACACCTGGCCCACATTTTATATTGTACGTGATTTAGTTTTATTTTAGGTGTATCTATGTTTTGTCTGCTTGCATGTCTGTGTAAGGGTTTCAGAAGCTCTGGAACTAGAGTTACAGATGTTGTGAGCTGCCACGTGGCTGCTGGGAATTGAACCCAGATCCTCTGGAAGAACAGTCAGTGCTCTTAAGTGCTGAGCCATCTCTCCAGCCCAGTTTCTCCACTTTTTTTTAAAAAAAATTTTTTTATTGTTTTTACTTTATGTGTATCAGTGTTTGCCTGCATGTATGTTTGTACATCTTGTGTGTGCTTGGTGCCTATAGAAAGCAGAAGAAAGTGTTGGATCCCTGGGAACTGGAGTTCAGAGAGTTGTGAACCATGATGTGGGTGCTGGGAATTGAACCTGAATCATCTGCAAGAGCAACCCCTAGCTTAACCTGGAACTTGCTTTATAGACCAGGTTAGCCTCGCTTTATAGACCAGGTTAGCCTCAAACTCCTGTCTCTGCCTCCTCAGTGCTGGGGCTAAAGGAGTGTGCCACCGTACCCAGCAAAGATCTCCATCTCTCCAGTTTTACAAAGTTAAGAACACTCTGCCTCAGGGCAGTGGTGGTGCACGCCTTTGATTCAAGGACTTGGGAAGCAGAGGCAGGTAAATCTCTGGATTCAGTGCCAACCTGTTCTACAGAGTGAGTTCCAGGACAGCCAGTGCTACACAGAGAGACCCTGTATGAGCTGGGGGTTGGGAGTTGGTGGAGAGAACACCCCACCCAGGGAGTGAATGGCTTCCCAGAGAGAGAGCAGGGCCTTCCCGCATCAATGAACATAATCAAGACAGCCCCCCACAGATGCACACAGGCCAACCCAATCTAAAGAACCCCTCACCGAGACTCCCTTCTCATGTGACCCTGGGTTCTGTCAAGTTGACAATGAGAGCTAACCATCACAGGCTTTGTGTGTGCTAGATGAGTGCACTATTGCTGGGCTACCCTGCTTCACATTTTATTTTGAGACAGGGTCTCGATAAGTCTCCTAGGCTGGCCTTGAATTTGCAATCCTCCTGTCTCAGCTTCCTCAGAATCTTGGGTTTACAGGCCTGTGCCACTGGGTTGGCTTGTATAGTAAGTGTTGTTATTGTTGTTCTTATTAATAATAGTAGTAGCTGTGTGTGTGTGTGTGTGTGTGTGTGTGTATACACAAGTGCATGGTGCCACAGTGCACGAATGAAGATCAGAGAATAATTTTCAGGAGTTGCTTCTCTCCTTTCTTCTGTGCTGAGGCAGGATCTCGTTTGTTTCCGAGGTACTGCAAACTCCAGAGTAGCGTGTCCATGAAATTACAGGCCAGTTTCCTATCTGTCCCCCAGGTTGCTGGGTCTCAGACAGCTCTTTTTGACATGGATTCCAGAGAGTGGCAGGCTTTCACTGTTAAGCACTTGTACATGCTGAGTCACTTTGCTGGCCCTTATTTAATAAATTTAACTGATGTAGAATCAGTCTGATAAGGCAACACCAAGCGAGCAACTAGTTCAAGACAGCATGGGATGTTTGAAAATCTGATGACCCCTGAAGACTGACTCTTTTTTTACCTACCACACTTCAGGCCTCTTGGTGTCTGGGTGGCTGCCGCAGCTTCTGATCTGGGAATCACGTTACATAAATCACCTGTGGTAACCTTTAAAAGGGTCATTTGACCAGTGACTGCCCTGCTTACAACCCCCTCTGCTGTCAGTGATGAACAAGAACTCCAGCTCTTTAGTTGGACTTGAAAGGCCCTCTAGCTCCAGCCCTCAGCACTGCTATGTCCTCTGCATGTTAGAGATTAATGTGTTCCCTGATGCAGCCACAGTTTCACTATGTAGCCCAGGGTGTAAACAATTTCATTACATCATTGATTTATTGTGTGTGTGTGTATATGCGTGTATCATTTGTAGTATGTGTGTGTGTGTGTGTGTGTGTGTGTGTGCGTGTGTGTGTATGGGCGAATGCATGCACCATGGAACATATGTGAAGGTCAGAGGATTTGAAGGAGCCACTTTTCACCTTCTACCATGTGCTTCCATGGGTTCAAACTCAGGTTCCCTGCTTTGGTGGCAAGCGTCTTTACCCACTGAGCCATCTCACCAGACCTCACCTTGTTGATTTTTTTTTCCTCTTTCTTATTTGCTCTTTTGTTCTTGTTTAGCTTTTTTGTTTGTTTATTTGGTTTTGTTTTCTTGTTTTTGAATTTATTTATTTGAGTTTATTTATGTGTTGATATAAGTGTGGAGGTCAAGGGGAACTTGTAACAACCATAGGTTCTCTCCTACTGTGTGGATTCCAAGGACCAGACTCAAATCGAAAGGGTCAACGGCAGACACACACACTCACTGAGCCATCTTGCTGACTCTCAGGTGTTTTCTGTGCCACTGAGTTCAGCAGTCAGCTATTCCTCATGAGTCACTAATAGCCAGAGCTGAGGGTTGACTCATCAATGGCACAGTGGAAATAAGGGGTCATTTGCTCTGACATCCTCTGAACCTTTCCATATCGTCCCGTTCTTTGATAAGTCCTTCAATGTCACACCTTCCACGTCTGTCACTCTATCCAAAGCTCAGTCCTCCTGATTCACTGGTGTGATATTTGTGGCCTCCATAGCTTTATAAGATGAAAACCCAGGAGCCTTGGAGAGTCACTAGAGGGCTTGTGGTTCAGTTTGCTTATCATCACAGAGCTGCAGGCTTCCTGCTGGCTCAATCTCCAGGTCACTAGAACAGTATGGATTTTATGCTGCCAGGCCAAGTCTCTGTGCACATCTCTTCCCTTTGGAGCCATTCAGAAGGTTTGCCTCTCTCCCATCTCATCTGCCCAAACATAGCTGGAAAACACCATTATAATTGCCATAGGCAATTGTAACTTTAATATTTTTTCAAACCTTATTTTTACTGTGTTCTTTTTTTAAAAAAAAGATTTATTATTATATGTAAGTATACTGTAGCTGTCTTCAGACACACCGGAGGAGGGCGTCAGATCTCATTATGGATGGTTGTGAGCCACCAAATAGGTTGCTGGGATTTGAACTCAGGACCTTCAGAAGAGCAGTCAGTGGTTTGTTTGTTTTTTTTTAGGTTTTTCGAGACAGGGTTTCTCTGTGTAGCCCTGGCTGTCCTGGAACTCACTTTGTAGACCAGGCTGGCCTCGAACTCAGAAATCCGCCTGCCT
>NC_034604.1:31622795-31627196 GCF_900095145.1 Mus pahari | reverse complement strand
GCATATATAAACTATGCATATTTTCGGGCTCGGGGTCTTTCGCTTTAGTAATTAACCCAACAATAAACGTTTGTGGAAGAAGTCTATTGTCGCGTCTCTTCCTTGCTGGCGGGGGAGTGGACAGCGACAAAACACCACAAACTCTGTTACTGCGAAAGAGAAATGGACGACAGACGTAGTGGAAGTGATTAGTTTCTGCTCTAAGTTTTTCCTTTATGGAGCCATTTCCTAGTTCACTATGCTTCTTTATTTTCACAGCTTTTGAGCTATCTGCCCAGGACTCATTCGGGGTGAGAATAGTTGAGTAGTGAGAGTATTTGTGTTTTAGTTACTTTTGTGACTGATTAAAAAAATGTGTTTAACTAGGAGCTTACCGTTTCAGAAGGTAAGTCCATTACCATCATGGTGGGAAGCATGGCAGAAGGCAGGCAGGCATGGTGCTGGAGAAGTAGCTGAGAGTTCACATCTTGACTCACAAGCAAGAGACAGAGAGAGAGACAGAGACAGAGAGAGAGAGAGAGAGAGACAGAGACAGAGAGAGAGACAGAGACAGAGAGAGAGACAGAGACAGAGAGACACAGAGAGAGACACAGAGAGAGAGAGACAGAGAGAGAGAGACAGAGAGAGTCAGAGAGAGAGACAGAGAAGTGGAAAGATTTGAACACTAAGAGAGGTGAAACTGGAGACTCACAGAATCTGGAGTAGCCTACTGTGAGTAGCTTACCCTGCCACATGAGGCCTTGGTGAAGTCCTGGCCCCTGCTGCCACTGAGGGCTGTGTCTAGGTTCATGGTCACAGGGCAGTAAGGGTCTGTGTCCATATTACCACCAGAGGCTGTGAGGATGTCCCTGGTCTGGGCTGCTGCCTGGGACCATGTTGATGTCCAAGGGCTATGCAGAGCTCATGACTTTTTAGTATTACACTTTGATTATAAAAATTTTAAAGCCAGGCTCATGACTTTTTAGTATTACACTTTGATTATAAAAATTTTAAAGCCAGGCGTGGTGACGCACGCCTTTAATCCCAGCACTCAGGAGGCAGAGGCAGGCTGATTTCTGAGTTCAAGGCCAGCCTGGTCTACAGAGTGAGTTCCAGAACAGTCAGGGCTACACAGAGAAACCCTGTCTCGAAAAAACAAAACAAAACCCAAAAACCAAACAAACAAACAAAAAACCAGAAGTCATTTGATGGACTGGTGAGATGGCTCAGTGGGTAAGAGCACTGACTGCTCTTCCGAAGGTCCTGAGTTCAAATCCCAGCAACCACATGATGGTTCACAACTATCCGTAATGAGATCTGACGCCCTCTTCTGGTGTGTCTGAAGACAGCTACAGTGTATTTACATATAATAATAAATAAATCTTTGAGCAGGAGAGAGTGGGGCCCAAGTGAGCAGACAGCCATAAGCAAGTGAGCAGGGCTGGAATGAGCAAGTGGGCTGGAGCCAGCAGAGGTCCTGAGTTCAATTCCCAGCAACCACATGATGGCTCACAACCAACTGTACAGCTACAGTGTACTCATGTATGTATGTGAATAAATAAATAAATAAATAAATAAATACATCTATTTTTTAAAAAGTCATTTGATTTGGAAAGGGTTTTAAAATAGAAGTACTATCTGATATAGAAAGTAGAATAATTTTAAAAATTCAGCAATTCTGTTCTATATGTGTTGTATTATTTTTAGATGTGTTAAAGATTAGACCAAGAGAAACTAATAGATAAAGCTAGAAAACTATATTGATGTGTGTTTATATCTCAAACGGCAGATATTAGGTGGCTCTCTTTTGGTAGTGGGGTGGGGAGTTGAGACGGGATCTCTCTATGTGGTCCTGGTTGTCCTAGAACTCACTATTTAGGGCTCAATGCTGGTATTAAAGGCATGTGTCACTGTACTTGGTCTTACTGCTCCTGGGCTCTCGATTCTGCCAAGTATTGCTAACAAAATTGTGTCCATGATATTTCCTAAATTTTCTGTAGTTATGAGTCTCTGTCAAGCTATGTATATTGATGCTCCACCTCCATCCAGCACTTGGGAGTCCGAAGTACAGGACCAGAGTGAGTGTAAAGGCCTATAAATAAATAAATAAATAAATAAATAAATAAATAACACCCCCACACACTAGGGATGGTGACTGTCACTCGGTGGCAAGGTACTTGTCTACAAGTACAAGACCATAGGCCAAGCCCCAGCACCATACAGAGACACTGATATACATACCACAATAACAACAAAACCCTGTAACCCACAAAGTAACCTGGCAGGATGGCACAGGTCTGTAACCTTAGCACTTGGGAGGTGGAGGTGGGAAGGTCCGAATTTCAAGGCCATTCTCAGCTATATAACAAGCTCAAGGCAGCTTAGCTTATGGAGACTCTGTCTCAAAAACAAAACAAAACAACCAATCAACCAAACAAACAAACAAAACATAAAATAAGGGTTGGGATTTGATGCTGATAAAGTGCTTGCTATGCAAGTGTGAAGACCTGAGTTCAAATCCCCAGAGCCCACGTAAAGAGCCTGGTGCAGCAGTGTACATCTCTAGTCCCAGTGTTGGGAGGCATAGATAGGCAGGTCCCTAGAGCTTGTTGGCAAACCAATCTAGCTTGTATTGTCAAATTCAGTGATAATCACTGATTCAAAATATTAAGTGGAAAATGATAAAAAGATACCTAATGTTGATATCTGACCCCCCCACAGCCCTCAACATGTACAGACATGAACACATATAAATGTACAGACACATGTACCAAAATTCAAACCTAGGAGGAGGAAGAGGAGGAGGAAGAGGAGGAGGAGGAGGAGGAGAAGAAGAAGAAGAAGAAGAAGAAGAAGAAGAAGAAGAAGAAGAAGAAGAAGAAGAAGAAGAAGAAGAAGAGGAGGAGGAGGAGGAGAGAAGGAGGAGGAGGAGGAAGAGGAGGAGGAGAAGAAGAAGAAGAAGAAAGCTTTTCTTTGAACAAAAAGGATGAGAGAAAGGAGAGAGGGAGCTTTCCTTCCTTCAAGCTAGACTGTGGACATCAAAATGGCAAGTGGTCTTGGATCACTTGGATGTGTGTAAGACAGAAGGGGCCTGGGGCTCATATCCTCGTCTTAGACTGTTTACGCACATGGCTGATGGAGAGAGACAGGTTCTATCTTGTTTGAGTAGTGACTATTTTGGATCCCTGTTACGGCAGCTGAATTGGTATTATATACAAATGCTGTCTACTCACAAGGGTGAGGGATGTTAATCCTGAAGAGGAGACAGACACTACATACATGCTTTCCCCACCCTCAGAGGAAAGTTTCCAGTAGTTTCACTAGGTCAAAAGTTTATCAGTCTTTCTGTTTTGAGTTAGGGTTTCACAAAATCATCCAGGCTGACCTGTACAGTTGGCCTTGAACTCACTGTATAGTTCAAGTTGACCTAAAAGCAAAATTTACATGTGTTGGATGCCACGATACATGGCTTTAAAAAAAAAAAAGCTTTATTGAGCTAAACTTGACATATAACAATAATCTGAATATATTAGTTTAATACTATCACATTTGGGAAGCCAACTCCATTATAAAGCAATAGCTTCAGTTCTCATTACCATCTTTTTACTGGCCTGTTGTGACACTGTCCCAACTGGTTGTCTGGTTTCCACTCTTGATTTCTCCATTTTATTCCCCATTTAGAACCTACACTGTTCCTTTGAAAATGAGATCATATCAATATTTCACTTGAAATTATTTAGTGGCTTCCGGGGCTGGAGAGACGCCTTAGTCCATAAAGTGAGCATCACTATTTAAGCGTGAGGACCTGAGTTCAGATCCCCCAGAACCCACAGAAAAAGGTGGTCATGGCAGCACAGTATGTAACACTAGTGCTGGGCAGGCAGAGAGAGGTGAAGCCCTGGAGATCACTGGCCAGCTCATCCAGCTAAATAAGGAGACTCTTCTCAAACAAATAAAAATAAATAAATAAAAAGCTCGAAGTTGAGAGAAGACACCAACATCTGTGACCTCTGCACACAGGTACACATAAGCCCATAAGCACATCTGTACACACCAACAGCTACACTATACACAGACTCACCACACACATACAATGTAACATACCCCACACTATACACATGAACATTAAAAAAAATAAGCAATATGAAATGTTATAGCGGCTTCCAATCACACTCAAAACGAAGTTCTAATCTGACCATGATCTGACCTCATTCATCTCTCTGCAGCCATCGTCTACTATCTAGACTCATAGATTCTTTGTTTTTATTTTCCAATATGCCAACCTTGCCCCATTTTAAACTGTGTTTGTGAGAGTATGTGTGTATGTGTGTGAATTAGTAAATGCAGAAGACAGAGGGCAACTCTGGGTATCATTCTGTAGGTAACACAGAGGGGAGGGAGGGAGGGAGGGAGGGAGGGAGG
>NC_034604.1:31608492-31622417 GCF_900095145.1 Mus pahari | reverse complement strand
GAGGGAGAGAGGGAGAGAGGGAGAGAGGGAGAGAGGGAGAGAGGGAGAGAGTTTTAACCATGCATGGATGTGTGTGTCTGTGCGGGCACATTCCAGTGTCTATGAAAACCAGAGGCATTAGAGTCCCTGCAGCTGGAGTTACAAGCAATCACGAATCTCCTGTGGGTGCTGGGAATCAAACTCAGGTCCTCTAAAGTGCTGAGATGCCTCTCCAACCCCCAACTTTTTATTTCTTCAAGAGAAGGCCTCTCACTAGAACTTTCCAAATAGGCTTGGCTGGCTGGCTGGCTAGCCAGTCTCAGTACTTAGCTTGTCTCTACTTCCCCAAGGCTCCGATTAAATTTTTTTTCATTGATTCTGGGCACCAAACTCAGGTTCTTGTGCAGGGCAAACACTTTACCAAATGAGTCATCGCCTTGGTTTCAAATTCTTAGCTCTTTGATTTCCTCTGTCTGGGATGCTCTCTCGTCGGGTCTTTGCTGGCTGCTTTTAATTTTTTCAAGTCTGGCTTCAAATGTTTCATTGTCCTGAAAATGTCCCACATTTAAGTGACTTCCACCCATCTATATTTATCTGTATATTTTAAGTGTTTTATGTGTATTTTACTTCTGCTGATGGAGGACAGAAGAGGATGTCAGATTTCCTACAACTGGAGTTATGAACTGCCATGTGGATGCTGGGTGCTCTTGGCTTATTCAAATATACACACACACACAGGCACACATACACACACACACACACACAAATATACACATCTATACACATGTGTGTGAGAGACACAGTCTCGTGCAACCTGGTTGGCTTTGAACTCTCGATCCTCCAGCCACTACCTCCCAAGTATTGGGATTACAGGTATGTGCCACCATGAACTGGCATTTACTTATATGACTTTTTTTCTTCTTTGGCTTTCTTCAAGAGAATGTTGCTCTGCGAGGCCAGGGAATTGTTCCTATATATGGCTATATTTTGAGGGCTGAGACAGGGCTTGGCAGATATTTAATAAATATTCATTAAATGAATAAAAAAATGTATTGCTCAAGACTGGAGAGATGGTTCATTGAGTAAAGTGAGTTTCAAAGTTCAGCATCCCAGCACCCACATAGGAAGCAGAGTGTAGGCCCTGTCTGTAATCCTGGTATTGGGGGGAGTAGACAGGAAGTTCCCATGGCTGACTGGCCAGCCAGTCTTGACAGTCAGCCAGTTCTTGATCCAGTGAAAGACTGTCTCAAAAAATAAGGTGGGGAGTGACAGAGGACAACAGCCGAAGTCTACCTCTGGGTTTGGGTCTTGGAACCCACATAAAGAGTCGGGTACAGTGAGCCAGCAATGCTGAGTAGCCCCACAGCGACAGAAACAAAAAAGACTTTGTTTCAACCCAAAGCTGTCGTCCGACCTACACACACACACACACACACACACACACACACACACGAGATAAAAAATAGTCTGGAATGCATACATTTCATAAGGTTTTGGGTTGATATAAATGGAAGCCATTTACAAAGGTGTTTCTTTCATTCTTTTTTTTAAGGTCAATGTAGTCCTTGCTGGTCTAGACAGAGATCTTCCTGCCTCTGTCTCCTTAGTGTTGGGATCAAGGAAATCATCACAAGAGAAATCCGGCAGACATCCTCAGTGAGAGAAGTCACATCCAGAAAACCACAGGCCCAGGGCATTGGAAAGAAAGGCGACAGCACTCACAATGATTCTACTCTAATTGATCAAGTAGCATCGTGGAATTATGAGAAAGAGCAGATAGGTTTGAAAATAAAATGGCCAAGTGGAAAAAAATTTTTTTTCTGAATTTTTGAGGCAGAATTTAACTTTGTAGCCTTTTTTTTGTTTGTTTGTTTGTTTGGTTGGTTTTTTTCAAGACAGGGTTTCTCTGTATAGTCCTGGCTGTCCTGGAACTCACTCTGTAGACCAGGCTGGCCTTGAACTCAGAAATCCACCTGCCTCTGCCTCCCAAGAACTGGGATTAAAGGCCTGCCCCACCACCGCCCGGCAACCTTGTAGCCTTTAATTTAATTTAGCTGGGCTAAGTAGAATTTTCTAAACTGAAGTTTACCAGAGCATGGGAGTGCATAGCTAGAATGCCAGTGATTGGGAGGCTGAGGCAGGAAGATGAGGGGCTTAAGGCTACTACAGAGGGAAATCCTATCTCAGAGGAGCAAAAACAGACACTAAATAAAAAAATTAGAGTTTATAGTTATTAAAATAAAAACTCAACTGAAGAGTGAACTGACAGCTAGGACACAGCTGAAGAGACAATGCTTAAATGAGAGGAGTGAGTTATAGAAAGCCATGGTGTAACTCACAGAGATTGGAAGGTTTGAAGCATAAAGCAGAGGCTGAGAGACATGGACGCCTCAACATACTTCAAATCAAACACTGGCTGCACGGTCTCCAGAGTTACATACGCCCTTAGATGAAAGAAAGAAGTGTGTTTGTGTGCCAGGCAGGAACGAGAGCATGACAGAACCAGAGCCAGGGTAGGTCTCTGTATAAGATCCCGGTCTGTCTCCTGCCCCGTCTCTTGGTGTGGTGTTCCTGTTTATACACTGGCCTGGAATCATTACCAGACTGCTCTTACATTTCTGGTGATCTTTCTGCCTCAGTTTCTCCAGTGCTGGGATCACGGGAATGGGTCACAGTGCTTGACCCTCGTCTATTATTTTTGTAGTTTTTTGTTCTTTGAGACAAGTCTTATGTAGTCTGAGCTGAGCCCTAGCTCTCTATGTCATTGAGGATAACTTGAACTTTTTAAATGTACAGATTTATTCTTATTCTCTTTAATTTTTTTTTGTTTTTGTTTTTGTTTTTTGAGACAGGGTTTCTCTGTATAGCTCTGGCTGTCCTGGAACTCACTCCGTAGACCAGGCTGGCCTCGAACTCAGAAATCCACCTGCCTCTGCCTCCCGAGTGCTGGGATTAAAGGCGTGCGCCACCACGCCCGGCTTATTCTCTTTAATTTGTCTACATGTGTGCATGTGTGTGAGGTTAGAGGTTTACATTCTTCTGGAACTGGAGACACATGTTGTTGTCAGCCATCTAACATGTGTGCTGAGCGTCGAGCTCTGGTTCTCTGGAAGAGGAGTAACTACTCTTTAACTGCTGACCCATCTCTCCAGGTCCTAGTTTTCATTTAAATTTGAATTTATTTAGTAAATGTGTGTGTTCATAAGCATGTGTGGGGTACACACATAGAAGGGAGTCAGAGGATAATTTGTGGGAATCAGTTCTCTGTACCATGTGGGTTCTCAGGATTGAACTTTATTTCCTTGTGGTGGCAAGCACCTTTATTCCCTGGGCTGACCTGACCTTGAACTTCCGACCCTCCTGCTTCAACCTACCTAGTGCTTGGATCACAGGTATGCACCATCATACCTGTTTCGTGAGGTGCTGTGGTTTCAATTCAGAATTTCAAGGATGCTAGGCAAGCACTCAGCCAACTGAACTACACCCCAGCCAGGAATCTGATTTCAACAAACATGCGATTTGTCTTGAGATGCCCTGTGTCTAGAAGATATAAGAGGAGGCTTCAGCAGAATTCAGTTCTTTTTGGTTGAACCGTACTTCTAATGGTCTTATAGGCATGCCTGAAGCTGGGGGCTTTATACATCCCTAACAGCACAGGGACTGAATGAATGGTTGATGAGCTGACCCACAAACCTGTTTCCATTCCGCAGCCCAAATGCAGATGTTTGTCTAATTGTGTGTGGAAGATAAGAGCGAGCCACATCGCAGCAGTTACACATTTACCAAATATAACCAGAATTTCAATGTTCAGGGTCACTTGTCTCATGGCAGAGTGGTAGAGTAGGGTAGATAGAGTGGACTGAGAAATCAGGGTTAGTTGAGTTTCACTTTTGCGCAGGCGCAGAAGGCAGCCTACGCATGAAACCTGAAAGCGCCCTTCCCCCATCCCTTTCCGGCTTGCCTCTAGCGCAGGCGCAGAGAGTGCTCCAATATGGCCGCCTCCGTGGATCTGGAGTTGAAGAAGGTAAAGGGGGCTTTTCAGCAGACAGACTCTTCTGCTTGAATGATGAAGCGAGTGAGGAGGAGAACGGGGGCGGGAGGGGGGCGAGGCTCGCGTCTCGCTGGAGGAAGGAGACTCTAGGGGGCGGGGTCTGGCCTCCCGGAGCCCTGACACGGGACCCGCTCTGCCTCGGGTGGAGCGTCCTGGTGGCGGGAGCTGCTTCGGGCGGGTGGGTTAGGTGGCGGGGTCGCGCGCGGGCTGGGCTGCAGTGTGTCCTTATGTTGGAACTTCAGAGACCTCTCTCTGTGTTTTGGAGCTGTCGGGGTCCCAGTTTCCTAGCACGAACTGCAGACAGCGTCTCGCAGTGATGCCCGTCACGGTGCCCGCAGGAGGAGCACCTGCAGTTTGGTTTCCTCATTTGATTTGAAAAACTCCAGGTTCAACCTTTGCTTTTAGGCCATTTATTCTGTACCATACCTTTGTAAAGAGCTCACGCACCACCCCTGCTCCCCAAGTAAGCTTTCCAAAAGACCTTTCAGAGGAATCGGGTTATTGTTGTTGTAATTTTGTTCAATTCATTGCTTAGAAATGGTTTTGTTGTCATTTTTTTTTTTTTTTTTTTTAAGTGACAGTGTCTCAGTGTGTTCTAGAGACTGACTATGTAGCCAGGCTGGCCTTGAACTCCAGGCATTTTTTTTCTGCCTCAGCCTCTTGAGTTCTGGGAATCACAGTCTTGAGTCAAATGTCAGTTTATAAATGGGTTGTCATTTAGAAACATGTTTTGCTATGCGGTCTGAGGACCCTAACTGTGCTTTCTTTGTGGAGAGTTAGCTGTAATCAGAGAGGACCCTAGAATTCATTCTGTTTAAACTTACTTTTCTAGAGAGGTAAACTTCCAGTGTTTTTTGGTTTGTGACTTGTTTGCTTTGGTTAGGCCCTGAACCCCTAATGCACTCTAGTGCTGCTGCCTTCTGAGTATTAGGGTAACAGATATGTGCTAGGGTCCCTGGTAAGAAAGGTCTTAAAAAGATTGAGCGTCAGACAGAAAAATGGGTCAGTGGGTGAAGACACTTGCCAGGCGGCCTGGCTGGTTAAGTTCTATCCCTAGAATCTATGGTGGAAGGAGAGAACTGTTCAAAGTTGTTCTCTAATGACTTAAAAGGCACAATGAAGTTCACTGGTCCTTATACACACACACACACACACACACACACACAATAATAACACATCTTTAAGACCGAGTCTAGAATTTGGTATTGTTGTGACCTTTAGTAGGTCGTTTAGGTGAGAAACATTTTTGAAAGTTTTGTGAGTGTTTATGTGTGTCTCTGTGTGTGTAGACATGCTTGCAAGGTGCTTAGTGGAGGTCAGAGAACAACTTTTGGGAATTGCTTCTCTCTTATGAAGTGGATCCTGGGAATTGAACTCTTGGTGTCTGGCCTTCTAAGCAAGCTGAGCCATCTGCTGGCCCAGATTCTGGTTTTGTTTTTTCCTAAGAGACCGAGTCTCGTGTAGCTTGGGCTGGCCTGGAACTTGGCTATGTAGTTGGCATGTACCCCTACACCCACTTTTCCCAGTGCTAGGATTTGCACTCAGGGCTTCCTGCATTTGACAGGACCTCTCACTGGGACCTAGGGATTGCCACTTTGGCTAGATTGTATGGTGAGCTTTAGGGACCCCCCCCCCCCAACCCCATGCCTCCATGCCTAGCATTAAACAATAGAAGAAAGTTGTATTTTTATGTATGTATCTTGCCTGCACGAATGTCTGTATACCGTATGTGTGCAGCCCTCTCAGGCTAGAAGAGGGCTTTGCCTACCCTGAAACTGTAGTTAAAAGGTGGTTGTGGGCTGCTATGTGGGTACTGGGAACCAAAGCTGGTCCTCTGCAAGAGCAGCCAGTGCTCTTAACCCCTGAGCCATCCCATCAGCTCCCAAGCTCAGCTTTCTTTGTGGGTCCTGGGGAGTGAACCCTGGGTCAGCTGACTGAAGTGTTTCCCTAGCTCCTATAAGTAACATCTTAAGTAGCTGTTTCTGGTTAACCTTTGCCTAAGCAATACAACAGCTGAAATAGCTGTTCCTAATAAAAGAAGCCACTTGTTATTGTTCTGGGGATGCTAAGTATGTGGATCTTGCTTTTTGCCATTCTTGTTTTGAAACATGTAAACTTAGCCTTATACAGCATTCTCTCAGGCTATGAATCTCAGCCTTTACATTTTTTTTCTTTATCTCTTTTTCTTTTTTGAGACATGGTCTCACCATGTGTCCTGGACTAGGCTGGGACTCACTATGTAGGTAGACCAGGCTAGCCTTGAAATCACAAGAGATCCTTCTGAGTGCTGGGATTAAAAGTGTGCATTTCTATGCTTGATATGTAAATCTCAGCCTTATATATAAAGCTTTATATAAAATGTTTTCTCTTTTTATCATGTGAGTTCAGGTCCTAGGGCTGGAACTCAGGTTGTTAGGCATGGTAATAAAGTACCTTTACCTGTTGAGCTATCTCGTGGACCTCTGTTTGTCTGTCCACCCATCTATCTATCTATCTATAGATAGATTAAAAAATAATTTTAAAATGTTTGTGTGTGCATATACAAATGTGCTCAAGTGTTCTCTTACCATGTAGTTCCCAGGGATCAAACTTAGGCCATCAGGCTTCGTGGACAGTGCCATTATCTGCTGAGTCAGTCTCACTTGTCCTAAAAAAATATCTTTTGTGAGACTAGGTGTCTTGTAGCTCAGCCTGGCCTCAAATATCTTACAAGTCTGAGTCCCAAACAACTCCTGAATCTCCTGCTTCTGCCTCCTAGTTGTTAGGATTATAGGTGGGAGACACCAGGTCTGGCTCTCCAGCCAGGAGTTTGAAATAACGTGGGGTGTTTTGGATTCTAGTTATGCAATACAGATGTAGTAAGTTGTTTCCTGCTTTGGGTCTCTGGGTTTATCTCCTGAGTATTTTATTTATCCCTTTTATTACTCTCTGGTTACTTGATAAATATGGCTATTTTTTAATGCACATTTGTTTTTGTGTTCATATTGATCATGTGGTCTATGGATAAGGTCATTTAGAATTTACATAGTGTTATCATTCTGTTGACTCTTATTTATGTTTATCTTGGTAAATTTTACAGCTTTGTCTGGTTAGCATGTTCTGTTTTAACAAATCTAAATTTGACTCAAAAGTTTAACTTCCTAAATCAAGCACTTGTTTTTCTCAGGCCTTCACAGAGCTTCAAGCCAAAGTTATCGATACTCAGCAGAAGGTGAAGCTTGCAGACATACAGATTGAACAGCTAAACAGAACGAAAAAGCACGCACACCTTACGGACACGGAGATTATGACGCTGGTAGATGAGACTAACATGTATGAAGGTGTAGGAAGAATGTAAGTAAGTCATCACACCCTTCACGGGGCTTTCTTAGGAAGGCTTCCGGTGAATTAAATGGTGGAGTGGTTTATTTTCAAGTTGGGTTAATTAAAAAAGAAAATGGGGTAAAATATAGAAATAACTTGCAAAAGCTTCCTTAAAAAAAAAAAAGGCGTAAAACCCCAGGTGTGTATTTTAAATTTTTCTGTTTCTCTCTTTCTCTCTTTAGCTCTCTCTCTCTCTCTCTCTCTCTCTCTCTCTCTCTCTCTCTCTGTGTGTGTGTGTGTGTGTGTGTAGGCATGGGTATGTATGGGTGGGCCTGGACCTGGGCCTGTCCACCCCACCCCACCCCTGCCCATGGAGGTGTTAGATCTCTTGGACCAGGATGTAGGCGCTGGCAACTGCACTTGGGTCCTCTGCAAGAGCAGCTCGAACTCTTTAACTGCTGAACTCTCTCCAGCCACTCCCCTTTCAAAAATATTTTTTATTGACTATGTATGCATGGTATGGCTGTGTGTTGGTCTTTGCGAGTGAGTACAGATGCCCACTAATTTATGCTTTGTACTAATTATCAATATAATCTATTTTAAAGCATTCTAAATGAGTGGAAATAGAGACAGGTTATTGAGAAAGGAAGAGCACTCCTGAGAGTGGGTGTGGGCTAGTGAGCAGGGAAGGGGCTGAAAAGCCCTGATTGTTGACATAATTAACCACTCACATTACATTTTTTCTATCAAAACCATATTCTCCTTATGAGAGAGATCAAGGCTTCTTTATGTTTTCTAAGAACATGAAGACTGGGAAAGCCCTGGTGTATGGGCCGCATTCCATTTCAGTTAGCTAATGGGGAAGAGCTGATTGTTTTTAAGGTGGGGGAAGGGAGTTCTGTGTTTGGCCTTTGGATGTTATGGACTAGATGGGCCTTTAAGTTTGGAGATCTTTTAGTTAGAATGGAATTTGACCTCAGTCTTGGGATGACTTCTTTTGTGATTGACTGGGAGGAAGCGTAACATGTGTAGAGTTCTGTAATGACTTTAGAGTGACATCATGACAAGGTGACCCTTCCCGTGACTAATTCATTCTTTCTGCTGAGAAGTGATGATAAATGTCGGATTGGCTTTCTTAAACGAACCGCAGACATTTTCTCTTCAGTTCACATTTTTCATTTTGTCTTATTTTAAGAGAACGAGAGCCCCTTTTGTGAGTTTTTGTTTTTCATTTTGAGATGTTCTTGAGACTGTTTCTCAGTCTGGCCTCAAACTCTGTGTAGCAGAGGGTGACTGAACTCCTGTCCTCCTGCCTCACAGTCACCAAGGGCTGGGCTTACAGGTGTTCGGGATTAGATTACAGCTGTTCAGTATTAGCTCCAGTTTGTGAGGTTGTTAATGGTACAGAACAGAATGGGAGCCAAGTAGAACCCACCCTTGATTGTGTGTCACGTAGCATGAAATGTTGGCATTCACTGCAGGGTAATTTTCATCCCTTAATTTGAATACCCTTAGGTCTTAAAACAGTGATGCCAGCCTATTACTATCCTTGGAATTTATACCATTACTTTAGCCTTTGTTTATAACAGCTAAAGTTATAAAGTTTTTTTGTTTGTGGTTGTTTGTTTGTTTGTTTTTACTAAGCTGGCCTTGAACTCAAAGGGAACCACCTGCCTCTGCCTCCGGAGTGCTGGGATTATATGTAGCTCCCCCCTGACCCCTAACATTTTGTTGATTTATGAGATGAGGATTTACATGGCCCAGGCTAGCCTCCTGCTAGCTTCGCAGAGACCTTGTGCATCTGACCATCCATCTTCCAAGGGCTAGGGTTATTCTTGTGTGCTTCATTGAAAATAATGTTCTCAATTTTCAAAAAGTTTTAAATTTTAATTGTTTTATATTTGATTCTAAGAATCAAACCTAGGGCCTTGAGCATGCCAGACAAGTCTTCAACCACTTAGCTACATCCCCAGCCCTGAAGTTTTATATTTCTTTAGAATAATGACATTTAGTAAGCATTGTGCATAAGTTGTGGGAGTTAGTTTTCTTTTTTTCATATTGTCCAAAATTCCACAGATAGATTGTAGTCCATGCAAAGTATTACAGAGTTTAAAGGCTTACATATGGGTACTTAATGGTAGAATGGTATTATTTCATATAAATTAGGTTTCTTAAGAGAAATGTGCAGTTTTAGAGTTTTGGATGAGCCTTGGTTTTAAAAGGAGCTTTGAGTGCCGCACTTGACTCAGCGTGAGCTTGCCCTGCATTGTAGGGCATGTGAGGTGAAATGCTTCTGTTCCTTGGCCAGACAGCGTATGGTGCTGCAGGGCTGGAGAGACTTGCTGAGTGCCAGTCTGGTCATGAGGATGTTCCCTCGCTAGATGCTAACCCTGGAATGCCTCCTTCTGAATTTATGGTCTTAAGTAATCTTGAGGAGTCTCATTGTTATTCCAGCCTTTCCCTTCCCTTTTAAGTACTACTTGAGAATTCGGATCATGTGACTTTACCCCATAGTTTGTATTTTGAAACAAGATTTTAAAATCCAAAACCCTGCTTTGTTTTAGAGTCTGCAGTAGATTTTTCTACTTTTCTTTTGACCCACAGTTACTGTTGTTATTCTTTGTTTTTTTGGAGTGCTGTATGGTAGACAGGGGCACTATCATTGAGCAACATTCCTCTTTTTTTTGAGGTAGAACGGGTTTCATGTAGCCCAGACTAGCCTGAATTTTTGCTCACTTGTTCTTTCTATTCCCGGACCTGCTCACGTCTATTCCTCACTGTGCTAGTATCGATCATCCCTCACAGAACCTTTTGCTTATCCTCAGTCCTTATAGGGGAAAATCTATCTTGTTAGCCTCACATTCATGGTCACATACTCCGTTTTTAATTGGCCCATCTAGCTTGAGGTCCTGCTGCTTCCTGTTTGTAGATTTAGAGTAGCACAGACATCTTATCTCATGGTCCTTGTTTTTGTTTTATCTGTTCAGGAGGATTTTGAGACTTTATATGATTTTTAAATATGCTCTGGCTGATTGGTGATGTCTGTCATGGAGGGCGGGGAGGAGACCCAGCACACGCACCACACATTTTTACCCTTGCCACATGGTTTTTGCTTCTT
Organism: Mus pahari; assembly: GCF_900095145.1. Taxonomy (NCBI): domain Eukaryota; kingdom Metazoa; phylum Chordata; class Mammalia; order Rodentia; family Muridae; genus Mus; species Mus pahari. Next base: position 31,611,966 of record NC_034604.1, on the reverse strand, counting down.
TGTTTTTTGTTTTTTTTTTTCATGTCATGTTTTGTGGGTTTGTTTGTTTGTTTTTTGTTCTTTGCGGCAGTGGGGGGGGATCTTTGGTTATAACATTTTTGGCCTTCAGCATTCCTCTTTCCTTTGTGAAATTCCCATCCTTCAAGATATGGCTCAAATCTTGTGATGCCTTTGGAATTTTCCTAGATTTACCCATCTTTTCTTCAACAATACCAAGGCTCTTTGTTTTGACTGTCAGCAGAGCACATTGAGTGTGTCATGCGATCTCCCCAACCAGATCGACTCCCTTGAGACCATGTACACATATCACCTTTGGTTCTTCCACTCTCAGAATAATGTTTGCCACAAAATACATGTTAAATAAATACATATTGATATGAGTTGACTCTGATTGTTTTTCAGCCTAAAATAACAGCATTTTTTTTTGGTTCTTTTTTGTTTGTTTATTTGACATAGGGTCTCAGATAGCTTAGGTTGGCCTTAAACTCTGTAGCAGAGGGTGGTCTTGAGTTTCTGATCCTCTTGCCTCTGTCTCTGCATGGTAGGATTATAGACCTTCACTAATATACCCAGCTTCTTGATTCTTTAGAGAGAAGTCATGCTTCGAAGTTATCAGAGGTTCAAGAATTAGAACTTATAACCCTATTTTAATACATGATTTGGGCAAGATGGAATTATAAAAGTAATATATAAAGCCATAAGTGGTGGTAAATGCCTTAAATCTCAGCACTTGGGGCCTGGGCAGGAGGACTGTTGAATTTCAGGCCACTCTAGCCTACAGAGGAGTTCCAGGCTAGCCTGGTTACATAGTAATACTGACTCAAAACTGACAAACAAAGTAACATTATGACTAAAGTAGAGGAATTGTTTCTTAACAGAATTGCTTGATCTGACTTGATTAATCTAATTTTCAATGCCAGTCAGTTTTAAAGTGTCAAAACTCACAACAAAGAAATCCCCAGACCTTCAAAATGATGCTGTGGGCATAGTTCTAGGGGTGAACAAAGGCTATTCTGTACAGTGTAATTTCAGTATAATCCTGTCTGACTCTTTCCATCCTCACATAGCTGGAAGACAGATTTCCCTTTTCAGGGTATGTATGTATTTAAGCAGATCTTTGCAAGCCCACATGCCCTTCAGCTTATATTTAGAGAGAAGCTTGGTAGTGTTAAATAACTCCTGTGTGGCTATTTTGGGGTTAAAGTAAGGGAAGCCAAGCTGTGGGGTCAGGGAAGATGGATTGCTCTCTCTCCACTGTAAGCCCCAAGCTTCATCGCTCAGAGCTGTGTCTGTCCGTCTTTTGGGTGGTTGCCAGCACATTTTCGTTCTCTTACTTCATGTTCTTCGGAGAGGCTGTTATGTAGCCTGATACTACTACCACCGATTTCTAGTTCTGCTGCTTGAGCTGTTTGTGAGCTGATCTCACCGATCCGCTTTGAGACGCATGATGAAAGTTACAACTGTGGGCTGACCTGTCTGGCTGTTTGGAAGAGTTCGTCTTTGCATCTTTCTGTCATGCAAGGAGGGAATTCAGAGTTCAAATAAATGTGATGTGAATATTTCCTTTTTTTTTACTCCCCACAAATACAAAACAATTTCGGATCATGTGAGTTTTCCTTTTCACTCTGTATAGTACAGGATGAAAAGTTTCAAAAAAATAATTTTAATGTTTTGATAAGAATTGTATTTAAGTACACATAGATAACATTTAACCATGCTAGTGCTTGAAAGGACTATGTTTTTTATAAACAATAGGCATGATTCTGACCTCGATTTGATGTGAGGACTATCCTAACATTTTGTTGAGCAGTGCATAAATAACATTTCTAATTTTCAAAACAGATAAATTGGCCTTTTATTTATTTTTTTTTAACATGGGAGCAACTTGAGTAGATTAGCCTTTGAGAAGAATGATAAGTCCCTTTTTAAAGCTTGACTAAAAATAACTTGGTGCCATATTTAAACCAATTTAGAGGTATGCTTCCATTCTGTGGGTATTTTTTTACATTTAAAGAACTAAGAATGAACAATGGTATAAATCTACCAGCTGGATAAGCGTCTAGCAATGCTGAGGCTGCTGTTGGGGAGGGTGGCTATTTCTACTTGTTGAAGTAATTTTATGTTGATCTTTGTTGGTTGTAAGAACCAGAAGTATAAACTTAAGTTAAATGCTGCATAGGTAGAGGGTAAAGTAGTAGGTACAAGATAGCCAGGCGCTGCTCTGTGAAAGGCACTCAAGCGCATATTCAGCTAATTAGGATAAAGAAGTCTGAATTTTTCATCACAGCTCGGTCAGTTTGCCCTTTGTTTAAAATCATAATGTTCATGCTGTTATCTTATTTGTTAGTGTGACTGTTGACACATAATTTCACTTGTGACATCCCTTAAAAGTAGGATGAGTAGTTCACTTAGGTTAAGTATTAATAGAGATAACAGTTGTGCATCTGAAGTTTTCAGCCCTTTTACAATTTCATGTATCTTTATAAAGTTTATCTTCCAGTTACATGAGGTAATTTTTTTTTTCTCCCCGAGACAGGGTTTCTCTGTGTAGCCCTGGATGTCCTGGAACTCACTTTGTAGACCAGGCTGGCCTCGAACTCAGAAATCTGCCTGCCTCTGCCTCCTGAGTGCTGGGATTAAAGGTGTGAGCCACCACGCCCAGCTACGTGAGGTAATTTTAAAGCTGAAGAAAGTTGTATTTTATTTCCAGGAGAGTAGGAAATAATATCTAGAAGTGTAGCACAGCAAATGTTGTTGGCATTGTTTGTTGTTGGTACAATAAACATAGCTGTACTATTGCTCTCATAAGAGACAAGTGTGCTTATTTATTACTAGTCTTAAAGATTTGTTTATTTATGTATTTTGTCTGTGTGTACAGTCTGGACACCAGAAGAGGGCATCAGTCAGAGCCCATGGAACTACAGTTAAAGATGGTTGTGAGCCTTCATGTAGATGCTGGGCATTGAACTCAGAACCTCTGGAAGAGCAGTACCCAGCACTCTTAACTGTTGGAACATGGGCTGGTGAGATGGCTCAGCGGTTAAGAGTACTGACTGCTCTTCTGAAGGTCCTGAGTTCAAATCCCAGCAACCACCTGGTGGCTCACAACCATCCATAATGAGATCTGACACTCTCTTCTGGAATGTTTGAAGACAGCTACAGTGTACTTACATATAATAAATAAATAAATCTTAAAAAAAAAAAAAAAAACTGTTGGAACATTTTTCCCAGCCCCAGGCTTAGATATTTAATGCTAAGTGAAGATGGGAAAAATGTATAGAATACTTTTGGTGGGAGAGCCCTATTGTAAATGCAAATTTATAAGTTCTTTTTATATTCTTTTCATAGGGAATAACTTGTATTTTTTGGTTTAGAAAGCAATGTAAAGATAATTTTCCTTCTCCCTTCCTTTCCTTTCCTTTCCCTTCCCTTCCCTTCCCTTCCCTTCCCTTCCCTTCCCTTCCCTTCCCTTCC
>NC_034604.1:31604558-31608462 GCF_900095145.1 Mus pahari | reverse complement strand
TTCCCTTCCCTTCCCTTCCTTTCCCTTCCTTTCCCTTCCCTTCTTCCCTTCTTCCCTTCTTCCCTTCTTTCCTTCTTTTTTGTGGGGGTTGTGTTTTGAGACAGGGTTTCTCCGTGTACTCTTGGCTATCCTGGAACTTGCTCTACAGACCAAGCTGGCCTTGAACTCATAGATCCACCAGCTTCTGCCTCCCCAGTGCTGGGATTAAAGGTGTGTGCCACTACTCAGCTGCAAAGATAATTTTCAAAGGTAGTATTTTTATTTTTTTACTTTAAAAGATTTTTATTTTTAAAAGAAGAGAGTTCTTGCTGCTCGGCTACTCTTACTAATAGAACAGGACTCACCCTCCTTATGTTTTTATACAGAGCCATTTAAAGCCATTGCTGTCATTGCTCAGAGTTCTAAGGGAAAGAAAAACAACACTTCCTGCTGTGTGTGGGAAAAATGACTTCAGTTTTGTTGATGTGGAATATGTATAGAACCCCAGATGGGCACATCTCCTTCTTCCCAGATTTAGGACTCCAGAGAGAGGGGACCTTTGAGTAATCTTAATTTCCTTAAGTTGTCAACCATTTAAAAACTTGATGCTCATTACGACTGTCCTCCTGCTGTGTACAGTGACATAATTGTTTTTAGGTGGCAGAGCTTAGCAGACGTTTGCGTAAGTCTTACATAGTCATGTTTCTTCTGCAGAAAAAGACTTTAGTAATTCCTTCCTGTCTTCCCCTCCCATGTTTCCCAGAATGTAAACATTCTCACCGAAACACAGGAAATTAATTTTGAAAATGTGCTAATTACAATCAATTGTTAAAAGGAAAAAAAGAATCTCTTAAATGGTGCAAATGTGCTAAAATAAATTTTTATTTAATGTATCCTGGTTATGAGGTTACTTATTTTTAGGCTTTAAGTTCCTTCCTTCTTCCTTCCTTCTTCCTCTTCCTTCCTTCCTTCTTTATCTTCTTCTCTTTTCTTTTTTTCTTTTCCTTTTTGTTTGTTTTTAAAGAATGTAATCTATTTATTCTGATACTTTGCATCTATAGTTCCTGACATCAGCAGACCTGATATAGGAGCTGGAGAGATGGTTCAGTGGTTGGGAACACTGGCTGCTTGCTCTTCCAGAGGACCAGAGTCCAATTCCCAGCACCTACGTGGTAGCTCACAACCATCTATAACTCCAGGGGATCTGATGACCTCTTTTAGCTAAGGTGCACACATAGCGCACCGACATCCATGCATGCAAAATACACATAAAATAATTAGAAATAGCTTTTTAAAAAGAGGTGGTATATTTCCCACAAAAGGACTAGACATAGTCTGCCTCTGTCCATGAGGTAGCAGTTATTCAGCAACCCAACAGGGACACGGTGAACCTGAGTTGATGATAAACAAGTGTTAGTATAGTTAGCTCACAGAAGGGGTCAAATACCAGGGACTTGAAACAACCTGTGTTACTTTGTTACTGAGAAATGATGTTCTAGTTAACTTGAGACAAACAGTAAAATTTAAGTTGTACTAAATGATTGTCTGATTTTAACTGCTACTTATGTCATAGTGATAAATTTAGGAGCAGTTTGCTGTCTAATCTGTTTGAATGAGATGGCTGAAATGCTTATGTCAAGGACTGTTTAATGAAATACCCAAAATGGACTTGAAAGAACTGACTCAGTGTGGGAGGCTTAAACCACTCTGTGTACACATAGTTGGTGATGATTTGTATCAAAAATTGCTGGGCTCTAGGAGTGATGGCACAGGCCTAATTACCAAGTGACGGTAATCCATTGCTGGGTACGTGGAGCTGAGACAAAAGGATTGAGTTGGAGAGGAATTCTTATTACCTCTCTCCACCCCTTTTTAAAAAGTGTGTGTATGTTTGTGTGTGTGTGTGTATGTGTTGTGTACATGTGTGTGTGTGTGTGTGTGTGTGTGTGCGCATGCACTTTGGAATTACAAGTGATTATGAGCTGTCTCATGTGGGTAACTAGGAACTGACCTTGGGGCCATTGGAACTGCAGTAAGAACTTTTAACCACTGAGCCACTTTTTTCTAAAGAAGTGATCATTTTACTGACTTAGCCTCTTGTATGTGGGAGCACATGTGGAAGTCTGGACAACTTGAGTCACTTCTCCTTCTCTACCATGTAGGTAGGTCCTGGGTCACACACTCGGGTGGCCAGGCTTGGTGGCAGTCACCTGCTGGGCCCTCCTCAGCTTCTCTTGTTTAGGGTCGTATCAGTTACCGGGAAATGGAGCAGATATTTGGAAGACGTTATCCTTTTGGCTTTAGAGTGGACTTAAATTACTCTGATACCAAAACTTTGAAGCATCTAGAGCCTGGTATTAAAACCGTCTCTAAATAGGTAAGACCTCACTACTGCTCTCTGCCCATCCTTTTCTGTTTGCTGAGACTGAGAGAGTTGGATGACAATGTGCAGTCTATTTTTTGTTTTGTTTTGCTTCATTTTGAGACATGTTCTCACATTGTACCCTAGCCTGGTTTGGAGGAATTCATTATACAGATCATGCTAGTTTCAAACCGAGGTTGATTTTCCTGACTTAGACTTCCAAGAGCTGGAATTGCCACACCAGCTTCCAATATGCAGCCTGTATGTATGTTTCTGAATGACTTTTGACAGGTCTTAAACTTTTTTTGATGACTTCCTGTTCTTTTATTGGCTTTCTGCCTGTATATGTTCACCAATACTCATATCCTTGATTATAGTTTTCCAGTATTATATTTTAACCTACTAGAAAAATAAAGATTACATTTTTAAAAGGAAGGAGTAAGCTTTCTTACTATTTACCTCAACATTTGAGGTTTGATAAGGCCAGAATAAAAGTGGTAAACATCAGAGGTGATTATTTACCAGAATACTTAGAATGCCACATAGTAACCCAAAATAAACATCTGTTTTAAAATAGATTAACGTACTAGCTTCCATTTCAGGAGTAATGGTTTGACTTAAAAATAGTGTTTTTTAAATTAGTACAAACGGAACCTTGCAGTGCACATTACCTATCCCAATACAGAATGTTCATAGGTGGGGTTGGGGGTCCTCAGGAGCTGTGGACATCTAGTCCCTGGAGTGTACTCCCGGCCCTCACCTGACCCCTCAGGGAGGAGTCCAGCTGCGCCTGCGCCTGCTCTTTCTCTCTGGCTTGACTTTCCTCTGGGCCCGACCAGCATCCTTCTCACTCTCATGCTGTTTTCTTTTCCTTCACATTTGTAAATACTAGACTGACACTGGACCTACCAGTTAGATTTTCTCCCCTCTTGCCTTACTTATGTTAATTGTCTTCCCAGTCCCTCCCTCCCACCCCTCTGAGATAGGATATCCTCCATAGCCCAGGCTGACCTTGCATTTATTATGTAGTTGCGTATGACCTTGAAGTTCCATTTTTGTGTGTGTGTGTGTGTGTGTGTGTGTGTGTGTGTGTGTGTAGAGCAGCAAATGCTCTTAACCACCTGAGGCATCTCCTCAGCTCACTGAACCTGGAATGCACCAGTTCAGCAAGATTAGTTGGCTAGTTAGCTCCAGGGAGCTTCCTGGCTGCCTCCCCAGCTCTAGGATTGATCACAAGGTGTGCACCTCCAGACTTTTTACATGAGCACTGTGGATCTGTACATGGGTCCTTAAGCTTGCAGAGCAAGCATTTTACCAGCTGAGCCATTTCTCAAGCTCGGACTTCAAACTTCTGATTCTCTTGCCTCTACCTCCTAAGTTCTGGGGTTACAGGCATGTGCCACCACCTGGTTTGTGCTATTGGGAGACTGAACCCAGGGCTTTTTGCCATACCAGGTAGGCCTTGTAATGGCTCAACTACATCACCAGCCTCCAAATGCATGCATGCCTGCTTTCTTTCTTTCTTTCTTTCTTTCTTTCTTTCTTTCTTTCTTTCTTTCTTTC
>NC_034604.1:31581691-31604547 GCF_900095145.1 Mus pahari | reverse complement strand
AACTCACTTTGTAGACCAGGCTGGCCTCGAACTCAGAAATCCACTTGCCTCTGCCTCCTGAGTGCTTAAAGGGATTAAAGGTGTGCGCGCCACCATGCCCGGCTCCAAATGCTTTCTTATATACTGACAAGTCCCACATTTTTATCTTTAACTTGGACTGCCTTCCTGTATTGTGAATTGTTTATCCAGCTGTCTACTTTGCATCTCTGTTGGTGGTTTAATCAGTATCTCAGAATTAACTTGGCCAACATAAAGTTCTTGCTCTTTATGAATAAGCCATGTTGCTCAGTCTCCCTCATTTCAGCCAATGGCTTTTCCATCCTTTCACTGCTTCCAAATCTTGGAGCCTTTTCTTCTCCCCATTTAAATTTGATCTGGCAAATTTTAGGACATTACCATGCTTACAGAGGTGCCATCAGCATAGGAAGATTCCTTGTTGTTTTCCCGTACTTTTTTGTTTTGTTTTGTTTTTTAAACTTATTGTGTATCTCTTACTAAGTAGACCATGTTGTTGAGATTACTTCCCAGGAGGAGACATAAGCAATGTCTGCCCCTTTTCCTAAGGCCCAAGGACAGCTTAGGCACAATTCTGCCTGAGTTCACTCTGGAGAACCAATGAGTTTATTGGGGTTATCTACAGGGGTGTGGGCACCCTCCTCCTCAGCAAACTGTACCTGGAAAACCTTTACTCAGCAGGAATGAGGGTGTCCTTGTAGCTGCACAAATGGAGCCCCCTCCTCTTGTCTTCCCTGGTCTGTCTAACGCTTCTCAGAGGCCACGTGCAATCAAATGACAGAGCTACATACAGCAGGCAGTAAGGTGGCTAGATACTTAGGTGAGATTCTTCTACCCTCCTCCTCCATGAGGTGGGATAAAAAGTTAACAGGCCTAGCTGGGATAATCTTTTTGCCAGGGGGTACAACTGAACTCTCTGAGACGGCAGTTGATTTGCTTGGATAACAGCCAGGCAGGTCTTGAATTTAGAGGTCCACTTGTCTGCCTCTGGACTCAAGATGAAGAAGACTCTCACTGTGCAACTCTGGCTGGCTAGAAGTTGTAGTTCTCTTGCCTCAGGCCTGGAGTGCTGGGGTTAAATGTATTTGTCACCATGCTTAGGTAATTAATTACTGTGTCTTTACTTTGTGAAAATTAGGATTTATCTTAAAGTGTTTGTGTCTGCCTGTCTGTCTATGAGATAACTCAATCAGGAAAGTTCTGCCAAATAAGCATGGAGACCTGAGTTCAATCCCTAGCACTCAGGTAAAAAGATGGGCATGTATGCTGGTATATTCTTACAAGCCTGGCAGAGGCAGATGGTTTACTAAGGGCTCTTTGGTCAGCTGGCCTAACCTGATTAATGGACCCCAGGTCCCAGTGAGAGCTCCTGTCTCAAAAACCAAGGTAGAGTTGGGGGTGGTGCCTCCCATTTTTAATCCCAGTACTCTGGAAGCAGAGGTACGTGAATCTTAGAGAGTTTTAGGTCAACCTAGTCTATATAGGGAGTTTGAGGCCAGCCAGGGCTACATAGGGAGATCCTGTTTCAAACAACAAGGTAGTTTAATGGAGTAGCTTCTTGTTTCCCATGATTTTGGGGATCCTGTCTAGAAAGTCATTCTGCCTCTCTCATTTATTTGAAGTAGGATTTCCAATTTATAATGGGGGCTAGAACTCACTGTGTATCCTAGGCTGGCCTCATATTTGTAGCAATCCTCCTGAATCAGACTGTACAAGTGCTGGGATTACAGGCGTGAACCACTCCCAACAGGACACCCAAATTGTACCAATGTGTTGAAGTGCTTTCTGTTTACCTCTAGTAGAGTGTTGGGTCTTTGATGGGTCTGGATCTCTGATGTCGTTTTGTATGGGGAGATGGGAATCACATTTGATCTGTTGCATCTGTAGTTCCAGTTTTCCCAGCACCCTTTCCTGTGTATACATTTGGTGCCTTTGAGAATTAGTTGGTTATAGAGAAGTGGGTTTTAGATAAGTTGCTTGGGCTTTTTTTTTTTTTTTTAAGTTGCTTGTTTTTAAGACAGGGTCTATGTAGCCAAGGCTTGCCTGGAACTCACTATACAGCCAGGCTGTCTTTAAGCTTCCAAGTGTTGGAGATTGAGCCTGCTGTCTTGTCCATGCTGGGCAGGGCTGCACTCTGACACATAGCTGTGTCCCAGCCCTTACAGTTCTCTTGGTGGAGGAACTATTTGTAGCATTCCTGTGGCATATGTTTGCCAAGATAAATATCCTCAGTTTTTGTTTGAATTTCATTTTTTGAAGTATATTTTCACCTATGCTAGTTGATACCTTTTTTTTTGAAAGCTCTTTGAAAATGTCACACCATTGTCTTACATAGTTTATGTTATAATTCTTATCTCTGAATAATGTGTCATTCTCTAGCTGCCCTTAAGACTGTCATTATCTTTGGTTTGCAGTAGTTTATACTTTGTCCAGTTTTATGTGTGTGTATGTGTGTGTGTGTTTTCAGTTTTTGAAACTGGCTGGGACACTGAATATCTGAGAGTGGTGGTTGGTTTGTTTTGTTTAAGAAAGTACAAATTCAGCTGGGCGTGGTGGCTCACACCTTTAATCCCAGCACTCGGGAGGCAGAGGCAGGCGGATTTCTGAGTTCGAGGCTAGCCTGGTCTACAAAGTGAGTTCCAGGACAGCCAGGTCTATACAGAGAAACCCTGTCTCAAAAAGCAAACAAACAAAAAAAGTGCAAGCTCATGATTTTTTTTTTTTTTTTTCGAGACAGGGTTTCTCTGTGTAGCCCTGGCTGTCCTGGAACTCACTCTGTAGACCAGGCTGGCCTCGAGCTCAGAAATCCACCTGCCTCTGCCTCCCCAGTGCTGGGATTAAAGGCGTGTGCCACCACGCCCGGCGCAAGCTCATGATCTTGTTACATGTTTCTTTCCTCTCTCTTCCTCCTAGGTCTAACTATGTTAGAGACCTTGAGGCTTTTTTTTTTTTTTTTTTTTGTATGTTTTAGTTTTCATTTTTTAAAAATTCTACATAAATAAGAAAAGGTTAATTATTTTTATTTATATTTAGGTAAATGTGCATGACACATGTGTGTGGGGCCTGCAGAGGCCAAAAGAGGGGGTTGTATTTCCTGGAGCTGTATTGTAGATGCATTGTAGCCAATGTGGGTGCTGGGAACTTAGCTCGGTCCTCTAGAAGAACAACAAGCGCTCTTAACACTAAGGTATCTCTCCATTTCTCCAGCCCCTAGGTTGAGTAATTTTCTTTAAAAAATTCAGGCCAGGCGTGGTGGCACACGCCTTTAGTCCCAGCACTCGGGAGGCAGAGACAGGCGGATTTCTGAGTTCAAGGCCAGCCTGGTCTACAGAGTGAGTTCCAGGACAGCCAGGGCTACACCGAGAAACCCTGTCTTGAAAAACCAAAAAAAAAAAAAAAAAAAATTCAGATATGTAGGTGTGTGTGTGTGTGTGTGTGTGTGTGTGTGTGTAATGTGCATGCTGTGCTGTGAGTACAGAAGTCAAAGAACAACTTGGAGAGTTGGTTTTCTCTCCACCTTTATGTGGGTTCTGAGGATCGAACTCAGGTCTGAGGGCCCCAGAAGCAATGACTTTACCTGCTGAGCTGTCTTGTTGGCCCCTTGGGTGCATTTTATTAGCCTTTCTTATATAGTTAATTTGAACTATGCTACTTGTCTAACTGGGAGCAACTGTAAGTTAAGTTTTGATCTTAACATATTTGAAGGTCTATAGTTGTTGTATACTTTGCCCTTTGAAAGCTAGCTTATGGTTCTTGGTTATTATCATGGTTCATGTGGCTGGTGCTGGAAACCTAAGTGGTAACAAAGAAAGATGAAGAAAGACAAACAGTAGTAAAGTGAAGCTGGGATTGGCTGGGCTGCACACTCAGATGGAGGTGCACCAGCATCCTGGAAACCAAGTGTGTTTATTGTGTACAGCATGAAGGAAGAGGTGGGCTATCTCACCTTGGTAGGTAGGGCTCTCTATAGGGGAGTGCCTGGGAACTGCTCCTACAGTCATCCAGGAGGAGGAAGAGTAACTTTGCACTTTTTGCAGGTATTGTGTTTAGCTAAAGATTGGCCATTTCTTGGCATTTGTACTTAGACCAGGGGAAGTGTTGCCCTTCCCATGAATTTGAGGCATTGGTGTACCTGACATGTACTGAATGTTTGTTCATACAGAGACACACTTATTCTGTACAGCTTTTTTTTTAAAAATAGTTTTTTGTTTGTTTGTTTTTTGTTTTTGTTTCTGAGACAGGGTTTCTCTGTGTAGCCCTGACTGTCCTAGAACTCACTTTGTAGACCAGGCTGGCCTCGAACTCAGAAATCCACCTCCCAAGTACTGGGATTAAAGGCATGTGCCATCACTGCCCGGCGAGCATTTTGGTTTTTAAATGGCTTATGTTCAGATAACCATACTTTCAAAGTGTACCTAGCAAACTGCATTGCCACAGGTCCTGAATTATATTTCTGGGAGGTGCACAATACTTTTGCTCCATATTGAATTATAAGAAAGTGAAGCTAATCTGTCAGCCCCGTAGTATAATCTAAATCACAGCCTGTGGTTTTCCTCATAGAGAGGGAAAATCAGAGAATTATGTTGTGTAAGTGACATAATTGCAAATAAATTAGGAGTAAATGCAGAAGGTCACATGTCTTTGAGAGCTGGCTTTGCAGGGCCACAGGGCATTGGCTTCCAGGTGAAAATGGAGGTCCTTTTCGAAGCAATGACTAATAAAGGTTATGTAATCCCAGTTGTCACCTGTACACTGGCTGCTCATCATTTGTCACAGGAGAATTCTTTTCCTTTTTTTTTTTGGTACATTTTCAATTTCAATCGTTCTATTATCTATTTGTTTATAGAAGCAATTAGGCAGGATCTCAGTGAGGGTCTCTTCTGGAAACTGCGAACTTTGTATTTGTGATAACAAGACTTATGATAATGTTGTCCGAATAATTCACTGCCTCTTAGATCCTAGGTAACTCGCTTCCTAAGGACCGTTCAGAAGTCTTAGCCTTTGGAAGTTTTTCTAATAGCTGTACAGAGTGTGTGATGCTTTGAATTGAGGGTTCAAACAACTTTCCATACATTTTGTGTTTGAATTTCGTATGCAACAGCCCCTGTAGGTAAGCATTTGGACTTATAAAACACTCATCTTGTTTAGAACCTGAATGACTGAGGTGCTCAAGGTCACAGTAGTAGGCTGGCTGGCTCTGGCCCGTGAGGTTGGCCAGGCTGACACAGCGACCTGTGTGGCCATGGACAACGAGTTTCTGTTGTTTACTGTTCTTGCTTTCTAGTGACTTTATTTTCTGCTCAAGGGATTTAGTATCTGTTCAGATAACTTTCCTTTTAAAGGCCACATAAAGTAATGACTTGCCCTCTAATCTTAGCCTTGAAAATTTCCCAGACACTAAGAAGCTGATGTCTAATGGCCTATCATTTGAGAGTACTACTCAATGGTAGACAGTCAGTGCTGTTTGAAAATTGTGCATGAATGCAATGATTGGCCACTCCTGGACCTTGCCTGTGTGATGCTTCTCATGTCATGTCATGTCATTAAGACCCTATGTAATTCAGACAGCTCTTCGTGAATAACATTCCCTGATTCTGAAAGAGAAAAACCCTCAGTGTGACCCAGCCTTATCTGAAATAGCATTTGTTTCTCTGGTCCAGTAAGAATGTTTAGATATTGATGGATTCTATAGGGAAAGGTGTACAATTAATTAATCATTATTATTATTATTACATGTTATGAGTGTGAACCATCTTCCCAGGATATAATGAAGAATCATCAGTTATGATAGCTAGACTTAGGGCTGGAGAGGTGGCCAGGCAATAAGAGTACTTGCTGCTCTTGCAGAGGACCCTGGTTCAGTTCCCAGCACCACATGGTAGCCATTACCAATCTTTAACCCCAGATCCAGGGTCTGATGTCCACTTCTGACCTCTGTGGACCCCAGACATAGATGTAGTGCACACAGGCAAAACATCATACACACAGGCAAAACATCATGTGTATAAAAGTAAAATAAATCTTTAAAAGAAGATATATCTGGGTGATTGGCTTCATGGATGAAGGAATGTAACAATTTCTGGCATGAAAAAGTTCATGGGACTGTATTAGTATGTATGGTAAGGTGTTTCATGAAGGAGAAGATAAGTTTTTTTTCTCATTTGTCAGGTCACCAGTTGCTTTGGGAGTGCCCTTTGTTCAATATCCATGGTAATAGTTTCTTGGTGAGCGTCTATCTAGGCATCACCCTGCTGTTTCTTTGAAGTGGGCAGAGGAAAATCACATACATGTTGGTACCTCAGTGTGTTTAGCTTTTTTGTTAAAAGATAATATTTAGTTCTTTGCTGCTGAATCCTTAAGTGTAAAGAGGTGAAATTGTCAAATTACATATTTGTAATTGTTGGGCTGTAGCATTGAATAGCTCAGTGGTTAAGAGCACTGGCTGCTCTTCCAGAGGACCTGGGTTCAATTTCCAGCACCCCTCTGACACCCTCACACAGATACACATGCAGGCAAAATAACAGTGCATATAAAAAATAAATTACCAGGGCTGGAGAGATGGCTCAGAGGTTAAGAGCACTGAATGCTCTTCCAGAGGTCCTGAGTTCAGTTCCCAGCAACCACATGGGTGACTCACAACCATCTGTAATCACAACATGGGATCTGATGCACTCTTCTGGTGTGTCTGAAGACAGCAACTGTGTACTCAAATAAAAGAAATAAATCTTAAAAAATAAATAAATAAACAAACAAATTACCTTTAAAAAGTAATCGTAATTGTTACTTGAAATCTATTTTAGCCTAGTTAAATAATCTTGAAAGTTGTTTGAGTGATTGGAATTTTTCCATGGTTCCAGAAGAGAAATACTTCATTCAATTCCCTTACTTGAGGCTCTGAAACAGTTTGTTCTTCCTTTTCCTGCAGCAAGAATTATGAATTTAATGTCACAATTCAGTATCAGTACATTAAACTTCCCCCTATTTGGACCCTCAGTAGTGGTAAATAATGTGCCTGACTGTGAAATGGAAAAAGTTGAAAATTTCTGTTTGTGTGTTTTGAGCTCTGCAGAGGTATTATACACTGGGAATAGTAATAAAAGACACTATGACTTATGGGCCTTTGTGTGAGGAGCCCATGTGGACACTAAGGCATTGATCTTAACACAGTACTCGATTGTGACTTTAAAGGTCAGGAGTTACTGCTGTTACAAAAAGCCAAAAAGATGGAAGGACGCTCCAATTTACAAATACTGCTTTAAAAAGCCTACAAAAAAAGACAACTCAAAGTTACTGGAAATGTTTGTAGCTTATATGTTGACTTTTAATGCTTTTGTCATTATTTCCTATCTGTAAATGTTTTCAACACCAGAATGTCCTTTAAATAAGAAAGCAGAATTTACCTTTATCTCTTTATTTTTCCTCGGCCAATAAAGCTTGAAACCCACTATGGTTTCCAAAGGTTATTTGATGGAACAGGTTTGTTTTGTCCTGGAGTGCACTGTGGCTGTACAGATGGTTGTGAGCCTTCACGTAGTTGCTGGGAATTGAATTTAGGACCTCTGCTTGCTCCAGTTGGCCCTGCTCGCTCTGGCCCAAAGATTTAGTTATTATTATAAATGAGTACACTGTAGCTGTCTTCAGACACACCAGAAGAGGGTGTCAGATCTCATTACGGATGGTTGTGAGGCATCATGTGGTTGCTGGGATTTGAACTCAGGACCTTCAGAAGAACAGTCAGTGCTCTTACCCCCTGAGCTATCTTGCCAGCCCGGCCATGTGGTTTTTAACAACTGGTTTTGAATACAGTAGTCATGTGGTTTAACTTTCAACTCTTTTGTTTTCTAGGTTTATTCTACAGTCCAAGGAAGTAATTCACAACCAGCTGTTAGAAAAACAGAAAATAGCAGAAGAAAAAATTAAAGAGCTGGAGGTATGCCCAGTAGCAGCCATACTGTTTCAGGGGACAAAAGCGGTAATCCCACTGTATAACATGAAAGGAAAACATGGCCAACCCGAGTTTAGGTCAAGTTTGGTTTTATCTAATTTGTTCTAATTATGTTAAAACTGTGCAACAGCCATATCTGTGACAGTATTTGCAGGTAAGAAACAAAACTCTTGCTGGACAGTGGTGGCACATGCCATTAATCCTAGCACTCTGGAGACAGAGGCAAGCAGATCTCCGTGAGTTTGAGGCTAGCCTGGTCTACAAAGAGAGCACCAGGATAGCTAAGCTAGAACAGGACTACTCAGAGAAGCCCTGCCTCAACAAACAAACAAATAAACAAAAAGAAATAAAAGTGCGTTGTTTTTTTTTTTTAATTGTGGAAAAATTTTAAAGATAAGTTGTTGATCTGAATATATTTTCTCTGCTGCTGTTTTTTTTTTTTTTTTTTTTTAGTTATTTTATTTTTTTATGTACCTTGGTCTTCCACCTGCATGTCCATGTGAGGGCGTTAGAGCTTGGAGCTACAGACAGTTTTGAGCTGCTGTATGGGTGCTGGGAATTGAACTTGGGTCCTCTGGAAGTTTAGTCAGTGCTTTTAGTGCTCTCAACCACTGAGCCATCTCTCCAGCCCCCTCTGCTGTCTTTTAGTGGACAGTTTCGTAAAATAAAAAGTCAAAAACAAATTCAAAAAGTCATAACGAAAGAGTAGTGCCTTGTTTAAATAGTGGACTATGGCTGATGGGCAGACTCATGGGCAGTAGTGACAGCTGCTAGGGGCCTTCCTGTACTGTTCTCTTAAATGCAGTTCTTTTATCTGAGATTTGGATTCTAGACAGTGACATGGTAAGGACCCATAATTAATAAACAGTAAAGATTAATTATTAATTACTTAATATGTAATAAACAATCAGAGGGATGCTGTGTGTTCCAATGGGGAAAACAAAACTTTGAAACTTGGGTAAAAGAGGATAGACTAGGAAGGTGTCAGGAAACTCAAGTTTATTATTACAGTTTCCTCATGTGCTGGAACCTTTGATGGGATTGTCTTTGGAGCTTTGGAGAAGGGTTTGTCCTGTATGTCACAGAGGCTACATTAGACCAAAGAATTGGCTGTTTCTTAGGCACCAAGATTTCCTGTGATCAGGGTGGATACATCATGATCTCATAGGTCCTGTGATTTAATTCATGTCAGTACTACTGAGGCAGTGGTTTAGACTATGACTCAACCCTCTGCTGGATCAGGGAGACAACCCATCTAGTCTGAGGGGATTCCTCAGGGCCATTGATGTAGCGCGTGGCCTTGGAGTGTATGGTAGATAAGAAACCTAAGGGTTTCTTAGTCTTATTTTAGTTTGACTGATAATTTTTTTTTTTTTTTTTTTTTTTTTGGTGATGGGAGATTTTGAGACAGGGTTTTTCTGTGTAGCCCAGGCTGTCCTGGACCTCACTTTGTAGTCTGAGCTGGCCTCAAATTCACAGATCTGCCTCTCTCTGCCTCCCGCGTACTAGGATTAAAGGTGTGCACCACCACTGCCCGGCTTGACTGGTAATTTAAGCTAACTTAATATATTTGTGTATTGGGAAGATGCAGTGTAAAATAAGTAAAACAGAAACCAAAGGAACCAGCCTGTCGGCCTGTAGCTCCCAGTCGGTTGTCATAGCCTTTGTGTCCCCCAGCTGCTCTACAGGAAATGCCCTTCCTGCAGCTTTCATTCAGGAAAAATGAAATATTTGAAAGGCCCAAATGAAGCCTTTTCATATAGGTTAAACAAAAAATTGGATTTTGCAACCAGGCAACAATCCAGGAATCCACGTGTCTGCCTCCCCAGCCCCATCGTTGCCGGTGGACACCAGCACACCGGGAGCTCGGGGTCTGAACTCATCCTCATATTTGTACGGCAAGCACTTTACCAGCTGAGCCATCTCCTGAGCCCCATTTGGTTAATTGCTTTATGGAAACAAACCAGTAGCAGAGCCATTAGTACAAGTTGACATTTTGTTGTGTTATGGTTTTGAGACTGAGTTTTCTTTAGTTCATACTGGCCTTTAACTTGCCAGGTAGCCAAAGGGGACCTTGAACTCCTGAACTTCCTCTCTCTACTTTTCAAGGCTTGAGATTGCATGTATATGCCATCATTCCTGGCTTTTGAAATGATGTATAAAACTAGATTTTAAATTGTTAAGCAGTGGTTACTATCAGGAAATTACTTAGGCCATACAGATAAAATTATTTTTCTTTCAAAAATTTATTTATATGGTGATAGGGTATGTACATGCTATGGCTCATGTGTGGAAGTCAGGAAAACTTGCAGGAGTTAGTTGTCTTCTTTTGTCCTGTGGGATGTAGAGATTGAACTTGGGTCATCGGGCCTGTTAGCCAGTGCCTTGCCTGAAGAGAGGCCTGTTAGCCCGAGACTTATTTTTTCATGTCATCTGTGTTGAATACACAGTTGAATAAGTATACATGACTATTTTGTGAAAAAATTAATTTTGTGTGTGTGTACGTGTGTGATATGACACTTGGGTAGAGATCAGGGGCGACTTCTGAGAGTTGGGTCTGTGGTTTAGAGATCAGTCTTAGGTGGTCAGGCTAGTGTGGCAGGCTTATACCCCCTGGTCTTATCTTTTAGCTCTTATACTTAATTTTCAAAGGGGCTGGGTTTAAAGGTACACACCTTTAATCCCAGCAAGGAGGCAGAGGCAGACATATCTTTGTGAGTTCAAGGATAGCCTGGTCTACAGAAAGAGTTCCAGGACAGCCAGGGCTACACAGAGAAACCCTGTCTTGAAGAAAATAATTTCAAGGGGTTTAGAGAGATGTTCATGAGTTTAGAGCATGTGTAGGTCTTGCAGAACACTCACATTAAGTAGATCACAGTCATCCATAACTCCTCTATTATAAGAGATCCTCCACAGGCACCTGCATACAGGTGCTGCATAGTCTCTCTATTCCCTCCCTCCCTCCCTCCCTCCCTCCCTCCCTCCCTCCCCTAAGGCAAAACTGCCACAGATGATTTTAGCATATTGTTCAGTTCTAATTAACGCTAGGGAGTTAATTAAGTCTATAGAAAACTACTAGGGCTAAATAGTCTCGTCTCTAGGGTATTACTTTTTTTTTTTTTTTTCAGGTCCTTAGTTTCATTATATTATAAAAATAATAAATATGTACTATAAAAAGCAAAAAAGTTAAATAGAAAAAAAATTAAACATGAAAATATAATCTTGTTTTCTTGTATTCTTCTAAGTGTTACATTCACAATTTGGTATATATTATTTCAACTTTGTTCAGTATAAGTATTGTCACACATAATATGCATGTATACACATACATTAAAAAAACATTCATTAAAAAAAAACAAAAAAACATTCTATGTCACTTAATAATTATCACTAGCCTTCTGGTTTAACACTGCAAATTTGTATTTGTTTTCTTGTTTTGCATCTCTCCTACTGTTGTTGCAAGCCCTTATTGCCTCTGTATTCAGTTATCGTCCAAGCCTTATGTCTGCATTAGTATATAGACAGGCCTTGAAGATATCCCAGATTTTGGTAGTAATAAAGATGCATTATATTACAGCTAAAATGATCTTTTTGTTTGTTTGTTTTCTCAATACCTATGAGAGTTGTACATACAAATATAAATACATGGCATATATATATATATATATATATATATATATATATATATATATTATGTGTGTGTGTGTCTGTGTGTGTTTGCATGCGAGCTATTATCTTCTTACTTAAAAATGCATATGCCTTAATTTTAATTTTAAAATGCTTTATTGGGGGTTGGAAAGGTAATTTAGTGATTAAGAGCCCTTGTTGCTCTTGCAGAGGACTTGGGTTCAGTTCCCAGCACCCACATAACAGCTAACTTCAGCCTGTAACTCCAGTTCTACACTCCATCTAACCTCTGTGATCACCAGGCATTTATGTGGTACACAGCCATACATGCAAGCCAAATACCTATACCACATAAGATAAATAAGATAAATGAAAAAAAAAAAAAGCTGGCTTCTGTCTCATGCGTGCTGGGATTAAAGGCATGCGTCACCACCGTATGGCAAAATAAGTAAAGAAATAAAAAGATTTAAGAATGCTTTATTGTAGAAAAGTGTGAATGATCACCTGAACTTTGGTGAGTTATGATTTTGTGTGTGTGTATGTGTATGTGTGTGTGTGTGTGTGTGTGTGTGTGTGTGTGTGTGTATGTCTAGCACACACACGCTAGACAGCCTGTATTAAGTATAGATGGTTGCTGACTGATCAAGGTGGTGGGTGCTGAATGTTGGGGTGGCCATGACAATTTTAAGACAGTAACCTTGTCCTGACAACATTTTCAGAGTGAGTGCTTGCCTAGCAAAGGCCCAGTACTCCAGTTCTGTAATAAGTCGTACTGTAGGCAAAGTGCTTTTGAACAGAGGCCATCCATGTAGTAAATTTTTTATTTTTTATTGGCAGCCTTCAATCCATTGTATAGCTGACAACAACCTTGAACTTTTTCTTTAAAATTTTCTTATTAGTTTTATTTTGTTATTTTGTGTGTATGGCGTTTTACCTGCATATGTCTCGATATCATGTATGTGCTTGGTACCTGAGGAGGACAGAAGAATGTCAGATCCCCTAGAACTAGAGACCTTTAGATGATCATGGGCTGCCAAATGGGCACTGAGAATTGAACCCAGGTCCTCTTTCTGAACCGTCTCTCCACCCCCAGCTGTGCACTCCTGAATGCTGAGGTTACCAGCACGTGCCGCTGCACCCAGTTCTATGCTGTGCTGGCGATCTATCCCAGGACCTTGAGGATGCTAGGCAAGCCCGCTACCCCTGAACTACATCCCCAGCCAGCCTCAAGCTTTGTGTAATGTTGATGTTTCAGCTTCCCCCTGTGAGCTACCAGTGCTCTTAATATATAATAATGAATTCTCTGAGTTTACTTTGTCCAGGGCCATCAGAGAGTCGCCCTCTGTGGCAACCATGATGGATAGCTATACACAGGCCCTGTGCGAGCACTCTTCTCTGCTCTCACTGTTGTAGGCAAGCTGGCCTTGAACCCTTCCAAGTGCTGGGGTTATATGCACTCACCACCTTGCCTGTTTTTTTTTGTTGTTGTTGTTGTTTTGTTTTTGTTTTTGTTTTTTTTGTTGTTGTTGTTTTGTTTTTGTTTTGTTTTTTTGTTTTTTTTGTTTTTTTGAATCGGGGTTTCTCTGTGTAGCCCTGGCTGTCCTGGAACTCACTCTGTAGACCAGGCTGGCCTCAAACTCTCAGAGATCTGCCTGCCTCTGCCTCCAGAGTGCTGGGATTAAAGGCATGCACCACCACTGCCCGGCCCTTGCCTGGCTTTAAATAAGCTGTAAATGAGCAGTGAAAATGGAAACTGCCACATTTACTGCGTTAGCAGATGTGAGGACTCGAGCTGTCGGTGTCCAGGCCCGTGCTCAGTAATGTGTTGGAAAGGATCTTTTCTCTGAGCTGTAGACTTCAGCACCAACCTTACCATTCTCAGAAAAGCATGCTAGATACAGTCTTGCTGTCATCCAGATTTTGTTGGCACATAGGGAACAGTCAGAGAAGATACAGTGTCCAGGGCCCTAGAAAGTTCAGAATAGTGAATGACCCATTGACTTCACTTTAAATCATGTCATTTGAGGCTCTGAAGTCAAGAATGGATTTCTCTAGCTATGGAAGCCCTAGGCATCATCTTCCAGTGTTGTTTGGCATAGACATTATTAATGACCTGTTATCAGAGCTGAAGCTCCTATACTGGCTGCTGCTTCATCTTGCACTCTCATGCAGTAGAGACATCATCTTTCTTTAAGCCTTATGAGTGAGCTGCTGTAGCTGTAGACTACTGCAGCTTTCTCAGCCTTTACAGAACTGGGAGCTGGCTTTGGTTTGAGGGCTTGTGGCGGCTGGTTTGATCATCAGTCTAGACTGCTAGAGTTTCCTCCATCACTGTGAAGGCTGCTGTGCTTATAATTCATGTGCTCCCTAGAGAAGCACTTTGCATTTCTGCCCTTTTCTTCTCCATTTACAACCTGGCTGTTGTCCTAAGTGGCCTTTCTCTTGGCTTATCTGAGTTCTGGTATCCATGTCTCATTAACTATGTCTTTTTTTAATTTAAAGTAGGTGACGTTGGACTCTGACTTGAACACTTAGTCTTTTGTGGGAAGCTACTCACACTCTGAGGTAAATATTGTGGTTTCAGAATAAGGAGGCCTGGGGAAGTAACCAGCTAGTAGACTTAGTGAACACATAGTTATCAATTTACCATCTTATGTGGACATGATTTGTATTATTCTCAAATATTAGTGACATCAAAGATTAAATGCTGGCTCAGCAGTTGAGAGCACTTGCAGTTTTTGCAAAAGACCCAGGTTCAGTTTTCAGCATCCATGTGGTTCATCACAACCATCTGTAACTCTAAACAAAGGTGGTGCATGTACACATATGTAGCCAGGCACACCACTCATATGCAGGAAATATAAATAAATCTAAGTTTAAAAAACTGGTTATCAAGCTTAGATCACCAATAACAGATACAATAATAATGAGAACGTTTGAAGTATCCTGAAAATTACTTCAACGTGTCACAGACAGAAATTAGCATACACCATTGAAGAAGTGCTAACAGTACACTTACCCAACACAGCCCTGTAACAAGCCTTGGATTGTTAGACAATGCTGGGGTCAGTGAGATGGCTCAGCAAGGAAAGGTGCTTGCTGCCAAGCTAAATGACAATCCCTGGGACCCACCCAGTGGTAGGAGAGACCAATTCCTATAGGTTGTCCTCTTGCCCTCCCACACACACTTAACTGTTTTTAAAAGAACAAGTATATGAAGGAAATGCAGTAGCTATAAAGCAGTGACATGAGATGTGTGCACTTCCCATTCTGCCTGTAATTCCTGTTTTTAACAGCAGTCACCACATGCTCCTATTTTTTTTTTCCTGAAATAATCCTTATGTTCTTTTTTAGTTTTGATTTGATTTAGTTTTGGTTTTTGTTTTTTTTTGAGACACGGTTTTTCTATGTAGCCCTGACTGTTTTGAAACTCGATGTATAGACCAGGCTGGCCTTGAACTCAAGAGATCCACTTGCCTATGCCTCCTCGGGGCTAGGATTAAAGGCGTATGCTACTCCAAAGTGCTTCTTATGTTCTTTTAACTGCATACCATAATAGAGTGTTCCTTTAGCCCAAAACCTACTTGTGCACTTGCATAGACTCACATTAATTATAATATTCTTTCTGCTTCTGATTTTTCTTCTGTTTATTCAGTTAGTTGGTGAGAGATTTGTGGGATCTCCTATAAGGGTATTTAGGAATTTGTCTTTCACCTGTCAATTGGCAGTGGTACTTAAAGGGAGGTGTGTGAGTCTCCATGGTTACTGCATGCACACCTCAGAGTAGGTTTTATATTTTTAGTAATTTTTCAGTTCTTCTTAAGGAAACATCCCACTGATTTCTGGTACCCATTGTTGTCAGAGTTTTATGGCCGTCCATCTAGTTGTTGTTCATTTGTTGTTTGTCCCGTGCTGTGTTTTACAGGTGTCCTTTCAGGATCTCTGGCTGCGGACTGTTGGCTGGCCCTTCTCTCTGGCTTCTGTCCAGTTCTAGGCACATCTGTATGCTCTTTTGCCTTTGCCATTCCCTTCTCTTTCCAACAGGGTTTCCACCCTTCCCACCACCCTGGTCAGCTCAGCAGTGACAGAAAGAGTGAGGAAATACAGGCTTCTGGCCCTTGGCTCAATGCCGCTTCTGACTCAGGGATACAGTATTAGGGTTTTTAAAACACTTCCCCAGCCCAGGCTTCTGACAGAAGAAGAAGAGTGATTTGAGAACTGGATATGAGGTGACTGTGATGCTGTACTTGGCTTAGCGCTGGTCCCTGGTGAGAACATATTTTGAAGGAATTCCCATGATTAAGGAAGTTTTACTCTGCCCATTGAGGGTAATTTTTTTCCAGAGCACAGGTGGCTCCTGGGTGGATGTCCAGCTTTGCCATATTTCATTTTTGAGCTGGCTTTGGTTGTGATGGATCTGTCTTTGGAGGTCACTGGGGTGTTTTAAAAACATTAAGACTGAGTGCTGGAGAGATGGTTCAGTGGTTAAGAGCCTGCACTGTCTTCACCAGGCTGGGTTCAGTTCCCACTGCCCTTGGCAGGCAGCTCACATTGCCTGTAATTGCGGCTCGCATGCACTGGCACTCAAATGCACACCTCCCTCCCCATACACACATGATTGAACGTAAAATAAGCCTGTAAAGACTCCACAGGACTTTAGTAATGGAGTTTACCTATTTCAGCTGCTCATATAACTTACTTTAGAACCCATTACAGTTTTAGTCTATTTATTTTGTAATGAGATACAGAATTGTGTATTAAACATAGTTTAGTGGTTATAAAGAAATACCCATATAATTATAAGGCTGAGAAATCAAACATGGATAAGACACCAGAGGTTTGTTTCTCATTTCCTGGTTACACTTCCGTTCCCTTGCCCTCACCGGTAATCACTAACCACTACCCCAACCATTTTTGTTGTTGTTGTTTGAGAGAGGGTCTCACTATATAGCCCTGGCTGACCTGCAACTCACTATGTACATCAGACTGGTCTCGAACTCACAGAGATCCTCTTGCCTATACCTCCCGAGTTTTGTACTTTTCTTTTTTATTCCCAAGACAAGGTTTTTTACATAGTCCTGGCTATCCAGCTTCCTTTGTAGATCAGTCTGGCCTTGAACTCAGAGATCTGCCTGCCTCTGACTCCTAGTGCTGCAATTAAAGCATGTGCCACCCTACCTAGCTTGCTTGCCTGTTTGGTTTTCACTACCCTACCCTGTGAGATAACATATTTCATTTTTCATAAAAAGATTTATTTGGGGACTGGAAAGATGGCCCAGTACTTGCCGCTCTTGCAAAAGACCCAGGTTCAGTTTCCAGTATGTCAGCTCACAGTCATCCATAACTCCAGTTTCAAGGGACCTGGCATCATCTTTCAAACTTCAAAGGCATGCATGTGTTACACATACATGTACATAGGGAAAAAACTTACATATAAGCTAAAACTTTTAAAAATTTAAAAAAAGTTTTAGTTTATTATATTAGATTATTTGTGTGTATGTCAGTGTGTGTAAGTGAGTGTGTCTGTGTGTGTATGTCAGTGTGTGGGTATGTGTTTGGTATGTGCGTGAGAGTTCCAAGTGCCCGAGGAATCCAGTGCCAGATCACTGTGGGAGGCAGGAGCAGGGGATCAGAAGTTGAAGGTTTGCCTTTGCTATGTGAGTTACAGGACAGTCAGGGCTATATGAGATCCTGTTTTAGACAGACAGATGGACAGACAGACAGAAAGGTATTGGCCAGAAAAGCTGGAACTTTAGGTACTTGGTGGTGCTGAGATTCAAATTCGTATCAGTGCTTTTAACAGCTAAGCCATCTTTCCAGCCCCAACTATTTCACTCTTCATGGGCCCAGAGAGACAGCTGAGCCATTAAGTGTGCTAGTTGCTCTTCTAGAGGATCCGGATTTAATTTCCAGTACCCACATGGTGGCATGTAACTTCATTCCCAAGGGATCTGATGCTCTCTTTTGGCTTCAGTGGGCACATGATACATATGTATACATAAAGGCAAAACACCCATGCACATAGAATAAAAATATTACTACCTGTGAATGTATCTTAAAAATAATAATATAACTTAACTTTATTCTTGGACTTTATAAACAAAGTCACTCCATGTTCTTTTCTTTTTCTTGTGTCTCATCTGGTCTCGGTGTGTGTGAAGTGCTTGTCTCTAAGCTGATTTGCTCATCTTCCCTGGTGTCTAGTATCACATTATGTACAAGTGCTAGCAGACAGCCCATTCTCATCCGTGCAGACTTCAGAGTGTGACTGTTTATAACTTACTGAGGAGGGGCTTCACCCCAGCAGAATCTGAGTCCAGAAATATTAAATGTGTCAGAAATTAATTCCACAAACTTCTAGCTTTCTGGAGTAGCTAGATAGAAGGTAATTTAATGGGTGCATTTCTTTTTTTCTTTTTTCTTTTTTTTAATACAAAGGCTAAGTTCCAAATTAAGGAGAATTTAGATGTGAATAATTCAAATGGACTGTTCCTTTCAACTAGATAACTTTTAATTTATCTATCTGACAGATATACTTTATAGGTATTTTACATGAAACATACCTTTGATTCACTCTGTTCCCTGATGGTGTACCTTTATTTTACGGTTAAGGTAAAACATTTGCAGTAATTGAATGTGCGTTGCAATGAACCCAGGGATGAGCTTCCTGCATCTGAATGCATGTTGATGATCTTAAATGCATGTTGTGTTTTTTCCTCTCAGATCTAATTCTAGGGAGCTTTGTGTGGTCCTTGCAGTGTTTGAGCCCTAGCTGTTATGCACGTCTGTGTCTACTTAACAAGTACAGGAGCCCTACCTTCCTCAGCCCTGTGCTTGAGAGGTCTTCAGATATTCCTCAGGCTGCCTAGAGGCTTATTTCTTTTGATAAGTTACACTTTCAGTTTTCTTTCATGTTAGTGAGCAGCTCCCTGTGGTAATCAGGAGTCAGTGGACTTCACTTACCCAGTTCTCATTCTTTCAGTTCCTGTTCTTACAGGGCAGGAGATCTTCTGCTTCAAGTGAGAGATGCTGGCCAAGCCGATGCTTGGTATGCATTGATAGCCCTACCACTGTGGGAGGCAGGAGCAGGGGATCAGAAGTTGAAGGTTTGCCTTTGCTATGTGAGTTACAGGACAACCAGGGCTATATGAGATCCTGTTTTAGACAGACAGATGGACAGACAGACAGACAAAAAGGTACTGGCCAGAAAAGCCAGAGTGTTCAATACTTAGTGTGGGGAAGGGCACACCGGTAGTAATAAGTGTGTTCATGGCATGACGGCATCTCCTTTCATATTTTTGTAGCAGTCACTTACGTCAAAGAGATGTTCATATGCTTGAAAGTAGTTGATATGAGGCTGGAGAGAGAACCCAGCGCTAAGAGTGCTTTCTGTTCTTCCCCAGGACCCTGGTTGGGTTCCTAACACCCATGTCAGATGCCGCACAACCACAGCTGCCTAACTCCATCTGCAGGGCACTTGCCTGTAGTCACACGCACGAACTCACACAGAGACACATATACAATTGCTTTATAAATCAAGTTTGTACTAGCCATCACCAGTGTTTAGCTGCACATGCATAAGTCAGCATACACTGGAAGATGCTTTATTCGTTTGTAGTGCTTTTATGGTCTTACAAATTACACAACCCGTAGAATATTGGCATGTTTGTCCCTGTGTAAACTCTGATAAAGAATTAGGTTTGACTGTACCTGGACATTTTATAAATTGTATCTTGTCAGTTCATATTGGTTTCAAGTCACTTGCTGATGTAGATGACTCTGGTCTTTGTTGAAGCTTTATTCACCATTTTAATTTACTGTGCCATTTAAAAAATGGTTTTGTTATATTTCATTTGTTTATTTTTAAAATTTATTTATTAGCTTTTCAGGACAGGATTTTACTGTGTAGACCAGGCTGGCCTTAAGCTCAGATATCAAACTGCTCCTACCTCAAGTGCTGCTGGGATTAACGCATGCACCACAGTGACCAGCCCTTTTCTTCCTCTATATTTCATTTATAAATATAGAATGTTTCAGGCTGATTCTTTTTTGTTTGTTTTTTGTTTGTTCTTTTGAGACAGGGTTTCTCTGTATAGCCCTGGCTGTCCTGGAACTCACTCTGTAGACCAGGCTGACCTCGAACCCAGAAATCAGCCTGCCTTTGCCTCCCAAGTGCTGGGATTAAAGTCATGTGCCACCACGCCCAGCTCAGGTTGATTTTATGTTGCTAATTATGATTAAATGGAAGTCTCACTTTGCCTTTCTTTCAAACAATTCTCTCACCTGCCACCTGCAGAATTCCTTCTCTACTGATGAAGGTCTTCTGTTTGTAATCATCTTACAAGTGATAGTTTCTAAAATGATCACAGATATATTCCACTCCTTTAAAAAATTATAAAATTATCACATGTATTTATCTCTCTGTGTGTGTACATGCGTTCGTGCACTTGAACACTGCTGTGTGCATGCTGAAGTACACATGCAGAGCTCAGTGGATGACTGTGGAAGTCATTTCTCTCTTTCCACCAAGTGGGGTTTGGGTGCTGAAGTCAGGCTTAAGCTGCAGGTGCCTTTGATCACTGAGCTGTCTAACTGGTCGGCCAGTCCTGACAGGTTTTGAGGTGGGGTCTCAGTGGCCCTGTTCCTGATGAACTCGCTGTGTGGCTGAGGCTGTCCTTGATCTCTGGGTCTGTCTTGTCTTCCCAAGTGCTGGGGTTGCAGAGACTCAGCACCACACCCGGCTTCTGCCTTTGTTTTTCAGAAAATAGACATGAGTATGGAACAGTGCCCAGTTCAGGAAACCTTATCAGTTTCCACTCGGGTTTTATAGTGAAACACTGTTTTTATATGTGACTCTAAAGGTTAAACTGTGAAGCTGCAAAGATGTGGAAAATGAGTCTTCCTTATGGTTAGAGGAAGTGATAACTTGGTTGTTGTCTTTTGCTGGTGGTATCTGGTAACCCCCTCCCTTTAGCTATTCTGGGCATGTTTAGTTGTCAGGCGCTGTCCACTAAATTGCTAAAAATAACCAATAAGGGGAGAGTGTTCTAAGGCCTTCACCGATGAGCTGCACAGTATGACATTCAGTGTGATTCCTGGGAAAAGGCAAAAGGAACCTGGTTCCTTTCTCTGATTTTATTCTTCTGTTTGTTTAAAATACTGAGCAAACCATTGTTTGAGGCTCCTTTTTCTCATACCCCAGAGCACTTGGGGACCCACAGCAGTGGGCTCAAAATGCACATTTACTGTTGGTGCTGAAGGCTAACCATGCTGCTGTAGCCTTGTGCTAATGACTTTTGTTAGTGGGGGTAATGGAGACAGAGAGACAGAGAGAGAGAGAGAGAGAGAGAGAGAGAGAGAGAGAGAGAGAGAGGGAGGGGGAGGGAGACAGAGAGAGAGAGACAGACAGACAGAGACAAAGAAATTTGAGAGGACAAAGCTATTAAACAATGAGGGTTGGTAATTTGAATGGAAAAGAAGTTTACTTAGCCCTAACCAGCTGTTTTGAGTCAGGTTGTTTAAAAAAGCTAACCACACATGTGATTCCAGTACACCTGCATTTAATTTAAAAATTTAAACAATGTTTATTTTGTGTGTGTGCACGTGTGCACACATGTGAGTGCATGCACAGGCTCCTGCTTGTGGTGGTCAGAAGACAGCTTGACAGACCTGGGTCCTGGAGCCCGAGTGTCAGGCTTAGCAGCAGGCTCTTGACCTCACTGAGCCAGCTCCCTGGCCCATCCTGACTTTGGTTTTAAGCCGCAGTGCTCACATGGAAAGCTGTGCCTGGTTTGTCTCTGGAGCTCTGTTCTCCACTCTACATGTTTGTGAAACTGTTGAAGGATCCGAGGATGTCTTTCCTGTCCCCTGCTGTGGGTCACAGTGCTGGCTTGTGTGAAAAACAAGCAGACTTATGCTTCTATTGCTCTGCAGTTTTTCTTGATTTACCTGAGGACTGTCATGGATTTTCATATTCTCAGGTTACTACCGTCTCCTCAGAAATCCTTCTGTTGCATAATTCCTGCTTTGATCTCGGGTGAGGAATTGTCTGAATTTGACTCCTTTAATACTGGGGCCAAAAAATGGATTGTTTTCATTTTTTTGGATGGAGAACTTGGACATGTCTGAGCATTCATGTGAAGCTGTGTGTGTTCGTGTGTGTGTGTGTGTGTGTGTGTGTGTGTGTGTTGGAATGCTGGGAATTGAACTTACAGCCCCATATATGCTAGGCAAGCACTCTGCCACTGAGCTACATTCCCAGCTAGGGACTGTTAGTTTTCAGTCCTGACCTGCAAATACCTTTTCTTGCTTTCCCTTACTCGCTCTGACCGTAGAGCTGGCCATACCTAGATGGCTGAGGGAAGTAGGTTTGCTCTTACGTGGGTATGCAGAAGGTGAAGGTTGGCATCAAGTTAGCTCTGAGCTGAGTTATGTTCATGGGACCACCCTGCAGGGAGGGAACAGCAGACGGCATTTAGAATCTCTTTAGGGGCCTTTGACCTTCAGGCATCTTTCCTTTTTACTGGAAATGCCCACCGCAGATTTTGCTGAAGACATCGTAGATATCATAGGCGTAGATTTGTGTTTGACGTGTTTATTGCAGTAGAGGCTCACTTTGTTGCCCAGGCTAAGCTGGAGAATCTCTGTCTTCCTGCCTCAGCCTCCCATGTGTTAGAAGCCCCCACCCTGGTAGCAGAGTTTCTTATTTCATGCACTTAAAACAACAACAACAACAAAAAAACCAAATACTTTTCTCTCTATGCAGTCATACATAAACATTTTTCTTTATGATTCAAGGATATACTAAGAAAAACGTGAGCGTTCGAATAACTTAGTTTACCTTGAAGATCTTAGCCTGTCGTAGATGCTCTTTGCTGTGATACACCCAGTATTAATACATGACCTTATGTACTCTTGGAGTAGGATGTAAAAGTACAAGAACTATGACTCTCACTCATTTCTGTCTTGGGTAAATTACTGCTTCTTACCAAAACACACTTGTGTGAACAGTTATGGAGTGAAGGTGAGGGTAAAGAAGTTTCCCACAGGAATGGAGCCAGTTGGAAGTCAGATGAATATCAAAGTCTCGTCTTTTAAAAAATTAATTTATATATTGTATATATGTGTGTATGTGTGTGTGTATATATGTGTATATATATATATATATATCTCCTTATTGATGAAGATGAGGTTGAAGAGGGCGGCATAATGTGCAGTAATCATATGGTTTCTTTTTTTTTCCTTTTTTTTTTTTAGCAGACTTAATCCA
>NC_034604.1:31575650-31581621 GCF_900095145.1 Mus pahari | reverse complement strand
ATCCCAGCACTCGGGAGGCAGAGGCAGGCAGATTTCTGAGTTCGAGGCCAGCCTGGTCTACAAAGTGAGTTCCAGGACAGCCAGGGCTACACAGAGAAAAAAAAAGCCAAAAAACAAAAAACTCTTATGTGGTAGCCACAGCTGGAGCCTGGGTCCTCTGAACAGAGCCTCTGGTGTGGGTTTTCACAAGATGATCAATGAGTTCCTGATAAGGAGACTTGGTGAACACAGTCTCTTTCCAGAGGTTGGGGGTCTGGTAGCTGTAAGTCTTGGGAGATGGCATTAAAGGTGGCCTTGGCAAATTTGCCCAGGGTGGCAGTGCAGCCTCTGGCTGAAGTGTAGCAGTCATCTATACCGGCCATCATCAGGAGCTTCTTGGGCACAGGAGCAGAGACAATGCCAGTGCCTCTGGGGGCAAGGATGAGACGCACCAGCACAGAGCCACAGCGACCTGTCACCTTGCATGGAACATTGTGGGGCTTGCCAGTCTTGTTCCCCCAGTAGCCTCTCTGCACAGAGACAATGGAAAGCTTGGCCAAGATGATGGCCCCTCGGATGGCAGCGGCAACCTCCTTGGAGCACTCAACACCAAGACCAACGTGACCATTGTAGTCCCCAGTGGGGACGAAAGCCTTGAACCTGGTCTGCTGGCCAGCCGAAGTCTGCTTCTGCACTGGCATGATTTTCAGAACCTCATCCTTTAGGGATGCACCCAGGAAGAAGTCAGTGATCTCAGACTCCTTAGTGGGCAAGGAGAACAGGTAGATCTCCTCCAAGGACTTGATCTTCATGTTCTTAACCAGGCGGCCCAGCTTGGTGATGGGGATCCACTCCTTGTCTTCAACTTTACCTCCCCGAGCTCCGCGGCCTCCACCACGGCCGCGGCCCCTAAGACCTCTGCCGAATCCTCTGCGGAAGCTGCTGCAGCCTCCTAATCCTGGGCCCCCAGGTCCTCTGGGCCCTCTCGCTTCACCGGCGTCATCCACCATTTGGTGTTTTCCTGAAGAGGAAGCATATTGTTTCTGATACCACTCCAGAGTTAGGCGTATAGGCGAAGGGTGGAACAGTCACAGGTCAGCAGAGGTAGACAGATCTCTCAAACTCCGAAGGAAAATGTGTGCTTTGCAGATGAGCCTTTTCCCCCATGCCAGCAGTTTCTCAGGACCATAACTAATGGGAGTGTTATTAGGAAGAAAAGCATGTCTTATAAAACATATCCACCCACAGCTTCATATATGTAAACTGTTCATTACTGTGTGTTGCACATTAGGTTATTATTTATGTATGATATTAGACAGACACCAGCTTTTTGTTGTTTTGTTTGTTCAGAGACAGGGTCTCAGTATGTAGCATTGAGTATACTGGAATTCACTATCTAGACCAGGGTAGCCTTGAACTCACAGAGATCCATCTGCTTTTGCCTCTGGAGTGATGGGATTAGAGGTATGTGCCATTTCACCAGCCTTCTCATACTTGTTTACTGATCCTGCATATCACCATCAAATGTTTATAAAAGTTTTTTTTTTAATTGGAAAAGAATCACGATACATAGATATGCAAAATTTAATCAATGCCAGGGGCTGGGGATGTAACTCAGTTCTGTTTGTCAGCAGTGCCATTTAGACAAGGTGTAGGGACACAGACCTGTAATCCCAGCACTCAAGAGGAAGGTCAGAAATTTAAGGTCTGTCTTGGCTAAATAGTGCTGTTTGGGGCAAACATGGGTTATGTGAGACCCTGTCTCAACAAACAAACTTGTAGTCACCACTCAGAAAGAACAAATGAAAACTTTCTTTTGTTCCTTTGGCAGTGCTGGAGTGTAAAGCGTGGCCCTCTCACATACCAGGCAAGCCCTCTGCCACTGAGCCACATCCCAGCCTTGGCATTTCCTAATGTTTATTCGGTACTCTGGAGGCAGGAGCAGGCAAATCTTCCTGAGCTGGAGGCCAGCCTGATCTACATAGTGAATTTTAGGCCAGCCAGGGATACACGGTGAGACAAAACAAAATGACTTAAAAATCCAAACAAGCCTCTCCAAACCCAGAAGCCTGCGCCACCGCCGGACACAAACCCAGAAGCCTGCGCCACCGCCAGACACAAGCCCAGAAGCCTACGCCACCGCCACCGCCACCGCTGGACACAAGCGCGCTGATGAGGGTGGGGTCTCGCTGTTTGTCAGAGCAGCCACTGCCAAGGTGCGGGCTGCTTTCGTGGCATACATGCGTGGTGGATGATACGCCTCTCACGTAGTTTAACAGCTTGGGCTTGTTCGCTCAATAGCAGGTTTCACAGTGCTAGCTAGCTACTACATAAATAGATGTAGGTCGTTGATTCTACACTGTTGTAGAACGTCCACAAGAAAAAGTCATTCTCTGCTGGGCAGTGGTGGCGCACGCCCTTAATCCCAGCACTTGAGAGGCAGAGACAGGCAGATTTCTGAGTTCGAGGCTAGCCTGGTCTACAGAGTGAGTTCCAGGACAGCCAGAGCTATACAGAGAAACCCTGACTCGGAAAAACAAAACAAAACAAAAAAACCACCACCAACAAAAAAGTCATTCTCTGTATTTTATTTGAAGAGTCAAGAGTTGATACCATAGTTTATCCCGCATAAGTGTGGCCATGAGGCTTTAAGACTCTTGAAGAAGCATGAACCCCTCGGAGGAGGACTGGGTGTGGGCATGAGAATGCACGTGTGATATCTGCTGCTCTGATTTCTTAGTAGGCATGGGCAGTAGAGAAAACCATCTCATAAATTGGTGTCTTTTGTTCATAGTTTGGAAATAAAGATTACCTGTGCTTTGCAGTGTGAGAATCATTCAGAGAAAAAGAGGGATACCAGAGTAGGAACCCAGGATTCTGGGCTGTAGACCTCACCTCACACTGTCATTCACTTTAGTTCTAAAGAAATGAAAATTCTTTCAAACTGTCTGTCTGTCTGTGTGCATGCGCATGTGCGTGCTTGTGGAACTTGGTTCTGTCCCACTATGTGGGATCCAGAGATCTGTAGTTGTAGGTTCCTTTCTTTACTGAGTTCTCTGCCAGCCCGAGATGCAGTCATTCTGGTGGAACGCTTGAATTTTCTAGGATTTTTGATCTTTTTATAAAATGATAATTGTCTTGAAACATCTGCTCTCAGTAGAGATTGTGCATGGTTGCTATGTGGCCTAGCACCTAGGGGTTGAAGAAAGGACAAAATGGAACCACCCCTTGAATCATGTTTGCATAGAGAATTGTGCCAAGGACTCTTTTATTACTCTCAAGTCATTATAAATTTAATTGGTATTATGTCAGTACTTAGATCAGAATAGCACATGAAACTCCTCTCTGTTTACACCAGTTCCATGGTAGCATGGGTGGGTGTGGAGTTGGGGACAAATAACAACTGTGACGTTTGGTCCATTGAATGGTTTCATCATAGTTTGAACTCTGCACCAGTCGTCGTGGACAGAGAAGTTACGACGTGGACCCGATCCTACCGTCAGAGCACTTGGCTGTGAACAAGTCCTGCTTGCTTGTCTTGCCTGGAACTTTAGCTTAGACTGGGCAGTGTTTGCTGGGATGATGCCGACAGGTATAGCTGTGAGCTTCCTTCCTTTCCAGCTGAAGCAAGGGCCAGGGTTTTTGGAAAGCTTTATAGATAGCCCTTTGATATCGGAGTGAATTTGTAGTCTCCACTTCTGCCCTCTGTTGACCCATACAGAGCAGCCAGGCGGTGCCTGTGACTCATGCATCTGTGCTTGCCGTGGCTTTGAGCTTGTTTTCACCGGCTCCAGGTCCATTTATGGGTTTCCGGTTGCCATATCTCTATTTTTTCAGTTGTATCAATATGTTAACTCCATTGGAGAGTAGTAGTGAGATCACATGGCTTTGATTGTCCGTTGGCTCTCAGAGTCCCTTAGTAACTTGTTGCTCTGAGTGCTTAGTACTTCTCTTTAGAGCATTAAGGTAATTTTCAGAAATCAGTGTGTCAGTCTCTCTCTCCCTGGCCAGTCTGTGTATGAATTACTTAGGTTTCTGGGTGGGCTGCAGGCCAGTTGGGGTACCGCTGGGGAGTAATCTGCTAGAAACTTCCTCTATGTTGTACCTGTTTTCAGACAGAGGCTGCAGCGTCAAAGCTTTACCTCTGTGGTGCATCAGTTGAGGATACTTTTTGTAGTTGAGTTAAAATTCACTTAAAGCACCACTACTGTGCCCCCAGAATATTTGTCACCCCAGAAGAGCACATCTTGCTCCCCTGTGACCTTCCCCCCAATTCCATCTCACATGGCAGCCGATCTCTTTTCTGATTCTAGATTGCTCGTTTTGTTGTTGTTGTTGTTGTTTTAAATTTCAGTGCACTTTTATTTATTCATTAATGTGCATGCACATTTATATTATGTGTGTGTGCACTCATGCCATGCCACCTCTGTGGGGTCAGGGAACAGCTTTTGGGAGTCTGTTCTCCTACTGTGTAGGTTCCAGGACTTGAGTACAGGCTGTGGCGTGCTTGGCGCCAGCCCAGCCAGCTTTACCTGCCGAGTCATCTCCACGGTCCTGAGTTGATGGATTTTGATTTTTGTGGAATGTGGCTTTGGGGGTTTAATTGAGGTCAGGGATAATTTGTCAGTCTGTCCTTCCACCCTGTGAACATGGGGACTGAGCATAGAACATCTGGCTTGGCTTCTGGTTGGTGTAGTTACCCTTGGAGCCATCTTGCCAGCCCTTTTGCTTGTTTTTTAATTGCTCTTTTGTTGCTGAATTGTAAGAAGACTGTAGTTCTTCCTTTATTTGGAGCCAAGGGCTGAGGCCCGGGCCACAAGTGCACATACCTGCATGAGTGAGTCTTACCCCCAACTGAGCTGAGTCACTCACACCCCCACTTCTAAGAATGTGAGGTGTTGGCTTTGCTTCCTCTTCCTGCTCTGGCACACCCTAGTCAGCTCTGCTTTACTGGACCTTTGGTCCAAACATTTGATTTCTGGTTCTTTCTAAGACCTAAAGGCAGGAACTCACTGGTTTTATTATTGCTGCTAGAGTTGGATAGTCCCCCAGTCCTTTTTACTGAGACCACTGTTTTCTTTATAAAAACTTTACAACAGTTTATGTGTGTATGTATTTGTGTATGCCATGTATGTGAAGTACCCAGGGAGAAGAGAAAAAGGTGTCAAATCCTCTGGAGCTGGGGTCACAGGTGGTTGTGAGTCACCAGACAGTGTGGGTTCTGGGAACTGAACTGAGTCTTCCAGAGCAAAGCACTCTGAGCTGCTGGGCCCAGGAGCCCTGGAAAAATAAAAGTAATGTATATTAAGAACATTCTTGATTTATTTAAAAAAGCACATCTGCGTTTTCCATATTACAAGCAGGTGCTTCTATTTGTGCCCCCCCCCCCCCCATGAAGGGGCCTGAGTTGTGGCATGTAGGTTGTACCAGGGTCAGCTGAGAAGGCAAGCGCTGCACTCACTCGGTGAGATCCACAGGATCTCAACCGTTCTCTGCTGACCTCCTTTTACGTAATGGGCTTCTCAGCCTTGGCCTTGTCTGGTCTCTGAGGATATTGCCTTGGCTGCTTTATTTCCTGAACCAAGCATTTCAGCCTCTCGGCATTTGCTAGCTGTAACTATAGTCATGCAGCTGAGCAGGCTGGGGAAGGCCCAACGTCTCAGTGGGAAGATCTTGACACTTAAAATATTCCCTGATTTCTTTCATGAGACTTTGGGGTCAGTCCTCAGAGTAGAAGATATCCTAGAAACTGGATATTGCACCCCCTCCCTCCCCCCACAGCCCATCTTTCTTCCCTGTCCCCCTTCCCTCTGCCTTCCCTCCTTCTCCTTTTCTATTCTGTCTTTCTTAGATGGGGTCTTGACATGAGGCCCTGGTCAGCCTGACTTTCTAGCTTTCTGCCACGGCCTTCCTTATACGTGTGTGTGTGTGTGTGTGTGTGTGTGTGTGTGTGTGTGTGGAGAGAGAGAGAGAGAGAGAGAGAGAGAGAGAG